>NC_070608.1:27374285-27691428 GCF_027172205.1 Podarcis raffonei | reverse complement strand
GGCTGCAACACAACCTATGTAGCTGTAAATAAACAAAAAGCACAAAACCACTGGGGAAGATCAATGGTGGAATACATGCTTTCCATGCCAAAAGACCTCAGATTCAATTCCTAACAAGGCTCAGAAAGATTCTTGCCTGAAATCCTGGACAGCCACTACCAATATTGAGCTAGATGGACCAATAGACGGACTCAGTATAAGGCAGCTTCCTGTAAGGTTACTAAAAGAAACGCCATGGTGCGTTTGTAGCAGCACAACTGGACACTTTCATCTGCCCCAGCTGCAACAAAACATGTCACTCTCGTATTGGTCTCTACAGCCACAGCAGACGCTGCAACTTCCAACAATTTGACTTCACTCCCAAAAGTGCACTCCTCCATTGTCTCCCTAGACAGACGGATGCCAACGACAACTGTTGGCAACGACAACTGAGAGCCAGTGTGGTGTAGTGGTTAAGAGCGGTAGTCTCGTAATCTGGGGAACCGGGTTCGCGTCTCCGCTCCTCCACATGCAGCTGCTGGGTGACCTTGGGCCAGTCACACTTCTTTGAAGTCTCTCAGCCCCACTCACCTCACAGAGTGTTTGTTGTGGGGGAGGAAGGGAAAGGAGAATGTTAGCTGCTTTGAGACTCCTTAAAGGGAGTGAAAGGCGGGATATCAAATCCAAACTCTTCTTCTCTTCTTTCAGTATTCCAGGTGAATGTCACCTACATGCATTACAATGAAGCTGGATATGTTACTAAACTCAATGAAGAATCCTGATTAAACCCAAGACTGAAAAGTGGCTGCATTACTCTACAACCTAATTCCTGCTTTAGTATTAATTATAATCTGGGTCATAAGAGATAAATTTACACACTGTTAACAGCCCAGTGGATTACCTTACAACCAAGCATATATATAACAGGATTGCAGCCTATGTGCACTACTTTTTGTATTTATTTCTATCTTGCCTTTTCTCCTTACTGGGACTCTGGGAAGCTTATAAGATCGCACCTCACTGGACACAGCAGACTTGCATCCCAGTAAATACAGTACACTGAGCATTGAGCTGCACATGAATTTTTGGTTTCATGCAAGCAAGTAATCATGGATAAACTTCTCTCCATCAGATCTTCAATACTATGCATCCAAGTGACTTTAATAAGACTAATATTATTGCAGGTATTTAAAACTTGGGCTTTACTTTCCAGGAGGAGAAATTATTTACACCACTGAAAATGGAAATTGCACCAGCAAATCTTCTGAAATTTGTACATTCGCCCTTCACTTTATTCCCCCAGAGGTTAAGAATGGATAGCATATAGAAGAATGGGTTCCCCTCCCCTTCGTATCTTTTTAAGCACTGCTATAAATGCCTCTTCTGAAGTAGTCATGGTTGATTAAACTACAACTTAACTTTTTACCCTACAGTCTTTCTTCCCCTCAAGCGAGATATCATTTTCTTCACATGAAATTGCTTTCCAGGCATCTCTTGACAACCTCTACCGCCCTTATAAAGAAAAACTCAAGTGCATAGGCAGCGGCTGTCTTTAAGAAATTAAGCCAATATTTCTGTACTTTTTTTCGAGATGCTAATAAGTAGTTTCAATCACACTACCCTATAGCACTAGTAAGCAGATGACAGAAGCTGGGACCTTTGGTACAAATGCACTGACCGCTGCACAGAGATGGGATCTCCCTGCAGCCTTATTATTAAGCACAAGTTCTTAATTATTTTCAGTCACTGAAAATTAGAATTGGCTCTGTGCACTCTACTATTACATTTTACCTACTGTATCTATGGTACATACATAATGACATCTGATGCCAACAGTCAATGCTGGCCAGTGGCATTGACAAAACCCTTCTAGCTTTGCATGATACGCAAACTTCTCCTTTAGCCATGGTATAAGAAAGGGTCCATCCGTCCCCAGATTTGGACTCCTGGGCTGGAAAGCTCTTTTATCTAAGATCGTCCATTTATCCTTATCCCATTGCCGCTTCTAATAAATCAATTGCTGGCATTCCCAAAAAAGGCTTTAGGTAAGGCATTTAGCCTCACATCCCTCCCCGTGATCAATAATAGAGATAATACACTGAATTACCTCATGGTAAGATTTACAGCGTTTTACAAAACACTGTGAAATTAAACAAATCAGCAAGTTCTCTATAAATGCTAAGTGTTGTCATAATCATCACTGTAAAGCCTTCTAATCGGAAGCTTTCTCCAAATTCCTAAGCTCTTCAAAATTACCAAAGTTTAAAATAAATTTTGAAAAATTCAGTGTAAAAAAACCAGCAGTATTAATATTTACGTCTGGTTGGCTTGTCTAACCGTGAGAGTTTTTAGCAGGTGTTAAAAAGGGTATATGCAATGGGGAACCCTCAATGTCCGTGGCAAAACATATATGTGTGTTTGATAATAAGAGCCTACAGGATCAGAGTCACACAACTCCTATGAGAAAGGTATTCTCACCTATAATATTTACTCTTGGGAAGCAGCGCTCAGGAGAATCTTGAAACAGGGCAGCCAACTGAAGTTTTTCTCTTTATTGTTTTAGTCTCATTGACACAGAACGTTATACCTCCAGCACTAAAATTTGCCAAAACAAATGGAAGCATCAACAAACTCAACTGATACAAAATCTGTCTTAAAAAATTCCTCCAAAGCTGCTGTTTGCAGCTTTGGAGGGTAGATTTGAAAAAGTTAAGTAGCTGGAGTAAGGCTGCTGTGCTATATGAACTTACCTAGGAGTAAGCAGCAATAAATGCAGTGGGTAGATATGCATAGAGTTGCACTGGGTAGATATGCATAAGGTTGTGCAGAAAATGATCATTCCCCCAGCACAAAGATCCTGATCTCATCTTGGGGAGGGGTGGAATAGATTATTAACTCTTTTTTAAAAAGCCCACTATGATAGTGCTCACTGATCTCCAGCATCACTTCAAGCTTGGCCCTCAATGGAGGATGTTCCAATGGCCCTATTAAGACTTTCAGTCTGAAAGCAAGATAGAAATGTAAGTAAACATAAATAAAATATAAGGCACTACACGGTTATTACTGGCAGAAGATGGTTCTGTTCAAACCATTTTTCTCTCAAGCAAAATCATGTCAGACCCTTATTTCTCGAAATGGGGAAAGACAACCTCACTTAAAACACCATTATTTCAGCAGCATGAGTTTTCATTAAACCATCCTTGCGAGTTGTAGTCAATGATAGTGCAGGAACAAAGAGCACTACCTGGTCACCTGTAGGCCAAACCTAGACTCCGAAGGGGCATTACTGACCCCTTAAGTCTGCATACTCAAAATTCTCCCTCTACTTTTCCTTTCCAGGAGCAAACATTTGGGGCAGTTGGAACAGGGCCAAGAAAGCAAAGGTTAAATAGAAAACCACTATAGTATCAGCGAAAGGGAACCAGGACATTGCCTCTTTGAGTGGGCAGAAGTCTGAGCATTGGGATAGGAGAGGAATTTTATTCAGTTTGGATGTCAAGATGAGCCAACCTAATTGTCACTTTCCAAAACAATGCAAGAACTGAAACACAGCCATCCTTAGAAATTCACATTTCTCCAAATTTTGCAATGCAGTTTTCCAGCCAGATACTATTACATATACTGGAGTAAGGGGTTCATAAACATGCTATAACAACATTTAAAAGTTGCATTATTTTGAGAAGAAACTGTTTTGCAAAAATGTGTTATTAGGCAAAAGTGTACACAAATATGTCTATTAGGAGAAATCTGGATCAAAATGCAGATGAATTTTCATGGTAAATTGGTGTGGAAATGAAGAGAACTGAACTTAAGAATGATAGATTGAGGAACCGAAACAGAGTGATATGCTTATACCCAGCTGTGTATGCCTTGAAAATTCAGACAAGAGTTTTTATTTGCTGGTTATTAGCACTGACACATTACACATATCTGTCAGGATTTTTAATAATGCAGTAGGAAAATAAGGATGTATAGTGAAGCATTAGCAATAAAAAGGCAATGAATGTAATTACAAATGGGAACAAAGGATGGTGCATAAAATTTTAGCCCCAACCCTTCTGTCCTCAGTATAACAAAAGAAAATCAGAAACACTTTTAAATGCCCTTGATTGCAAAGCACTTATCAAGTGCAGAAAAGACCAAGCAAGTTCATGAAGAGATTCAGACTTCAGAGGCATATTTACATTTCTTGCACATTACTGATCTAATGAACAAGAAAGAAACTGAACATTCATCTCAATTTCAAAAAGACCGTTGAATATTTTTCCACACAACGTATTCCCCTTTACAAGGTCAGACAAGATGTGTGATACTGACAAAAATTGTTCACACAAGGCTAGAATGAAGTTTACAGGAGGAAAAGGGTTGACCAAAACAGAAAAACAGTCCTGCAAGGATAGAATAAGGCATTAATAAATGCCAAGCGACAGGCCTGACTGGGTTTTATTTCTGGGCTATTTTATTGCACCTCCCAGTTCCTGCTGGGGGTGGAAATAAACCACAATCTCTGCCTTAGTATTATGCCCAAACCAGAGGTCATGATTTATTTTGCTCCAATCAAGCAAGATCAGTAAGCCAAGAACAAACTGTGACTACAGATCATAGCTATTCAGGAGTAAAAGAAGCCATGATCCTGGTTCAGATGTAATGTTAATCCAGGGATCAGAGTTTGTTTTCCACAAGCATGAGCTGGGAAGAGTGGAATAGAGCAAAACAGGAGTAATTCAATCACGTGTGGTAAGCCATAGGTTATGACATGCAAAGGAAGTCAGCCAGAGCTCAGCTGCAATCGTTGCTACCCATAAGGATCATGTGGCAATTCCCCACACTGAGATGTTAAGGGCTGAATATGCCCCAGGCACCTAGATTTTGGATGACCTAAATTATGGGCAAATATATAGAAATCAAAGGAGTTGTTGGCGTGCTCAATTAGAGAATAAAGCACATCATCTCTGCAGCATACACCTATTCTTGTTCCTACTGGCTGTTGAAAAGAGTGCTCTTCAGACTCAAACCTCTACTCCTCACATGGTGGTGTCAAATACTAGCATGCACCACAGGATGGTAAGCTTTGAGTTTGTTGATGCTTAGCTTTTGAATTTCCCCCCACCCCCAGAAGTCTTGCAAATTATACCATTGTAGTCTTTAAAAGTCAGCCCTCTGAAAAACAGCATGCAACAGCACTCAAAGGAAGCCCTTTGGCCTTTCAAAGCAGCAACTTTTAATAGCAGCAGGAATAATGCACAAGGAGAACAAAGCAAAATATTTTGATGCAGACAACAGACTGGAGCAGAGATGAGGCTGTCATTGAGTGGCCAGGAATTAATAACTGTGCCTAAAAGGATCCCTTCATTTAAGTATTTATATTAGCTTTAGTAAAGAACCTTTTTGAATGTTTTAATGTTAACCATGGCTTATTGCCTCTACCCTGGTTAAGATCCCAAATGTACCTCCAAATCAGGGTTTAGTGTGTTATGCTAAGTATATCAAGTACACCGCTTCTGTAGACACACCAGTGAAATGTGCTTGTCACTTTGCAGTCAGAGAGCTGGAAAAACTGCCATACAGTGCAACCCTCAGCATGTTTCCTCAGAAATAAGTCCTTCTGCCTTCAGTGGGACATAATTCCAGATAACTGCGATGACTATCACTCAACATCCAAAACACCAAAGTGCTGCACCAACAAGTACAAAATGACCCCTCTGCAGCACCACAAATCCAACTCAATGGTGTATTGTTGGAAAATGTCGATCACTTCTCCTACCTAGGCAGTTATCTTTCTACAAGGGCCAACATTGATGCCAAAATCCAGCATTGCCTGAGAGCCAGTATGGTGTAGTGGTTAAGAGCGGTAGACTTGTAATCTGGGGAACCGGGTTCGCATCTCCGCTCCTCCACTTGCAGCTGCTGGGTGACCTTGGGCTAGTCACACTTCTTTGAAGTCTCTTAACCCCACTCAGCTCACAGAGTGTTTGTTGTGGGGGAGGAAGGGAAAGGAGAATGTTAGCCGCTTTGAGACTCCTTCAGGTAGTGATAAAGCAGGATATCAAATCCAAACTCTTCTTCTTTTTCTCTGCGAGTGCAGCTTTCTCCTGACTGAAGTGCAGAGTGTTTGAGAACTGGGACATTTGCAGGGAAACCAAAATGCTTGTTTACAAAGCTATTGTACTACCAACCTTACTATATGCTTGTGAAACATGGACCCTTATAAACGCCATCTCCAGCTCCTCAAAAGATTCCATCAACGGTGCCTCCAAAAAAATTTACACATCACTTGGGAAGACAGGTGAACTAATATCAGAGCACTGGAAAAAGCAAAGATCACCAGTGTTGAAGCAATGATTCTTCAACATCAACTTTGTTGGACTGGTCATGTTGTGCGGATGCCTGATGATTGTCTTCCAAAGCAACTACTCTATTCCAAAATTAAAAAATGGAAAACATGCTGCTGGTGGTCAAAAAAAGAGGTTAAAAGACTCTCTCAAGGCAAATCTTTAAAAAAATGTAGTATAAACACCGACAACTGGGAAACACTGGCCTGCGAGCGCTCCAGTTGGAGAACAGCCTTTACCAAAGGTGTCATGGACTTTGAAGACACTTGAATTCAGGATGCAAGGGAGAAACGTGCTAGGAGGAAAGCACACTTGGCAAATCCACACCATGATCAACTCTCACCCAGAAACCCATGTCCCCACTGTGGAACGACGTGTGGGTCCAGAATTGGCCTCCACAGTCACTAATGGACTTATTGTTAAAACCGTGTTTCTGGAAGACAATCTTACTTGGCTACGAGTGATTGCCAAAGAAGAATTCCAGATAACTGTGATGAGTATTGCAGAGAGAATCAGCATTTGTTTTTCAGGCTAATAACAAAAATTACATGCTGCTGCCTCAACCAGAGTTGTTCTTCACAATCAGGGTTCTAATACCCTGGGATTCATTCCATGGTTTGTTAGCAACTTGAATGGCTTTAAGTACATAGGGCATCTTGTTTCAGTTGAAAGAAAAAAATAAAAATAATGACCTGAGCCCTTACACCCTTTGGAGTGCTATTAGTCGTCCCCTGCATTACAGATGCACAACGCACCTCAATTAGAAGCTGGGCCTTTGATGTTCTTGGTCAGTGGAAGTTGGTCCAACAGGGCAAATGGGGAACTGCCCACCAACTTCAGTCTGACCTCAGCCAGTTCCCATCTGCCTACCTTCTTACTTACATCCAGTCCAGGGAGTGGCCCTGGCTGCCAGCTTCCTCCTCCTTAGTCTCAGTTTTGCCCTTGTAGAACTCAGCAGGGAGGAGGATGGGGGCAGAAGTGGAATGTGATGACTCCATCTGTCTTTGTCTCTGGCTCCAACTGCTGTTGGGTTCCATGCCTTTTGCCCCACCAGTCCCAATGGACACCAGCCATCACTGTCACCAGTCTATACCATGGAATACTCTTCTAGCAGAGATTTGACAGGCATCCTCATTACTAACTTTCAGGTTTGTCTTGAAGACCTTTCCATGTCAACAGGCCTAATTTCCCGAAGATTAGCCTGACATTTTTACAATTATTTTGTATTGATGTTATGGTGTTTTATGTTCAGTTATATCTGCGTTCATTGCCGTACATCACCGTGATATTTTACGAGTGGGCAGTTTAGAAATATTTTAATAAATGAAATAGATAAAATAAATGGGCCTCCTTCTTGACACTGATCCTAAATAATCCTGGCAAATATGCTGACAATTTATTAGAAACCAAACACTCACATGGGATACCAAACTATTCCTGATATATAGCAGAAATCCAGCTCACCAAACATAACCACACTTGGGGAAAACAATAGTTGTATAAATGTGTATCTGGATGCAGCATTGCAACCACAGTTTTTAAGCAAAAAAAACATTAGCTGCTTTGGATACAGTTAGCTAATATTAGAAATGAAGCAAATGCATGAAGTCTCTGTCTTCCATGCCATCTCTCCCTCTCCCACCAAAATAAAAGTTGGGAATACATTATAAAGGTCAACTGGAGATTGGACGCCTGAGGGAAATGGTAGGGCCTGAAGAATGGAACAGAATATGAATGAGGGGAGGAAATTCAGTTTCTGCTTGCCACAGTCCACATCCTATTCCTGAAACAGCCTAAACAAGGGGAGTAACTCACTATGCACCCATTGAAGAATTGAGAAACCTGATGATCATCAGCTATAGTCCCAATTACCACAATCCATGTTGAGATACACCAAGGAATGGCTGTGTTCTAATGAGATGGTCAGAAAGAATCTCATGCTAAATGGGAGCCTTCAGTTCTATGTTTAAAGGTCAGTGGTGCAATCCAGTGAGAAATTCTCCTGCACAACCTCCGCTGACATGAATGGCCTTTTATTCCATGAAGGTTTGTGCCGGATGACCTCTCTGTGAATAGCCTCTCAGCTAATGACCTGTGAGGACAAGAAGAATTTCCCCCAGTTAGATCAGCTTTTCGACAATGCCTTCCCCATCTTTCAGCATTTCCTGCACTGCTTCTAGAACACATTCCTTATTACAGTGATGCCTATGACCTGCTACTTCATGTTTTCAGGGACTGAAAAATCTGGATATAAGAGACAGGAATCTACTAAACTGAATCTTTATGTATTAAAGTATAATAGACCTCGGATGCTCTGTCAGTTCCTCTGCTCTTCTAAAAAGAGTCTCAAATAGTCCCCAAGCTAAAAAGTTATTAGTTCTTATTACAACTGAAAAGTTTATTAATTAATCAGTAGAGAAACATTTGTCAAAATATTCAGAAAACAGATCTACTTGGTTTTATTGTGGGTGCTGCTACTTTGCTAATGAAGCTCAAAACAATTAAGACCTTACAATTGTCCCCCTTAAAAGCTTCATCGTAATAGCCCAAATCTCCAGCGAGTACCTTCCTTGTACTGATGGAGGACTCAAAGGAAGATCAAAGGAAATATAGAAAGTGCTTTCTGCTGCTGAATCCCCCCTCCCCTTTACCAAAAATTATTAGAAGTTGCTTCTGCATGAAGGGAGAAGACTGGTATAAAAATACTGAAGACTTAATCCAAAGAAGCTGGATTTCCCTGGAATTCATCTAGAATCAGTGGTTTAGCATCCTTCAAAATGGAATAGAAAGAGGATGGGAAAGAGTCAAAGAATGACTCAGAAACATGCAGAACAAAAGTCCCATCTTCAAGAACTCAGAGTTAGGCTCTGCTGAGACGGCACAAAAATACCGTGCCCGCCAAATTCAGGATAGATCTATGGATTTGGTTTTACTCAGGACTGACCTGACCAACCCATCATCTGATGCACCACTCAACTACTCCACAATCCTTTTGATATGCAGTAAGGCTGCAACTTACGTGAGGGTTATGTTCCAGGAATAGCACCTAAGGCAAGAGTTACCTATAGTCAAAACACATTGGCTGCAATAGTATGCTGGCTGTTGGCCATATTAACAATAAACAAACAAAACAAACATTGGGTGCAATGGTGGGTGGGATGGTGACAGTCTTTTTTTTCTGCGACACCTCCTCCCTTTCCATCCCCTTTTTTATTTTTCACTTTTTTCCTTGCCAAGTGTGTAAAACCCAATGTGTGCAAGTTAAAATGTGCACAAGTTGTGGACTTACTGTATTCTCCAACCCTCTCAGATGCTCTTTTCAGAGCCTAGTAACCAATGAGGGGTTCTCAACTATGAAGAACACCAAACAGTATTTCATTTTGTACCTAAAAATTAGATCTGACAAAAACTGTACAATTGAAAGATCTTGCTCAAACAACTGAAGCGGCAATCCTATGCAGACTTTCCTGGAAGTAAGAGCTACTGAGCACTTCTCAGTAAATATTCATAGCATTGTGTTGTGAGCTAGGGATGGATGAGAAAGTCACTTCAGTTTTCAAGGCAAACATTCTAATCTAAAACAATGCACAAACCCAAACACAGCCATCTTTTGGAATTCACTTTTCTCTGAATATTGCAATACTGTTCTCCTACTAAGTAATGTGTACAAAATGCATATACTAGGGCAAAGTGTGTAATATTATAGATAATTGCTTTGCAAAAATACAGACATTGGGCAAAACTGCATACAAAATGTGTATATTAGGACAAATTCACACAAAAATGCTGATGAATTGTCATGATGACTTTTTTAAAAAGCAAATCCAGAAATGTGAACTGAAGGAAAATGAGAAACCAAAATTGACAGATTTTCTATTCCTACTGAGAACCTTCCCATTTGATGTAGCATGAAATGGGTGCACTGTAGATATGAATAATTACTGAAGGGCTTTGGTTTTTGCTGTGTGTGAAACAGCAGTGAACTAAGTTCCCTATTTGCTTTTTTACCTTTATTTCCTTTCAAGACCAATATCAGAACTGCAGGCGCTTCACGAATGCCCCCTTTCCTCCTCCTCCTACATGGCTTCAGACCAGAAACCAAAAGCAACCTACCCATACCGGTCTAAATCGGGACAGATATATATACAGATAGATATATTAAATCCATGCTAGAAAACAGCTCACAAGCAAGTCCTTTAGAAAAACCAGCATTGCCTTTTCCCCTGAGCAGGAGCACAATGGTTCAGACTTCTCGTGGGAATCAAAGGGTAACATGTGGTTTAGCGACACAGCTACTGTAGCAGTTAAAAAGAAAGAAACAATTTTGTGCTTTAACAGTAATTCTCGTGTCAAAATCAGTTCCAAATTCCTCTCACTTGCAGTAGCACCAAGCAGATTTTGCCAAGTGCCTCTTCTGCACTGAAACCCTCAGAAACCTTGAGAATGAAAAAAAGATTTCAAATCTTTGAAGGGCCCATCTGTTTTTGGATTGCATAGAAAGCTCTCTTATGCTGTGTCCGACTGTTGGGGATCAATCTAGGTCAGCACTGTCTATACTGACAGGTAGTGACCCTTCACAAATGGTGTTTTTCGTTTTTGTTTCTTGCCAATCCCAGCCCTACATAGAGTTGCTAGGGATTTAACTTGGGACTTTCTGTACATAAAGACTGAGCTCCAACTCTGAGCCAAAGCTCTTCCCCAATGCTTGGAGGAATACTTGACTATATGGATGAAGAAATTAAGTCTTAAGGTATACATACACCTGTCATATTATCCATCACTAAAACTCAGCCAAGGTCTGGAAACAAACAAAGAAATGATTTAGCGTAAACACAGAAATCATTACTACATAATTAGTGAAGTAGCAGTTCTAAATGTTACTACTAGCATTAATGCTAAATGTGAATTCTTTGAAGATGGGAATCCTTAAATACCATCACCAGTATGTTAAAATATGCTTACAACGAATGACAATAAGCAGCAGTGTGGTGTGAATGGTTGCCAAGCAACCAAATAAGTGAAATAAACACCATCAAAATAGCATACAACCTCCATTCAAAAGATAAAGCTCTTGGCACAATTATTTCTTATGAGCCACCCAGTGCACATATGTTATTGGGGGTGGGGGCTGTACAGTATTTTTTAATGTAAATTTTCCTAAAGTAATGTTATCTGGAGATGTTATCAAAGGTCTACATTTTTGCAAAAAGATAGTTGCAGACCCACGTGCTGTGAGCCCCCAACCCCAGACCATGCATGTATCTGAATAGCCTCTCGTGACAATGATCTTTGTTTCAAATTAGGCCACAACTGTACTGATTACAGATGGCTTAGGCTTAGGCACTGGGCGTAACCTGGTCAGGGCCTTCTTACCCATAGGGACTAGAGGTGCAGGGCACCCGGGTGCCGGGCTCTCAGGGGCGCCAGGCCGAGAGTCCAGGGCCCAAGAGTTGAGTCTAGAGAAGAGGCCGCCCATCGGTTGGAGTGTCACAGTGGGCTCTTCTGCTGCGGGTGGCTCTGCACCACGAGTTCAGGGGCAACTGAGCCAGCGAGACGCTGAGGCAGCCGGCCAGCTCTGCCCTCCTGCGTACCTGGGACTGGGCAACCTGGGGGGGGGATGCCGGGCAGATCTTTCCATCCCGGCGCCGCATATGCTTGAGACAGCCCTGAACCTGGTTCATCCAGCCTGCCTGCTGGAAGATTTCCATGAGGATTTCCATGAGGAAGTCTGCCTGCTGGAAGATTTCCATGAGTCTGAGTCAATGGCAAGGAAGTACTATGACATACATCAAATTGGTAAGACACCCCAAACTTGCCTTTGGAGGAGTGCTATGGCCCTAGCCCCAACTGGGCATCCAGATAGGAGTGTCCCCTCCAGGATCCCTTTAATGGGATACCCCATTCTCTTCAAGGGGCAGCCAGAGGCTTACAACCTCCCCTCCAACTGTGACTTATTTGGCCTTATATGCCAAAGTTGTTATGAGGAAGGCCAAACCCCCAGGACAGCCAACAGACCTGAAGAACAACTTACCTCCTGGCCCCAAATATGATGACGATCACAGGGTCCAGGTCGGTTCCTTCATCTCACTCAGCAGTGTCAACAAGTATATAGATAAGGTTGATCCAGTTGACATCATATACTTAGGCTTTCAAAACACTTTTGACAAGATACCTATTAGGGTTCTTTAAGGGTGTCAACAAGCATATCAACATAAGTGATTCGGTTGACATAGCATACTTGGAATTTCAAAAAGCTTTCAACAAATTATCTCACCAAAGTCTGAGTAGTCTGAGCAGTCATGGAATAAGAGACATTGCAAAAGGAAACACAGAGTAGGAATAGGTGAACAGTTCTCCAAATGGAGAGCTGTGAGGAAGGGGAGTTCCCCAATGATCTGTATAGGGACCTATACTTTTTAACTTGTTCAGAAATGAGTTACAGTTAGGGGTGAGCAGTGATGTGGCCAAGTTTGCTGGTGGTGCTAGATTGCTCAGAGTCCTTAAAACAATGAGACTGTGAAGAACTCCAAAAGGATCTCTCAAATCAAGTGAATGGGCAGTAAAATGGCAAGTGCAATTCAATGCAGGCAAGTGAAAAAGGATCCACATTGCAGGCAAAAATCATTTTACATACATGCTTATGGGGTCTGAACAGAGAAGAGACTGACAAGGAATAAGACCTTGGGGTCCTAGTGGATAGCATAATGAGTGCTTCAACCCAAAGTGAGGCAGTTGTGAAAAAGGCAAATTCCATGCTAGGGATCATTAGGAAAGGACGTGAAAATAAAATTGCCAATAACATAACACTATTATACAAAGAATGTTGAGACTAGACTTGGAATACTGTGTTCAGTTCTGGCCATCTCCCCTCAAAAAGACTATTGTAGAGATGGAAAATGTCCAAAAAAGGGCAACCAAAATGATCAATGAGATAGCACAAGTCCCTTAGGAGAAAAGTTTGGGGCTTTTTACTTTAGAGAAAAGCAAATAAGAGGAGACACGATAGTAGACACATAAAATTTTGTATGGTGTGGGAAAGTGGTCAGAGAAAAGCTCCTTCCTTCTTTTATACCAGTACAATTCATGGACAGCCAACAAAGAAAGCTAAATGTTGGACAGTTCAGGACAGAGAAAAGAAAGTACTTCTTTACACTGTGCAACTACACTGTGCAAACTTGACTAGATCATGGATAGCGAGAGTTGAGCCCCTGGTCAAGAAGAACAATGTTGCAGGACCAGAATCAAGAAACCATTTCCAATCATTTTGGAAACCAGCTTCAACTTCACAATTTGAGAATAGGTCCAATAATGAGCACAGTTCCTTCTAACAGGCATTACTACCATCTCAGGGTGGAATGCATGAAGAAGAGCAACATGAAGACAGTTAATATGCTCCAAAATTCATAAGAAACAGGATATTCTTCACTTCTTCTTTTGAGTTTCCTGGGATGGTTTTTAATAAGCTCTCATTAGAATACTTCAGCATCCCAACGTCCTAATAATAACACACCAAAAAGTGAAGAGGGGTGTTGCTAACCCAATTTCTCCATACTTATTCCTAACAGAAATAGTGGCTCAAAAGCGCACACATAGCTTTCAGACTTTTACTTGGAATTAAGTCCCATTTAGTTCAGTGAGACTTACTTCCAGCTAAATGTGCTTTAACATACTTTACTTGGAAAAAACTTCAATTTTAAAATTGACACAGATAATTTATTGGTAAATATGCATAGGGATCAGGGTGTTAGATAAATGCAGAAACCTAGAAAGGTCATGTGTAGCAATTCAGTAACAGCAGACCATTAATTGTGAAGTCTGTTAGCAGTGAAAAACAAGGAAGTTTGCAGCCACTGTTTGCCACGGGGAAGAAAATTCTACATTTTTGACAGCATTTCTCAGAGGTTTTGATTCCACTGTGTTATGTTCCATAATAAGCAATTAAACTGCCACGATTATTAAAAGGGGAAGTTTAAAGTCACTTAAGGAACTGCTTGTAGAAAAGCAAGGCTTGCTTTGAAAATCTCACTGGATTGCTCCTAAGTATTTACCAATGATGTATATGCAAGGCGGAACAACAGAAATAACATTGTGGTGGGAAATGGAAGCAAAGCTCTCAATCCTAACCATGTTTAATTAAAAGTAGGTGTCACTGCATACACAGAAAGTTAAGGATGTGACCTCTCAGCAACTACCGGATTTTCAGTTAATATTGACTCCTATAGGGGTTGACACCAGCACATCTAATTATAATGATATAGATTTATGAGGATTCTATGGAATTTTGACTTTCATGCAACTGTGATAAACCGGGGAGCAAACACTGGGCTAGAAAATAGCAACACATCTGATCAACTCTGATAAGAATTACCTCCAGACAACTAGGCTTTGAAATTTTATGAAATTTGGGGGACGGGGGCTATTTCTTAATTTCAAAAATGAATGATAAGTCAAGGTGACAGATGGGCTAATAACTTTTGTAGATTTGCAAGGCTCTGGAATTAAACTTCCCATCATGTATTTTTAACTTGATAAATGTGTAATCCAAGCCTCACCAAGAAGTTGGCTGAGAGTTTATGTGCTGCTCTGCTGGCAGAGAAGGCAGGATGATGGTGTAATGACACTTATATCACTGCAAGCCCACATGTCAGTAAAAAAACTCCACCAGCACAGATGTTCTTCTGGATGAGTAGCGGGATAATAAGATATGGAAGGGGAATAGGAGAGGTGGGTGTTGGCACATTACATCCAAAGTCCTTTCACTTCCTTGGCATTCCCACAAAAATGGCACGCCTCTCACTGTAGCCAACAGGTTGTAAGAAAAGCAAAATGGCAGTAACTTGACATGGCAGTTTCTCTGCCAGTAGTCCTCTTCTCCCACTGCTGGAAATGTGCAATAGCCAAACCCTGCCCATGCTCCTAAAGTCTCTTATTTATTATTAGGGATTACAAGCAAGTTCAGGTTGCCAAATCTACAGAGGAACATGAAATACTGATCTATGGACACTGCAGTCCAAGTCATTGCCTGCCCCCATGTTTCACGGCACTGCAATTTGTTGTTGCACCATATATCATGCATGTTAACAGCAGCATCCGCATTTTCTAATAGACCCACAACTCCTTTCTGTAGCAAAAAAAGAGCAAACATGATTTTGCCACACAACCCACCAGCCTCAGAGCACACAGGGGAACCATGCTGGGAGAACCATGACTAGGCTTCTTCTTCTTCCTCTTTTGTCCTTGCATTATCTCCTATTCTAAAAATGTGTAACAAGTGCCATCTTCAAGAGGTTTTTATTTTATTTTATGCGAACCAGTTCAAGGTTTCCATCAAGGAAGAGATATATTAAATAAATAACTAGGTATCATCAAATAAGTAGAATAATGTGGTATTTCCACCCTCACTAAAGCTGGTTAGAAGAAGACGAGAGTCTTCTTCTCATTTAATAATCTCCCTTCCTCAACCTGGCTATTATGCCACTGTTAGAGAGTGGTCTGCCTCCCAATGCTCTGGCTGGCATCAGTCAGGTAGTTGACTTTGACCTATATCCTCCCTGTTCACTACATCCTTCTGATGAGGCAAGTTCTTCCTTGCAGCAGTCAGTGGAGTGGGGTTGCTTATCTGGCTTCCCAACATGGAAGTTGCTGCCCGTAACTAAGCAGGAGAGGGGTGAGGCAGCAGGGAGGTTGGCATAGCACAGGCTCAGCAGCAGAGCCAATCCAATGCTACTGTGCCATGCCAACTTTCCCCTCTCAGTCTACTGGCAGCAACCTCAGCACTGGGAAGCCACCCACACTGCCACACTGGTAGCTACTCCTTCCTTGCCGATTTCATGCTACTATGAATTACTTTTTATGTTGCCATAGTACTCTAGATTTGCTCTGCGGCAGCAGACTAACACAATCTACCCTGTAAAATTGACTCTTAAGCCCAATCGTTGAACAAACTCGAGTGTAACAAACATTCAAGGATGACTTGACTCTTTGCGATGGCGTTAACCATCCATTCAACCAACCAAATCAGGACACAGAGTATTCAAGAGTAACAATTAAGCATGATGCCCCCAGTTCAAGAGCCTGCTTTCACACATATTGTTGTGTGCACCCAAACCAAATCCTCATTCATTTCAGAGACAGCAGATTTCTGCACACAATCAAATGAACAGATGAATCTAAAGCTCTTAAATCAATGGCACAGCCCTACATAACATGCAGATTAATTAGTTTATCATTTAAAATGATAAATTGCGGTCAAGGCCAAGACTGCCAATTCTGTATACCAAGTTCTGAACTGCCAGTGTTTATCGCTCTACTGAACAGGATTTCACATTGTCTATTGCATAGCCTTTTTATGTGACTAACAATACAGAAGTATGTGTCACAACCAGAGGTGGACCTAACTGCTCCGGCACCCGAAGTGGCAGGGGTGGGACGAACTGCCCATGGGCGCGCCGTGGTGATCCGCCCATGAGGGTGCCGCGGTGAGCTGCCCATGGAGTCCGCCTGGCGGACACAAGCCCCACGCTGCCATTTTGGGCATTGCGGGGCCCTGAGCACTGTGTCACTCCCAAGAGAGATGCGTGGCTTGGGCACGCTGCAGGCCAGACCCCGTGGTAAGTGCCGCCCCCCACAGTGTGTCATTTTGTCACCCCCTCAGGGGTGACACCCAGGGTGGGACACATACCCCGCACCCCCTTCCTATGCCCCTGGTCACAACCACATCACTGAGGACTACCCCCTTAACAATGTCAACAATTATTTGATGATACTGAATACTGACATTTTTAGAGCTCTCACCTAGCAGAATTTGAAGCTGCAACTCCAACAGGACATACAAAGAAAGGCATATACACATACACATAGTAATCTGAGCTCCAGTAATTCTAGAAAAATATCACTAAAATACGAGATGGAAACCAGAAGAATCAGCCATTTCCAGATCAGGTATGGAGAGTACATGTTTGGAAGCCTCCTGCTAAAACCAAGTAATTGTGTCATGTTATACTCATCTACTCAAAGGTAAGGCACACTGAGTTCAATGGTGCTTGATCCAATGTAAGTATAGAACTGCAGCCTAAGGGTTATAGCCAATGTTAGTTCTACTCAGAGTAGACCCATTGAAAATAATCACCATGACTTCAATCACTAACTTCAATCAGTCTTGTTGGCATTCATCTGCCTCAAGAGACAATGGGGTGCGCCTCCAGGGGTGAAGTCAAATTGCTGTGTTAACAATACCTAAATGACCTCCCTGGGGCACAAGCCTGGGCAGTGTGTATGGAGGTCCTGGGCTGCCCAGATGACAAGACCCCGCTCTCAGCCTCACTGATGTGGTCCAAAGGAAAGCATAGCCATATGTTTGGCACCAGATGGCTGCAGGAGTTGCCTGAAGGAGGAGCACAAGTGGCCACCCAACTGTCTGAGGGACTCCATTCTGTAGGGTTTACTCTCTTAGCATTTTCATCTCCCGAAGATACCCCGCAAGGCAATGGAGGTTTGGGAGCAAAGTTTTCCTTCTCCTAGATGGACTACCTTCCCAGGTTGAAGAGCCCCATCTGCCCCTCGCTTCCCACTACAGCATGTGCAGAAACTACCTTCAGTCGGTCTACTCTGATTAAAACCTAGCTGGGTAGAACCCAGTGTTTACAAAAACAGATATTCACCATAAACCATGTCTGTATGTGCAACAGGTGGTGAGTGTGTGTGTACGCGCCCTCCTTTCAGTATTTGTTTTAATGCTACAAGAATGACCAAACAACAATATAAATAACACAGATCCATGTTGAAGTGGCCCTAGTGAAATTAAATTCCATTTCCTATGCTACCAACCATGTGAGCTTAGCCTCCATAAATCCATTACAATGGACTCTGGTCTACAGCAGCCCCTTCACTTCTATGTTTGTTTAAATTGCTCCTGGAACAGAATTTGCTGTGCTCAAGTAGGGATGGGTTCTCCGTGATTTATTGTCCTGTGCAAGTGTTTTATGGGTCTGGTGCTGACACAGAGAAATCCATGGCACAGAGTCACCTAAATGCTGCCAAGTCCTTCCTTAGCCTCACGTTCCCTCTGCATTGTGGCTCCGGCTACTCCAGGGTGGTTTTTTTTTTTTTTTACAACAACAAATGGCACTTGAAAAGCTCTCAGCCTTACTGAGAGATAAATGTAAATTAATTTCCCTTCAGCCTGGTAGCAGAGACCATGCTGATCTCAAGGAGGCAGAAGACGATAAGGCAGGACACCGCGCTTTGCTCTCAAGAGATTTATTCCAGGACCAGAGAAATCCCAGCCACCTGCTCCCCAGACAACCAAGTGTGCTAGCCTCCAGGAATGGCAAAGATCCTTCTATGCCTGGATTATTCCACTTTAGCTTTCGAAATGGCCTACAGAACAGAGTGGTGGTGGCTAATGTCTACTAGGAGGGCATGGCTGCTAACTGTAGGCAGAGCCAGAAGTAAGAACTGAATACACACCCTCTCCACACCTCTCTTTTTCAGGTGGCCAGAGGCAAAAAATAAAAAAGGAGAGGGTCCTTTGTTGAACAAAATCGAACTCTTTAATTTCACAGATTCAGGTAGGTAGCTGTGTTGGTCTGACGCAGTTGAAATATACATATATTGTCCAGTAGCACCTTAGAGTTTGTTCTAGGTATAAGTTTTCGTGTGTATCTGAAGAAGTGTGCATGCACATGAAAGCTTATACCTAGAACAAAATTAGTTTGTCTCTAAGGTGCTACTGGACAATTTTATATACAGTATGTTTAGATACAGATATAGATATAGATATAGAATTTCACACTTTCACACATGACCTTCCAATTATACACTGGCTCTGAAGCACGACCATGAAACATTGTATCAGGAAGCAGGAAAACACTAAACCCACTTCTCCAACTTTTCTTCATTCATAGTTTTCCCTCCGTACTTCACTGCAAGTCTAGTTTCTCCCCCTTGCTACTTACTGGTGTCTTCCTAGATTCCCTAAACTATCCTCTCACTCCTCATGTCCTAGCACCATCTGCTGCTGGCCTGCGTCCTGCAGAGTAGGCAGCTGGCACAGCAACTAGCTGTGGCAGGAGGAAATGCTCCTGGAGCTGGAAAGCCTACCTGACTCCCTGCATGTGGCACTATCTAGGCGTGATGCTATTGGGTGGCTTTCCCCCCCTCCCCCTTGGCAGTCTCCTCCACTTCTCATTGGAAGAATGAGCGTAAAGAGGGGAATAAAGGATGTTCTCGAGAGCAGAATGAGTTTTGCTAAGTGGCACTCCCGCCACAGTCAGCTCCAAGAGCCATAACCAGAATTAGGCCAAAGGGTGTCAGGCATTGCTCACACCTTTCAGCCTAGCCGTATGACAAGACATCGGGGGAAAGAGTTGGCAATACAGGGTTGTGGGAGGAAGCCAAAATGAAATATAGCCAAGACAGAATAGCCAGGTTAGCCCTGAAATAATAGATAAATGTGACCAGGTTTGGGAAATTCAGTCATAGACAAGTATCCTTAGAAGAGAAAGACAAATTATATTATTGACATACACAGAAAATGTGAGTCTTGTGTGGTCAGACTAAAGAGAGTCTCCTCTTGTGGCTAAAAAAAGGGGGGGGCACACATCCAGAGAAAGGCTTGAGATCCTGAGAGCCAGAAGTACAGGAGTTTGTGTGGAAGAAAATTTCAAATGTGCATGTAAGAGACACTTTGGGTCTGAAGAAGCACTGGGGTCAGCAAAGGATTGAGCTGCAGGTGTGTAATCAGTAAGACAGATCAAGTCTCATACAGGAATGGGAGTTATTATGGTTTGTGTGGTCTCTTTCAACTCCTGAACCAGCAGCAGTGGGTGAGCAAGATGAAAGGAGGCCATGCATAAGGATGATAGCATAAGGGACAAACTGGGACTGATTTGACAGACAGATGGACAGACATTATGGTGCGAAGCATATGAGAAAAGGACAAAAGCTGAGAAAATGCTGCACACTTAATAATCAACCACACTTAGGCTGTGACTCTATACACACGTTAAGTGCAGGCAAGCCCCACCGAACTCAATAGGCATTACTGCTGAGTAGACATGTACAGGGTTTATGCTGCAAAAGCCAGATCCAGTGTCTATACATTGGGCTGAGGCTAAAAACTGGGGGCGTAGTAGGGTGTGGATCCCAGCTGAAGTCTAGCCGTGAACCCAGAGCAGATCCTCTCCAGATGCTGTTCACCTTCTCACATTTTAACTAACTTCACAAAGTTCCTCTCCACCTCTTAACAACGCCCGCCTCCCTTCACCGCCCCGTTTGCAGCTGCCTGAGGGGACATCCGTTTAGCCATTACAGCAGCCCCTGGAGCAAAAGTCCACAGAAACGTTTCAAAGTGACAAAAGAAACCTTGTCCTGTTCACTGAATGCCTTTTCCCTCTCCACTTTCATTTAAACAACAACGCCCTGATCTTAGCAATATAAATTCATGCCCCCTCCCCAACTTAAACCCCCATTCTACTTTTAACCTACCACCCGTCACGTATGGATGCATGCGCGTTTTGGAGAGGTCCACTTCACCACCACCCCGATCTCTTTTTAAAGTAGGGGAGGGAGAGTAATGCCAGGGCGCAATGGTGAATCCCCCGGAGCCCAGCATCGTGGCTTTCCGCCGTCCTGGGCATCAAGGGATCCTGAGACCAAGAGGCGGCTCACCAGAAACGGGAAACTCTGTTGGCTGCAGGAAGGAAAAGCGTCCTGGCTGCGCTCGCAGAAGCGACTGCTGGGGAGGTTTGGGATTTCTCCTACACCCTATTATTTTTTATTTTATTTATTTATTTCTGCACGTTGAATGAATGCAAGAAGCAACCCAGAAAAGAGAGGAAACACACACACAGAGAGACATAGATGTGCATAGATCTTACCTCTACATTGAAATACTGCTCCGCTCTGCACCCAGTAGCCCATAAAATCCAAAGCAAGGCTTGCAAGAAAAACACCCTGGAATGATGCACGAAATCCCCCCGGCTTGCAGTGCTGAAGGCGAGTAAGATCATAGTGAACTGTGCTTCAATGGAGAAGGCAGAGACGGCGGGCGAGCGGGAGAGAGAGAGAGAGCGCGCGCTCCTTGCCTTCGCTGCCTTCCTCCTCCTTCTCCACCTCCTTCTCCCTCTTCTCTCTCTCTCCCCTTCCGAACAGCCAAAACAAAAACAGAACACGCACACTCGGGTGGGTTTTTCTCTCTCTCTCAAAGGGGAGAAGAGGGGAGGGGGAGAGATTCCCCTCGCGCTGTCGAGGAGGAACAGCTCGACGCAGGTTCACCTCCAGAGGCAGCAGGAGGAGGAGGAGGAGGAGGAGGAGGGGAGAGGAGACCCTTCAGTCCAGGACGCGGCGCGGCGGCATCGAGCTCGGTCAGCTCTTCCACATCCTCCTCCTCCTCGCTCGTCCCGTCCGGGAGGGAACGCGGCGTCCAAGTGCAGCTGCGGCTCCGGCGAGGCGCCTCGTTTGCACAGCAACCGCCTGTCTCCGCCTCCGCCTCCGCCTCCTCGGGCTGCGGCCCCTCCTCCGGCTCGCCAAGGCCTCCTCGGCTGCCTGGCCGCCCGTGCTCCGCTTCCCCGGCTGCGCTTATGCCTCTCGGCTCGCCCCGCCACTCCAGAAACGTTCATCCGTCATCTACATAACTCCTCCTCTCCTTCCCCCTCCTCCTCTCCTCCTCCTCTTCTTCCTCGCGCGGACCTGAGAGGGGACCGCCCTCCCCAGGCTCCTCCGGGGGGAAAGGAGGGGAGGAGGGGTCCGCCAGCGCCTGCGTGGATATCTGCCGCCTCGGCTCCGGCCAAGGCCAGCCCTGGACAGGGTTTGGTGGGGAGAGGCAAGGAGGAGGTTCCTTGTAGGGCTGGGTGGAGGAATAAATGGGATCGCAAAGGAAATGGGCCGCTGAAGGGGGGGGGGGAGGGGGTTTGGAAGAAACACCCACTCCCCAGAGTGAGACGCCTTTGTGCTTCAGTCCACACAATGGGAGTTAAGAGATGTCCGCTATTTTCCTTTTTTTTCCGTGTAAAAAAAAAAAGGAATCTTCTGATTGAGTCGCAAAGTCACACCTTTGTTTAGGCTCTTCTCTTTTTGTCACACAAGCACGGCAGGTAAGGTCTCTTAACACCCCGCCCCCCAATATGTATAAATATTCCAACAACAACATCCCTGTTTTGGATTTCGGGAAGCAGAGTTTGAGGACGACAAGGTTGTCAGGACTAAGGGACGAGGGAGTTACGAAGGTGGTGGAATCATCTCTTAAAGAAGCAAAGAGGGGAAGATGAAAGGGCGTGAGTTGCCTTGATCTTAGCAGAGACAAAAGGCGAGGGTTGCGCTCAACGGCGTTAAACTCCCCTTGACTTTATTTCTCAGTAAACGCTCAGGTTGCTGCAGGCAGGGAATGGGGACGTGTTAACAAGGTTTTAGGTAGGAAACAACGGTGACCGTTGTAAAGAAAACAATGATTCACACAGCTTTGGAGCAGAAGCAAAGGGTTAAATCTTTCACTGTGTAGCAATGGGGGGGAACTGCCTTAAGGTTGTAGAACTGCCTTTCTTGGAAGTTTGCAAGGGAAGGCTGGACAGAGGCTTTGAATATATTATATCCTACTTTGCATATGAGGGTTGGACTGGGATGATTCATTGGTTCACCTGCTGCTCCCTGATGGTTACCTGGATGGAAGAAGGAGTGTCTTGAGAAGAGGCTGTTCCATTTTGTTTCATTGGAATGTGATGATACAAGGAACAGACACACTTCTCCACACTGCTTACGAATTCTTCTTATATCTCCTGACTTCCCCTGGCCACCCTCTTCCCTAGTAAAGGTAAAGGGACCCCTGACCATTAGATCCAGTCGTGACCGACTCTGGGGTTGCGGTGCTCATCTCGCTTTATTGGCCAAGGGAGCCGGTGTACAGCTTCCGGGTCATGTGGCCAGCATGACTAAGCTGCCTCTGGCGAACCAGAGCAGCGCACGGAAACGCCGTTTACCTTCCCGTTGGAAGGTATCTACTTTTTATCTACTTGCACTTTGACGTGCTTTCGAACTGCTAGGTTGGCAGGAGCAGGGACCGAGCAATGGGAGCTCACCCCATCGCGGGGATTCAAACTGCCGACCTTCTGATCGGCAAGTCCTAGGCTCTGTGGTTTAACCCACAGCACCACCCATGTCCCTTACCTCTTCCCTAGATGCTTGCAAATTCCACTGAATGCACATAGGGTTCATTTTCATGGATACTGGGGATATTGAGCTGTGGGCTTTGGAGCTGCTATAAAACATGCAATTCTCACATCCTCTTAGTGGACTAAGAATCTGGTCCATGATGTGGGATGGTCCTATGAGAGCTCAGCCTCACAGAGAGGATATATGCTTTTTAAAAAAAATATTTTGAAAGAGACTAGGTCTTGGATGATGATATGAACTTAGCAGTGATACTAACTGGTAAAACGGTGAATGAATTTAACCTATTGATTTTTCAGACCCACCGAAACCTTTGGTTGTTATCCTTAGTTTCCAGTATATCATCCATAGAGGTCAATTTCTGTTTGCCAGTACAGTACAACTGTAAATCTTTTATTATCTCTAATATTAATTAATGATGAATTCTAGAATATAGCATTTAACAGATATTTCAGATGCACAAGTGCTTGTCATAAAATGATTGGCAGTCAAATCCTCAGCCAGTCCTGTGTATCAAAATTTACTGAAATAAGGCAATGAAGATTCCAGATTCAGTCTGACATCAAGTGTCTCATATGCGACTGGGTGAAATAAAACTGCGAACAAAGTAGCAATAAAAAAAACTGCTTGCATCTGTGTATCACAGAGCAATGGCCCCTCTTGCAGAATATGTCCCTGGGATCTAGTATACGTATCCCAGGGTACATGTCCATATCTGTTATACATTTTAAGGGACATTTTACAAGCCATTTTAAGGGCACTTTATAGAATTGGAACCTTTTCCCTATACAAATTATTAGAGGCCCCCTGGCCTCATTCATCTCTTTTTCCATTTTTTAAAGGGAAAATGGCACAGGTGATATAACTTGAGAACATGCACATGGAGTGTTTTTGACCCAGAAGTTCTAAATTTTTAACAAACCCTTTTCCTGGTAGTAAGTCATTCACTTTACTTGATAGTACCTGTGCCCATGGCAAAGAGCAACAAAGTAATATGTCAGCAGCACAAGTGTTTCAGCTTTATTGACCCATCTGTAGAAAACAATCAGTTCTTCATATTTTGTATCGGTAGGATCAGATGCTGGAGGCCTAAAGTCTGTGTAACCTTGTTGCTTTACATGTGTTCAGCTGAGTGCTCTCTTCCCCACCAAGATATTTTGTTGCTATGGCAATCAAAAATATTTCCGTTACGCTCAGTTCACACACTAAGTCAGTCCCACATATTATTTCAAAGGTGATAAAATGGAGGTTGGTGATCTGGGGACACCATACAAAGAGGTTTGGGGGGGGGTTAAAAAAAATTCGCATTTTACAAAAAAAAATCTCATTTTTTAAAACACAATTGTGCATTTCCTGCAACTCATTTTTTTTAAAAATGAAGCCTTTAATGACATCATTATCTTAAATAGATATGTCTGGCCTATATAAAGTTATAGAATTGTTAGCTTCTTCCACACTAGAGGGAGATATGCATGTATTTCATATTTCATATTTAAACTGAAGTTATATCTACTACAACGTCTGCTGAGTTTTGAGTGATTTTCTTTTTTTCATTTTGCATGAAAAGATAACGTTACAAATATTTTCAGTGAAAATAATCACAACTTGAAGCAGACTTATCCTCCTTCATTTGGTTATATCTAGAGAATACACTAAATGTCCACTATGGAAACGAAATGTTCCGTTTCATGAAATGATCCAAAATGCACCAGACTGAAGTTTGTATGGATGTCATGACTGAGAATGCTGCTTTCTTTGGCAGGATCCCTTGGAGAAGAAACGTGTAGTCAGGTCAAATTCAGAATCAATGATAAGACAGTCAAAAAGTGGATCATCTGTAGTTTATGATAATATTGTTATAGGTTTGGGGTGGATGATATTGGTGTGGTCCTTCCAGCCCTGTAATTCTGTATCCAGTGATGTTTAGAATCTAGTAAAAGAAACTGTGGAACCAGTCAGACCAATCCCAATCCCTTAGCTGGCCCATTAAGTACTGCCATTTACATGTCCAAAAAGGTTGCCTTCTTGCTATTTTGACAAATAGGTGGGTCTTTTAACAGCTCACCTGGGTGAATGCCACTTCATCCTAGGATGGAGAGCATTAGGCCAAGGAGGCCTATGGGAGTGAATTTTTGCTGATGCTAGAAATTGAAGACACGGAGGCTTGTTTTGCTCTGTGCTGGAACCAAAACTATCACTTGGAGATCTCCCTATAACCTAATGGGGGAGGCAAGATCTGTTGGGATGTTAATGTTGTGAGCCCTTCCATGCTCTGTTCAGTTTGCATATATGTATAAATAAAACATATATCCTAAAGGCACCACAATCTCCATTGACCTTCATGCCAAGGAAATCGGGCCTTGCATAGGTGCAGGAACCCCCAAAGCTTCTCAACACTCAGAGATTGGGATGTGTGCAACAAAATTGATATAATTATTCCAGGAAGTCAAATGGAAACGTGGGATGGCCCAGTTGGGATGCAGGAACAGAAGGTGAAAGGAAGCAATGTTTGGGATCATTCATCAAAATCATGCAACATGGAATGAGGGGAGTGACCAAGATAGGTCCTAGCTATTGCTCTCATGATCAAAGCTGGATCTAGAAAAACAACTATTCTGTACTGCTCATGTCTAGCATTTTAAATTCACAAAGAGAAGGTCAGACATTAGCAGCAGGGAGAGGGGAAGTCATGATGGAAGAGTGAAACATAGTGATACTCATGTTCACTGGGTGTGTCCAGTACAATGCAGCCCAGGGAGTCACTTGCATTCCTAGAAGATAAAAAAACAAGGCCTGGTATGGTGTACACATAGTAGCTTTTGCAACCTTACCGTAATATTTAGGTCACAAAAAGGCAACATGCTTTCCAGGCTGCTGGATCAGTTTCCAAATAAAGACCAGGGATAAGGAATCTGCTCCCTTGAAATCTTGTTGGACTCCAACTCCCATCATTCCTGGCCATTGATTATACTGTACTAGCTGGGGATGATGGGAGTTGGAGTCTTGCAACAATTGGAGGGCCACAGGTTCCCTATCCCTGGTGTATGCCATCAGACACAGTAGTAAGCAGTTTCTGAGTCAGCTTTTTCTTCCCCTTTTGGCACTGACATTTTTATTCCTTCAAGCAGATCAGATAGCCATTCTTGGAAGAAGTCATCTGAACTATTTGGCAAGCAATCCAGTTTTGAAAGGAAAGAAATAAATGCTATGGAAAGTATATTAAAGACTTTTCTGCCCTAGCTGCACACTAGACTTTCTGCATAATTGCACAGGAGCTGTAATTGTGAGCCCTCTGAACAGTCAAATACTGGTCTGTTCAAAGTTGCTACCAGGGAACAGAGGTGGGATATACAATGCAAAATGCAGGGAATAGGTGCTAATGTAATGGTGAGTCAGATGGGAGAGGCAAGGTCATGTAGCCTTGTCGATATGGAAACAGCAATACTGATTGCATACGTCAAGTGATGGTATAGCAGCTCAGTGAGGACAGAAGAAAGGTGATGCTATTCTGAGAAAAATAGGATGAGGTAACAGAACCAAGAAAGAAGCCGGAAGTTTAAAAATCAGCATGATGTGATTCCAGGATGGAACAGGTCATGAGATCACTTATGAGAAAGGCTTTTGAGAACCATGTTATTCAAAAGGATATTTTGTTGATGCATATTTGAAATGATGCATTTGTTGGGCAGGTGGAAAGAAGATTAATGACAGGAATTCTGCCATTTGTTGTGTTCTCTATGTCCCTGGTTAGCAAAGTGCGGTGTCTTATTTTGCCTCATCTACTTAGCTGGAATATGAGTTTCTAAATTCTTTGCAGAAATGGATCACCAATGGATTATTGCCCTTCTAAAGGATATAAACAACTTATGGACATTTTAAATCAACAGAGGGGAGGAAAAAAACCCTAGTGAGTTGTGTTTTGTCTTCCAATGAATGGCCAAGGCTAGGGACTGCATATACATTTATTTATTACTTTATTACATTAGCACTCCAGCTTTCCTTCAAGGAGCTCAAGGAAGTCTACTTCCCTCCCCATTTTACCATAACAACCCTTTGGGATAGGTTAGGCAGAGAGTTTGTGACCAGCCCAAGGTCATCCAGTGAGCTCCATGGCCAACTGGAGATTTGAATCTGGACCTGCTTAGTTCTATCCAATACTCTAACCACTGCATCACACTTCACCATTTTCATTTATTCCTTTATCAGCTTTTGTCTAAGGAAGTCACTGCAATATTATTCTATTTTACCCTGTGAGGTAGGTTACATTCAACAATATGGTCAGGAAGCTTAGAGAACAAATTTCATGACTGAGCTGGCTGCAGATATTAATTCTTGCTTTTCCAATCCTCTTGACTAAAGAAAGGGATGGTGAATCTGTTTCCCTCCAGATGTTGTTAGACTCCAGCTCCCTTCAGCTGCATCCATCATGGTCAGTGGCCAGGCATGATGGGGACTGCAGTCCATCAACATCTGGAGGGCCACAAGTTCCCTATTCCTGGCTTTAAAAATATGGCCATGTCAAAATTGACAGGCAACATATTAGGCACAATGATGTCAAGATTGGCAAATTGCCTGATGTACAAATAAATAAAAGACAAACCATGGTCATTGCTAAAATGTTGGACTACAAATCTAATGTGAGAGCCTTTCCTGAAGTTGGCAAATAAGACGTATAGCAAAAATTCATTATAGGGCTGTCATGTCCAAATACAAAATTATGCCACTAATTCTGTAGATTTCATCATTCTGTTTATTGAGACATATATCTGTCATGACCTGAGAGTCCAGGATTGGGAAAGACACTGAGTCAGAGGCTATAGTGTTACCAAATAAGGAATCAAACTGACTTCCAGGCTCTAAGCCTGGTGCTGTTGATGAGGGAACCACTGAATCTGAAGCTGGCAGGCAGGAGGCCAGTGAACCAGATGCCACAGCACCAGAGTCTGTGGAACTGCCAGGATCCTCTCAGTCACCGTCCCCTGAGCCTGAAGAACAGTGCCACCCACGGTATGTTTCTAGTCCATTGTCATTGGAAGCCCAGGAGGCTATGGGATGAGAAGTGCCCGTATTTAGGCTTGGGTGTTGCCACTTACAGAGACTCTATGCCTCCAGAGGGGACAGAGACTAGGAGAGGTGGATTTGGACTAGAGACTCCAAAAGGCCTCAGTTCACTTCCAGTCCTTTTTGGAGCAAGTTGCTCAGTAGGAACTCTCCATGGTGCTGCAGCAAGTAACCTGCCTTGCCCCATGGCCTTCTCTGCAGGACCAGAGCAAGCCAGTAGCTGTACCTTCAAAGCTCAGGGAGGTTAGCAAAATGCTTTTACACCTGTTCACTGGATCTTGGACAAAAATGCTTTTGTGTGACAGCAAGCTCTGTTTTGCCACTGTGAACTCCTAAGAAGAAAATGTACATAAAACTTTTGCTCGTTCAGCAACTCTGCCACCCTAGGTGCCCAGCATGGTTCTTTGCCAGCTGGGAACAAAGAGGGTTGAAATTTTTCATAGGATGTGGTATTCCATTTTTGCTTCCTTCTAGTACCACCTGTGTGTAAATCTTTGACTGCTAAATATTACTTGCACAGATAGCCAAATACTGTGAGCTGAATGTATTGAACTTATTCTTTGTTCACATATAGCTTGTTTTGATGTTGATGATTTAAATTCATACCTTGCCCTCCCTCCCAAAGTAGTGCAAAACAGCAAATACACAAATACAAAAAGTCTAAACAATACCCATTACTAGCAGTTTTTGAATGATTTGAATCTTTTTCTGATATACCTCTTGATTTTTCAAGCTTTGCAAATCTTCTCATAGGTGTGTAGCAAACAAAACAATTTAAGAGCTCAGCAAGATGATTGAGCGGGTGGCACACCTGGAGGATGTGGACCAAGTGGATCCCTTCCAAATGGGATTCAGGCCTCATCATGGGACTGAAACTGCTTTGGTTGATGATCTCCAGCAGGCTAGGGGCAGAGGTGAAAGCTGTTTCCTAGTTCTATTGGACCGGTCAGCAGCCTTTTATACCACCAACCATGACATCCTTCTGGGCCGTCTAGAGCAGGCATAGGCAAACTCGGCCCGCCAAATGTTTTGGGACTACAACTCCCATCATCCCTAGCTAACAGGACCAGTGGTCAGGGATGATGGGAGTTGTAGTCCCAAAACATCTGGTGGGCCAAGTTTGCCTTTGCCTGGTCTAGAGGAGCTGGGAGCAATGCGCTCTATATGGGGCTACCTTTGAAGATGACTCGGAAACTACAACTAATCCAGAATGTGGCAGCTAGACTGGTGACTGGGAGTGGCCACCAGGACCATATAACACCGGTCCTTAAGGTTCTTCACTGGCTCCCAGTATGTTTCCAAGCACAATTCACAGTGTTGGTGCTGACCTTTAAACCCCTAAACGGCCTTGGTCCGGTGTACCTGAAGGAGCATCTCCACCCCCATCACTCAGCCCAGACACTGAGGTCCTCCTCTGAGAGTCTTCTGCTGGTTCCCTCACTGTGAGAAGTGAAGTTACAAGGAACCAGGCAAAGGGGCTTCTCAGTAGTGGCCCCCTTCTTGTGGAATGCCCTCCCTTCAGATGTCAAGGAAATAAACAACTATCTGACTTTTAGAAGACATCTGAATGCAACTCTGTTTAGGGAAGTTTTTAATGTTTGATGTTTTTAGAAATGTTGTAAGCTGCCCAGAGTGGACAGGATATGATGATGATGATGATGATTAACATTATGGCTGAACAAAATATGGCAATATGCAGGTTTCAAACAGTACAGCACATGCATCTGGATGTGTAAATAGCTTATACAATGATACACAACCACTGGTGTGCAGTTTCTCAGAAAGTGGGTGAAGTCTCTCCTACCTTCTCAGCCCCCTTAACTTTGAGAAGGGCAAGGCATAACAGGTAGCAAAGATAGCTCACAAAAGACAGAAGAGCCCTTGCCAGTCACATACAATATTTACTGCAAATTATTTCCCCAGGAACACTATTTGTCATTTCCTATGTGCCCATTTCCTGTTTGGGAGCATGGGATTTTCATTTCCCCCTGCCTCCCAAATTGAATGATCATTCCCAGAGCATAAAGACTTGGGAAGCTTTTGTTAAGTGTCCTGCCTATAAGGTTCCCTAATAATTTGTTTGATTATAAAACCAACTGTAGCAAACAAGGCATGAATCTGCTCTTGCTTTTAATGCATTTTGTGATCCTGTAGTAATTTTGTTAGTAGAGCAGCTGCTCTTGCAGATGTGCATCCCATGCATGTAAAAACATCCCTAGATTGGGGCACAGTCCTGGCAACTTTGACATGCCAACTAATTTGGAAAACTTAACCAAGCATTTGAGACTCGGTAGAACTTGAATAATGGCTGGGGATGATTGAGTTTGATTAATACACGCACAGCAGCATTCAAGTGACAATCACACACTTGGTTTAATTGCATGGTTTGAGACTTATAAAATCTCATTAGGTTTGCTCAGCTGCTGTGTCACTACAGGGTTGATTCCAAACTCCAGCACACAGTAGGCCTCATTCATTCTGATCCTGTAGAAAAGGTATTTATACCTTCAAGTGCATTGTGCTATATTATGATCACAGATACAATCCATTAAGAAGAAAGCCCCATGAAATGTCAAAAGGAATGATGTTTTTGAGTGAATATAGTGCAGTGTGTGTTTCGAAGAACCATATTATTCTTTATTTCAGGATAACAGTGCAACTGCATATAAATGAACCCACTAGAGGGCAATAACACTGCTAATCTCATTGATGTTTCTGCCTCACTCTTTTACTGTGAAAGTAACACAAACAAAACCAGCTCTTTTCCTAGTTGGGCGTTTGTTTGATTTTTAAGATTTTATGAATCCAGCACCTGGAAGCACCCAAGGCAACTTAACGTCATTAAAGCGAAAGAGATTAATATTAGCTTTAGAATACAGTAAAATTAAAATGGATATAAAAATCTCACAAGGAGCTCAGGAACTGCACCTGACATAATGCCAAGTCTTCCAATATTTTTGGCTCTACAGTACGCAACTGAAACAAACACAGCTGAAACAAGGAACCTATGGACAGCAAGGCTTGGGAACCACCTACATTTCAGCTCAGTACAGCACAGAAACTGATTGATTGGATTTCTAGAATGTCCATCGCACAATACTAGGCTGGGTCACATAATAGCAGACAACAAAGGGGATCCGTTCAGCCCCAGTGGCAAAAAAGGGTTGTGTGTATGGGGATGGTAAGTAGTAGGACTGTTTGTTTGTGTGTGTGTGTGTGTGTGTGTGTGTGTGTGTTTGTTTACAAGGTGAAGAACCTCTGGCCCATCAGACTATGCTGGGCAAAGCACACCCACCTGCCAGTCACTGGGCGTAATATGACATCAGACAAAGAGATCTTTTATCTCTGATATAAGCACTAAGTACTAAGATCAGAGATAATGTATTTCTGATCTTAGTGCCAAGCAACACAAGCACCATTCCTGAAAGCAAAAGCTTACCTCTGGTCTTAGTGCTATGGGATGATGTTGATGATTTATTAGTCACTTTCCCCCTAGAAATTTGAAACCAGAATGACTTTAGAAACAAGCAAAAAGAAAGAAAGAAATGCTCACCATCAATTAAAATGAGCAGATTACGTGGTGGTGCCCAGAATCTGGTGTGATGTGTTGTTGAACTGATCGGAAACAATGACTACAGCAGGCATAGGCAAACTTGGCCCTCCAGATGTTTTGGGACCACAACTCCCATCATCCCTAGCTAACAGGACCAGTGGTCAGGGATGATGGGAGTTGTAGTCCCAAAACATCTGGAGGGCCAAGTTTGGCTATGCCTGGACTACAGCCCTATCAAACTCAACAGATATGTAAGTGGACAATTGCTAAGAAGGTTGAAAACTTAAAAAAAAAAATGAAACTAAGAACAGAAGAAGAACCCTGTTGGATGGGTATCCAGTCTCGAATCCTGATGTCACAGTGGCCAAGTAGATACAAAGAAGGTGGCAAAGAGGGAACATCTCTCTGTTACATTGGGAACTAAGCTGGTGCTCTTGTTCTCCAGTCCAGTTGGCTGAAGTTGTGTAGCTGGGGAAGAATGTGAATGGGGATGGATAGCTGGAGGTATATGCTGCGGGAAGCAAGAAACTGAAAAATGGATGAATGCATGGCCGGAGAGCGCTGACTTCTTCTTGTGATTTGGACTCCCAAATAACAACCCGTGAGTAGTACGGAAATTGGATTTTTAAAGAATTTTTTTTGAAGAATTAGGTACGATCGGGGGAGGTGTAAACAGGAAGTCAGCCTCCTCCTCCTGTAAATAATCTAAAGCAAGGACCTGCTAACTAAGGTCGAGAGAATTTTTTTCTTTTATCATTTGGCAAAAGACATTAATTTCACGATTTGGCACTAGAAGAAATCTTACTGGAGGATAAGAGCTAATTTTGGGAGTCGAAGTGCCACCCCCCCCCCGGACCCGGGAGTGATCCGCGAGAGAGCCTGTTGAAGGTATTGGAAGAGTTTGACAGCTGTCAAATTAGCTGTCAGACGGAAAGAGAGAATTTTGTTTCTGTTGCTTCTGCTGGCTATACTTGTTACAATTTGACTATATTTTGTTGAAAACAAGGAAGAACTGATACAAACTAATCTGATTTTTGGTTTTGAACTGGAAAGAACACTAAGTAACCAAAATCCCTCTAGAGGGGGTTTTGGGACATTACAAGAATGGCTGAAGGAGGGGAAATTCAAGCTGAACTGGACAGAGTCTTTGTTCTCTTGGGAAAGTTACAAGGCCAAATTGATGTTTTGGCTACAAATGTTACAACTCTGGACTTAACAGTAAACAAATTCATTGAATCTGACAAGGAACCGACTCAGGAAGGTCATGCAGCTGAACAAGAAGAGAAATTTGAGAGCTTTGAGAGTGGGAAGAAAGAGATATATGGTGTTCCTGAGAAAAAGGAAGGAGGAGCTGTAATTTTACAGATGGTAAAGGAGAGCCAGAGGCCTGGCATGATGGCTGCAAAGGAAAATAAGAACTCGATGGTGAAAATTTGGTTTGAATTGAAGACTGAAGAATGGAGAGATCTTCTTGTGTGGAGATCTGAAGACCTATGGATTACAAATCTGATTAAGATGGAAGTTGGAGCTTTCGGGACATTTGGATTTAAAAAGAGTAAGAAACAAGACTTAGGCTCCACTTTTGAGTATGGAGGTCTGGTTGGAAGAAATATGGACTTTATTGGACTAGAGCTTCTCCGAGATTTGGTATTTAATACTAAGGACTATCCAAAGCGCCGGCAGAGAGGAACTGAGAGAGAATTGAAAGCCTCGGACGTGAGATCCCCAGGCTGAGAGTAGATTGACTGATGGACGATTATTGGGATTGGAACCGGGAAAGGGGGGGTGGAGTTTGGGAATCCAAAGGGGGCATAATTATAATTTGTTTTGCTTTTATTTTGTTTTGATATCTGTATGAGAATTGGGGAAATCGTGGAAGGGAATTTAGGTCGACTTTAGAAAAAGGTTTTAAGAATGAGAACAGATGTGTAATTATTGATGTTTATTAGTTATAAGTTATAAATTTATAAGTTAAAAGTTTAAAAGTTAAAATTGGTTTTTCTAAAATGACTGAAATGGAAAAAGGTTAAAAATTGGGGACAAGAACTTGTTGAGCCAACAATTTGAACTGGAATACAAGAGGGGGAGGTGAGGGGAAGTCAGGAAAATATGTTATTGAAAGTGAAGACTTTGAATTTTATGTGTTTTTAAATCTTTTTTTTTGTGTTTCGTTTTCTTTTTTGTGTTTTTGTGTGTTTTTTTGATTTTTTGATAATGGAAAAATCTTAATAAATATCATTTAAAAAAAAAAGAAACTGAAAAATGGATGAATGGTGTTGACATCCAATTGTACATGTAATTGTGACTATTCTCCATCCACATGTCATTATTTCCTAGTGCCGGATTACCAAATAAGAGTAGGCACCGTCCTATGGGCCCCACACCTTTTAGGGACCCCATGACAACAGATCAAAATAGTATTGATTTGGTAAAATAAAAAACATATTAGGGGATAATTTGCAAGGGCCCCCCTAGGCAGTCGTCTAGGGCCACCTACAAGGTTTAATCTGGCACTGCTGCTTCCAGTGGGATCTCTATTTTGATGTGCACTTGAATATATTTTTCTGCCACTATTCTGTGACCCCCTGCAGTTGATGATGGTAAGCAGCAAGTATCAGTAAATTTGGGGGAAAGAAAGCTCTGAGTGGGTTTTCAGATCCTTCAGTCTTATGGCTCTAATGGAGTACCCACACCTTTAATAGTTGTGTAGAAGAGGGAGTTTCAGTAGGTGCAGCCTGTTGAGAAGTCTCCCGCTGGTCACTTGCTTAATTTACTGAGGTGGGGACAAAAGGGTAAGCTTCTGGGAAATGATGCTGGGCCCCAGGCATCTAGTACTGGATGTTGCCACATGGACCTAATGGTTTCCAGCATCTTTTGGATGTTTCTGCCAGTGCCACCAAGTTTGGAAAAGGAGGAGCTCATGAGAGGGTCTCAGGCTTCTGAGTCGAAATGTATCCAGGATGTAAACTACAAGAAGCTGATGTCCAAACACATTTCCCTTTTGTGATCCCATCAGTATCTTTCAGGATGGGTGGATGGAAGGCCTTCCTTTACAATAAATATTTACAAAATCTTTACATTGGCCCTCCCTTGTAATAAATCTTTACAGATTTTTGAGAGATCATGTAATCAGGGCTTAATTTAACCGCAACACAAAATTGTGTTGGGACTATATTCTTGCGCTCCGATTATTTAAAGGAATAGAGTGTTGAACAATATGGTGATGTGTCACTTATCAGTGAATCTGATGATTTGCTTCAGGAGCTGGAAAGATGAGAAGTTAAATGATGTCCTAATTTGGATGGTGCCCAAATTCTATCCTGAACAGCATATCATAACAAACAGAACAGCTGGACAGGAAGAGGCTGCATTTGTAACACTATATGTTGCCAGTGTATTAGGAAAAAAAGACAGTTGAAATAAATATCTTCAAGAATATGTAATTCATTGTTTGTGAGACCAGGCGGGGCGGGGGGAGCAATTAGTTTAGGAATGAAGAATCTCGTATAAATGGGTTTGTTCAAAAGCTCATTGCAGTCAAGGAAGCATCACAATTCTGACGAATTAAGGCATAATTTGTCCTGGGCGTCAAGCCTCATATTTTGTAGTAAATAATATGTCAGAACTACAAGCACTAGTAGTTTGTGGTGTTTACTTACTCCTAGGTAAATGCACACCATCTTGCCATCTGAAATAATTTATAACATACAAGGGTTGTTCATTTCAGGATTACTTGTACAGGAAACATACCAGGCAGGTTATGATAGGCTCTGTACCCAGTATTCAGAACAAAGGAAAATGTATTTAGACAGACAAAAGTCCTAGTCAGACATTAAAAGGACACATGGGAGAATAAAGGGTATTTTTTTCTTGGGGGGTGGTGAACATGCACCAATAATCCTAATTTCCTGTCTCTTCTGGCTCCACACCTGACCATATTCAGTGGGCCACTCTGAAGGAAGATTCTTGGTATGTTTGGCTGTTGAGCTGAACACACTTAAAATCTTCCCCACTTCCCCAATTTCACAGGGGTCCAGATTGTGGGAAGGTTTCTAAGCACTCAGCACACTCTGCTGAAAGTGAAAAGAAACTCAGTACAGATCTTTGGTACATGAACTTTGCCTTGACCAGCTTGGTACGAGATGGTAGGAGATGCCGCTTGTAAGATCTCCAAATAAAAGGATCGGCTGTTGTGTTCAAACTTCTAGGGTCCTGGAGTTCTTTAGGGTTGTTGTTCCTTATTTTTTAAAAGACTGATCAGCAGCACTAAACACCAGAATATGAAATATCTGCCATCGCCTGAAGTGAGATGACTGGAATCCAGACATGAAATGTGAATTTTGGAAAATATAACTTGAAAGGCTCTTTGGAATCTTACCATTTCTGGGTTCATTTTCCCTATGACAAAATGTGTCTTTTAGAGTTGCTTCTAACTGAATTCTCTCTGCTACTCTAAATTCCAAACTCTGAACTTTGGGAATATTTTTCTGCTGTAAGAAAACAAACAACAACTACATAAAGCATATTCGTGTGTGGTCTCACCAGCTGTGGCACCTCCACACAGTCACATATCAGAAGCGATGTCCAGAAGAAATGTCTTTGCAAGTGCAAAGTTCATTCATACAATGAAGCCTTGCAACCCACTTGCTCCCCCAACCTAGAACAGCTAGACCTCAGTTGGGAAGGATGCTGTCAAGACATCAAAAAATATACTTTGATATTAGGGATGGAAGAGAAATTCACTTCAGTTGTCATCTCAGTGTTGGGTTACCATATTTCAAACACATAAAATCTGGACATAAAAGTTGTGGAGCTTTTTTGGGAAAAGTTGTTGAGCTATTTTAAAGGGAAATCACAGTTCTTCATTTCCTCCCACGCCCCCAAAAAGTGTACAAAATTTACATATTTACATATTAGGGGAAGGTGTGCATAAAAATCCATAGACTGGTGAAAATAACATCTTATTGTATCTTATTAAGCTGAAGTGCTTCCAAAAATGAGTACATTTGCAGACAAAATGGTGAATATTAGGAGAAATCCTCCACACAATGCTGACATTTTGTAAAAATGTTTCTAAAAGATTCACAAGCTGATGCAGAACTGAATTTAAGATTAGGAAAAGGTAAACTGAGAGAAGCCAGAGTTGCCATGTCTAGCTCCATCTTTAACTGATGTAATTGAACCGTGATTCACAGTGTTTGCTTTTAAAGTAGTAATAATATCCATGCTGTAATAATACGCTCTTCATGCTGGTTCAACTCTTCCCTTGCAATTGAAGCTTGTCAAGTCAAGCATGCACCCAGCTCTCACTGATTCATTGCACACTGACCCAGCAACTGCAGATAACAGTAACATTTCCAGCCAATTAGAACTTGAGACGCATGAGAGTGGTGACCTTAGGTCAAAAGGTTTTGCATCCTGTTACTATCCTTTAGGTGCAATTTTACTCAGGGTGCCAAATACGTAATGTATAGTGAAGTGTTGTGCTTTCAATTAGAGTGCAGTTAAAATGAAAAGAAGATACCCCTTAAATCTGGCATCCCCAAATTTGGCCCTCCAGATGTTTTGGGACTACAATTCCCATCATCCCTGAACACTGGTCCTGTTAGCTAGGGATGATGGGAGTTGTAGTCCCAAAACATCTGGAGGGCCGAGTTTGGGGATGCCTGCCTTAAATGTTTCAGTAATTGTGTTTTCAAGTTTTCAATACCTCACTTATAAAAGCAGTCATAAATGCTCATGGCGAGAATGCAAATTCATTAGCATAGTTTTGGATTCTGCCCTATGGATAAATAACAGTGATGCATAAGACTGGCGTTCAGGCATTTCTTCCTAAAAACTGACAGCCCAGGCCTAAATACATTTATTTCTCAGGCTTACTGTTGGTAAGAATAGGAAATGATTCATGAAGAACCTTCTCCTTAATCCCCACTGAGATGGCTGAACTGCCCATTCGAGTGATTTGAGTTCTCGTGAAAGCCTTTCATGGCCATTTCGTATGTGGCACTTTTCTTGCATTCCTGTGCAGTGTTACAGTGGTGCCTTGGGTTAAGTACTTAATTCATTCCAGAGGTCCATTCTTAACCTGAAACTGTTCTTAACCTGAAGCACCACTTTAGCTAATGGGGCCTCCTGCTGCCGCTGCGCCGCAACTGCACGATTTCTGTTCTCATCCTGAAACAAAGTTCTTTACCCGAGGCAATATTTCTGGGTTAGCAGAGTCTGTAACCTGAAGCGTATGTAACCCAAGGTACCACTGTATTTGAAAAGATCCGGGTGATGCTCTTGAAATAGCAACAGAGGACAATGGGACACCAAAGGTTCTGTAGTGTGCTGCCACCACTAACCTACAACCCCCTATGTTCAACTTTATCCAATCCCAACTACCTATGCCTACAATGAGGGAATTGTGAGTTAAATTGGTTCCATATGCCTGGAGAGAATATATATAATGATATTGTTCCAAAAATTATTTCATATTAGTAGCACTAAGCTGTAGTTATTAAACATAGCATTTTGAATGAAAGACTGGAGAGAAAAGGTGTCTCGACTTTGCATTTAGGTTATATATCATATGATGATCTGTCTCTAAATTTGCCTTTTAACTCGATTTGTTTAGTTCTCCAGAGACTGAAATTGGCCCAGTGAAGTTAACAAATGGATGGCAGTGAAGTGAAGTCTAGAATATCTCTTTATATTGTTCTGGCTTGCTGACTTTAGTTCCGCTCCTGGCTTCAAGGAGCCTACCTCTTTGTATGATTCCTTGTTCAAAGGCTGAAGTACAAGTGTATTTGATTTCCAGCCATGTCTTCCATATTCATGATATCCCAGAGTAGTCAGGGAGTATCTAAAGGTGGCAATTATTTATATGGGGGAAAGCAGAGAAATGACATAGGCTAGCTGGAGCTGTCCTTAGGCAGACGAAACACACATTTCCCTACAGTATCTGTTTAGTTGGGTGTAACAAGAGTATCTGGAAGCATATAAAACAGTTAGGGTTATGAGCAACCTTGGATTGAAGAGACAAGAGCACTCAACTAATGCAAAAGGTTGTATAATGGAATGGCACTACATTGTGCAGGGTTCACAGCTAAACAGGTTCAGGGTCATCTCACACATAACAGAGACTCAAATCAAGCTTTCCACTGATTGGACAGTCACTGTACATGTGCCTGCAGCCAATCACAGCTTCCAGATTAGCATTCCTGTATTACACATGCGGAAGAATAATTGTCACATTTACACTTTATATTTCTTGGTGTACACTTAAAACATCTCTGGGTATCCTTTTTTGAAATAGTTGTCACTAGAAGGAACTGAACATTCCCAGGACAGAATCTTGTGTTTTGCCCCCCTATGCTCCCAAAAGAAGGCATTTAATTCAAACATATTTTTTTATTGTTGGGCATATGGCATATGTTGATTTTTTTAAAATTTCAGAGCTAGCCAACCTGGTGTCCCCTAGATATTTTGGACTCCAACTTCTATCAACTCCATGTAGCATGGACCAATGGTTAGAGATGATGGGAGTTGCAGTTCAGCAACACCTGGAAGGACCATATTGGCTACCCATATATTTGTGTTTCATTCCTTGTATTTTAATACATTTCTTATTGTATTGTGACTTTAAATTGTCATAAGCTGTCCCAAGGGGTGGTGGTATGTGTATGTATGTGTATATGTGTGTGCACATGTGCATTGCAGGACAATTTTTTTTAATTGTGCAGTGCTATCCTATGCAGGTTTACCTAGAAGTAATTCCCACAGCATTCGATGAGGCTTATTTCCAAGCAAATGTGGATTGGTTTGCAACCTCAGATCCCTTTCCTCCTTCCTCCAAGCACCGATCAGCATTGTCAAAGCAGATTGCACATAGACCTGCAGAGCTGGCTTTCATGAACAATCATTTGGCTATCAAGCCCCTAATATCCTTGGCTTGCTGACTCTGGAGTTCAGCCAGGATACAGTTTTGTACTATTTCTGACTTTCCCCTTGCAGCTGAAAAACACACTCAGCAGCAACGCTAGGAGGTTTCACTTTAAATTTAATTTATATGGTGAGGATTTAAGCTGGCTTTTACTCTTATCTCCACCTCCTGGCTCCCAAGGAAGAACTTCAATAGGATAAACAGAGAGGCAGAAACTTAATGGGAAATAGACAGCATGGATTTAGAAGGGCAATATCATCCTTAACCTTCTTGACTCTCTCAAAGAGGTTACAGCAAAGGGTGGCTGTGGCCGTGCATATTTCATCATTTATCAGTATTTTCAGGAATCTTTTACTCAAAATGGCATGAGCTGTGCCTCCTGCAGTAAAAAGACACCATAAAGGATACCAAAGGAATGTATAGGGAAGGACATTTTAATATTGCAGCACCAGTAATGTATTTCACTGAACCTTATGTGGGTGTTCCTGATAGTTTGCAATAATAAACATGCTGTTCAAAGCACATGCACCCATTTTTTAACAGTCCACTGGATATTTACCAGACATCCAATGGTCTGCACACTTGGGAAAATGGCTGCGGATGCTTTGGGCTGAGAGGTTATTTTTTATAATAGAAAATCCAGGAAAAATAATAATATTTCAACAGTTTGCTTAGTGGTGTATACTGTACATAAGACCAGGAGAGAACTCTGCAGATGTGAATGAAGTCTGTGGCCAGATTAGATCTAGCTCATTTATTAGCCAAGTGATAATGAAGCAGTGATAAACAGGAGTGCTGTGCATGTGCCCCACACTCCAATTCGGTGCCCAAATCTAACCTGGGATGACCCACACTAGATTCAGACTCTGAACCAAGTCAGGTTCCTTGCGCAGCCCTAGGCTCACTAAGGATCGTAAAACCTAATTAAACACGGGACTCACTGGGGAAGAGAATTGGGAGGAGGAGAAGGGATGTAGGCTGAGAAATGCCTGCATTTCCTTCTGTCCCCTGCTCAGCTACATGTTTAATCCGGGTTTGAAACCTGACTTAAATATGTGGTTGGCACCAAGGAGAAGAGTGGAAAGGGCACATGTCTCCATCTTCCTGTTAGGATAGTTCTGTTCCACCTTAAAGGGTCAGACATGATTGTTGTGTATCACATGCCTGTTTACTTCCAGTTCCCACTGGGAACTTCCGTTTGTATATAGCTTTTGTTTTCTGGCTGTTTTCCTGGACACGGAGGCAAGCAGTCATGTTTTTCCTTTGTTCTGAACTACGTTGAATAAAGCTGTAAATTTGCTCTCCTGTCAGCATCTTTCGTTGTGGAGACTATGCTGAAAGGGTGAGCACAGGTCTTAGAATGTCTCTGAGGCTCGTGTCGCTAATTGACTGATGCTGTTGCATGGGAGACCAGTGATCAGCCGGAGACAACTGGGGGCCTGCCTGATGCCTCTGTCTCCCTGACAGTATCCCCAACACTTCCTCCTCTCCTTTCTGTCAGACATACTTAGAGGGGTGTGGAAACCAGCCTGCCGTACAAAAGTAAGAGTCATGTTATTTGCTCTGTACATTTTTTCCTCTGACCCCACCCACCAATGACATGTGGCCCCCAGACTATTGCCTCGAAGGGAGCGTTGCCCCCAGACTGAAAAAGGTTCCCCACCCCTGCTGCAGTACATTTAATCTCTGCCCAAAATATGCCCATCCTAAAGATCTTGATTTGATCTTGGTTGCTTCGTGCTGCCGCTGACCCAATTCAGCCTCTGCATCTGCAACCGAAGAATAAAGGAAGAGAATGAAATGCAGACATTTATTGCCACGAGGCAAACACATGGCGAGACTGAATTCATCCCAGATCTACTTTGAGACCTAGTGAGCAACGGAATTGAACATGAACTTAACGCTGAGTTTCTGCGACTCAGTTGACTTATTGCAAGTCACGGTGAAAGTCACAGGATGTTTGCAGCACAGTCGGATAAACTGCTGAAATTGATTGGACAAAGATCGAGCATTTGAAGACATCAGAAAGAATGTGCCAAACCCTTTCTTCATATTTATATGGGGGCTTCTGTAATTGGCTGCAGTTAGAATCTTCTCCTTTGTCCTTATTTGGCATGGTATAGGGTCAAGGTGAGAACCATTGACTTCAGTGGGAATAAGAACACAAGAAGAGCCTGCTGGATTAGCCAGTGGCCCATCTAGTTCAGCATCTCACAGTGACCAACCAAATCCTGTGGGACATCTGTGGACAGGACCTGAGCACAACACTCTGCCCTCCTGTGATTCCCAGTAACCGCCATTCAGAGGCATGCTGCCTCAATTGGAGGAAGAACATATTTTAACTTATGCCACATTTTTATATGAGTGGTACCTTGGGTTACAGATGCTTCAGGTTACAGACGCTTCAGGTTACAGACTCCTCTAACCCAGAAATAGTACCTCGGGTTAAGAACTTTGCTTCGGGATGAGAACAGAAATTGGGCAGCAGCGGGAGGCCCCATTAGCTAAAGTGGTGCTTTAGGTTAAGAACAGTTTCAGGTTAAGAATGTACCCCCAGAACGAATTAAATTCTTAACCTGAGGTACCACTGTAATGTTATGCCACTGAGGTAGGAATGAGCTCTGATGGAGCGTATAGTTATTCCCAAGCCTAGCAATTTCTCAGCCACATTTCTGCTCTGCCCAGGTATTTTTCTAGACTCTAGACTTAGTGGTCATATGGAAGTTCCCTCTTTAGATGGTAATTTGTATTACTTCTGGATTTAATGGTCTTGCAGCACTGTATTTTTCACTCTATAAGAAACACCAGACCACAAGACGCATCTAGTTTTTGGAGGAGGAAAACAAGAAAAAAAATATTCTGAATCTCAGAAGCCAGAACAGCAAGAGGGATCACTGCGCAGTGAAAGCAGCAATCCCTCTTGCTGTTCTGGCTTCTGGGATAGCTGCACAGCCTGCATTCGCTCCATAAGACGCACACACATTTTCCCTTACTTTTTAGGGGGGGGTGAGTCTTATAGAGCAAAAAATACGGTATTTCCCTTTAATAGACAACAGTGTGCATTAAATGTGTATTATTCAAACTGGGATGCCAACTCAGTTTTATTCTGCTGAGTGGGGCCTTAGACTTTGCTGCCCCAAGGCCCTGCCCTGCCCTTGTCAGGGTCCACCAGTGGTAGCTTCCACTGGTTCAAAGTTGCATCTGTGCTGGTATAGATACAGTACATCCGTGCATTTTCAAGCATAGCACAACATAGGTGGACATAGGAATCATCCCATCCCTGCCCTGCGTACATACATAGCTTAGGAATCTGCACTGCTAGAAACTTTAGAATGATCCCCAAAGTGTTCCTTAGCAATCTCCCACTTGTTAGATAATGCAAAAGAATTGAAACATGCCAGAATCCTCAACAAGGCAAAGGAGCAGCCCCTGAAATACCAAAGAGTTAATGCTTGATCAAACAAACCCTTTCTCCCTTTCAAAAGCCACATCGCAAAACAAAAATCCCAGTCTATATTCCATTGTACAGCAATAAATAGATTAGAGCTATGTGCATGTGATGTTGTTTGTAGGCTGGACATCAACATAATAGGCTTAGGAAGCAAGAGCCAGACCAGCAGTAGTTCCAGGAACACAGCGTGAGATTGATTGAAGTGAGCTTTGTACCATCTGTAGTTAGGATATGCCCGATTGATTCATGCATCTGCAAAAAGGAGTAATAAATATAATGTTAGAAATAAAGAAGTCTCCACAGGAATGTTGAGATGGAAGGCATGTGTCTTGCTTGAGTGTTCAGGGGACTGAAAGGAAAGGAAAGCACTTGTAGGAAAAGAAATGTATCCTATGCAGATAAATTATAGGGGGAGATTCTGGTGTTCTCTTTTATGCACGGATATTGATTACTTATGCTGGGCTCTCATATATCTTGGCTTCCATTTTGTCTTTGTTGTGTCCCCAGTGAAGTGGTCAGGTGAACCTTAGGTCTGCATTTGGATTGAGGTTAGATGCCTTATAGAAAGCCCTTAAAAAAGGTAAAGGTAAAGGACCCCTGACAGTTACCGGTAAGTCCAGTTGCAGTCGACTCTGGGGTTGCGGTGCTCATATAACTTTACAGGCCAAGGGCAATCCACCAATCCCTGCTGTGTGGACGAGGGTGGACCACACCCTTTGGAGTGACGCCTTTCAGGGAGTGGTAGCTGGCAAAGGGTGGAGCCTTTGCTCCCTATACACTGCTCAAAAACTCCCCCCTCCCCACCATGGCATTTAGGTTTGGGGTAGGGTGGGGAAGATACATTTCATTCCTATGCAACCTCTCTTTTTTTCCTGCCTAATTGCCATAGGAGGGAAGAGGAAGGGAAGGTTTTTGGGGGGGGGAGGAAAGGAAGGGAATGAAGAGAGGGATGGGAAAAACAGGGAGGAAGAGAGTGAGAAAAGAAGGCATCATAGAGATACAGGAAGAAAGCAGGGAAGGAACAGAGAAGGGAAGGAGGCAGAGAAAGGAAGAGGCAGAACAGAATTGGTTGTCCCAATGCTACTTATTTCACAAGATTTATATACTGCTCGATTGCATATAAAATATATATACAAAGAAAGCCAAAGTGATTAAAGAAAATAATGCAACAATGAAATTATCAGAAATAATTCAAAATAATTAAAATCAACAATCAGCTAACCAACAACAACAACTCCAGATCAAAAAACATGCCAGCACTCTGCATGTCTGAATAGCCTTGAGTGAACCAAAAATGCTTTTAGCAGGCACTGAAAAGAGTCCACTGACAGTGCCTGCCTGGTCACTTTCTAACAAATGTGGGATGAGTATTATGGGGCACCTGTGGCTTTGGCCCATGTATATATGATATTGGTCCTGTTCCCCCCGGTATGCATCCCCCATGAGGTTCCCGTTTTGGAACACAGCTCTGAACATTAAAAAAAAAAAAAGGTTCCCAGCCTCTGTCCTAATCCAGTTTGCAATGTGATTATTTCTACATGCTTTTAATCAACTTTTTAAAAAAATTATAGGGAATTGCAGTTGGTATCTTTTTAAACAGAGACAATGTCAGGCCACTCACTTCCTACATCTGAAATAATAATAACTACTCATTAATGCAGATGGAATATACAGCTGCCTTGTTTTGCTAACATCCCGCCCACATTGTAAGGCTATTATGCAATAAAATGTGACTAAGGAATAGCAAGAAGTTCTGAAAAAAATGGGAAGGGGAAATGGATTCCATTATCATCTCCCACCAACCCATTAATCACTTTCCTCCTTTTTGGTAATTTCTACACTCCATTGCAAGGGTAGAAAGTGAATAAGAAGAGGTAGCATGTTCTCTGTTGCTAAGGCAACATGACTGACACTCCCTGGCACTCCCATCCTCAAAAGAACCATGTGACTCTGGTAGGACTCGAACTCACAACCTTTGAATTACTTCACTACGCTAGAAATCCAGTGTGCTATCCATTGTGCCACAGAGCCGCGCAATGTAAAATTTGGTTGGAGAAGAATGCCACAAAATTCAAAGAAGCATGCATCCTAAAGGATTGCCATGTTTTGGTTCCCGTATTGGTTTGGCCACCTCATGAGAAGAGAAGACTCCCTGGAAAAGATCCTGATGTTGGGAAAGATGGAGGGCACAAGGAGAAGGGGACGACAGAGGACAAGTTGGTTGGACAGTGTTCTCGAAGCTACCAGCATGAGTTTGACCAAACTGCGGGAGGCAGTGGAAGACAGGAGTGCCTGGCATGCTCTGGTCCATGGGGTCACGAAGAGTTGGACATGACTAAACGACTAAACAACAACAAATTGGTTTGGGAAGTGTGCATTTGTTAGGGTGAGCCAAACATAATTTCTCCCCTGCCTTTTGATGTATCCAGTGCTTATGCAAGCATTTGGAAAGCTTGTAAAACCAATCTTCCTCCTCCTCTAGCCTTGCTTGCGTAAGCTTCCTCAACCTGATTTTGGTCAGTTCTCTGCTCCCATCACATCATTATGCAACACAGCCCAATATTTTTGGGGGACTGGGCAGGGAGACGAAGAGGAAGTTGAGTTGTATGCCCTGCCTTCTGCTCATGAAACCATGGGATGCTACCCATTCTTTCTGCAAAAAATAAATACCCTCTCAACTTCACCACTATACTGATAATCTCTTTATTGACTACCTGACTGCTGTTCAGGAGGCTGCTCTTAACCTAGCAGCTTGAAAATAATTCTGCCACATTCTTCTCTTGCCTTGTTTCATTCAATTTCTTATGGCTTAAGAAGCTTGACAAAAGATAAGTGTGCTTCCATATGACTCAGGCATTAATATTCACTCCTACAGACATGATTATCTCTGCCCATGTGTGACTTTGGAGAAGCATTTTTCATTTCGACCAATGCAATTTGGGGGTCTCATTTTCTAAATTTCATGGTTAAGTTCTTTCCTGAGCTGCAAGGGGAAATTTGTATTGTCTCTGAGGGTGCACTGACTTGCCATCTAAACAAAGCAAAAATGCATTGTTAATTGTTGGTTTAATGCCCTTAAATATTTTTGAGATAACAATGAAGGCTCCCTTCATCCCTGCTTCCAGCAATGTGTCAATCACTTCCACGAGGTATGTGTCAGTTTGCATTTCTTAGTGCAGAAAGTATTGCTCTGATGTGTGGGAATCTTTCCTATTCTAATTAATTCAAGAGGGTTCTGGAAGCTTCTCTGTGTGAAAGAAACAAGCAGAAGGTTTGTGATGTTTGGGTTATACCTTTAGAGAAGCTGAGTACAGCTGGTTTAAACTGGTTCTGTTATCTCTTCAAGGCTATGCTGACTATAATAATAGGCCAGAAGGATCCTCTCTCTCTCTTTTTCTGTCTCTTTTTCCTTCTGGTGTGGTGTTCTGTATACTGTATAGTGTTAAGGTTTAGTCTTATTATAAATTATTGTAAATTTAAGTTAAGTCTGCTGCAACTGGATTTCTTATGGACAGTACCAAACCTGAATGTATTGGATTTGTAACCATTATACTCATTTGCCTTCAGTAGCAGTAAAGCTCTGCTGCATGAAATATAATTGCCTTTGGTCTATTTTGGAGGGAATCGTGCAACGTGTTGAAGTTGTTACTCTGCTAACTATACATTGGAAACTACTTGGGATCAATATTGAGTAGAATTGCATAACACCCCATGCAGCATGGGTGCATATCTGAATTACGGGTCTCTATGGGTAGATCAACTGCATAGGTCTTTCCCACCTAAAGTATGAAAGTGAAATTGAAGGAAGCCCAGGTCACAGTAAGTGCTGAAGTCTCCAACTGGATGGTTAAAAACCCTTTTCTTATTTACACTGCCTAAGCAAATAAGTTAGGCTATTGTGTAGATATGTTTTGAATAACAATATACTTCTATAACAGTTTTCTTTTTAATTCTAAAAAAGAAAATACTTCCTTGGGGATTCATTAATTAGATCATAATCAGATGAAAATGTAACTGCAGAAGATTTGTGGTTTTGTTTCCATCTGCCCCCAGGAATATTCTAATATTTTAGAATAATGCTGTTTTGCTTTGTTAAAATCCACATACTGCAGTAACACTTTGTAAGAACTACATCTAATGCAGAATAATTTGATCTGTGATTACCATATTAAGGGGGGATTGCTCCAAAATTTTGTGAATAATAGGATAGGCACTGGGAAATGAATACAGCTATTATAGTTTTTCTGGAGGGTGCTTCCTGGTATCAGGACAGAGCTCATGCAAGGTTTCCTTATACAATGGGTCCCCTTCCAAACCCATAAGGCTCTGAATTTTTAGAATGCAAGAATTAGTCAAGAGGACTATAAACTTGTCATTTTCCTGTAAAGAAATGTGCTGTTTTACCGGAGCAAAACCTGCCTACCCTGTATTATACAGTTTCTAATTGTAGCAAATTCAAAATCAGTTTGGAGAGAGACCAAGATTTACTCAGTTTAGTAACACATTTCTTGAGCATGACATAATTTATTTTAAAAGAAAAACACCTTTGTATCCTCCAGATAAATGGAACCACTGTTTTACTAGATTAATGGCTATCTGTTTTGATAAAAGCAAGAGCTCCTAGATAACATCTTACAATTCTTATTTTATACTTTTTCTATTCTCTCATTTATGAATCTCAAAAACATTTCAGTTATTAATCTGCAACTATCATTTTAGGTGTAAATGGTTCCATTTTATGATCTATGTTATTCAGGGAAACGGTGACAAATTGATTTCCCCTTACCTCACACATGAAAAAGCTTCCCTTAGTCATCAGTCTATGTGTCTTGATTAACTAGGAAAATAATGAGCAGTGACAAGACTCAGTGCGCCACATTTCATTCTTAAAAATCCCAGGTCATAAGCCTTGACAGAGTAAATGGCTGCGCTATGAATTAGATATGAGGAGCTTTAAGAGGTACAGACATGATATCCACTGGACTCTGTTCTTTAGTCAGCACTCTCTATATTTCTTGCAGAAAGTTCTTTAAATCTGTATGAAAAGATGGCTACTTATGTTGCTTCTTGTAACCAGGAACCTTTTTTTGAGTACAAAATGCATGTGGTGGGCATGAGTCACTCAAAGCCAGACATATTTATATAGCACTGACTTCAGTACTTAAGCAAAGACTTAATACCCTCCTGCTGAAATCACCGGGACTTATAAATGCTTCACAAGGGCTGCTTTATATGCCCTATATATTTTTCTTTTACATACTGTTCTACTCCTTGTTTCCATCCCAGATATTCTGGCCAAAATTAAAGATCCTGTGAACATCCTAAAAAAAATTATGTAGGGATCTGCTACCATTTTGCAAACTCATTGAAAATTAGGTTATATGACATTGCGGTCATATAGGTAGTGAATCACTTCAAAATATGATTTTATTTAGTGGCATCTATAAGCAAGCAAGACCTTTCCCCTGATTACCTTCATCATACCATGTAAATTGTGTTTTTATACCTCATTTAGAATATTAAAATTGTGTCTGTCTCCAACATTTTTCTGATGAAAATAGGGATGTCCTATTTAACAACAACAACAATTTTATTATGTATACCTCAACCATCTGTCTGGGTTGCCCCCCAGCCACTGAGCAGCTTCAAACATTTATAAAAAAAATATAATAAAACATTAAACATTTAAAAAACCTTCCCTATACAGGGCTGCCTTCAGATGTCTTTTAAAGGTTGTATAATTACTTATCACATAACACCATATCCTCCAACATTTATCTGATGAAAATAGAAACATCTTAAAGAAAAGCAGAGGATTCCAGGATCAAAAAATCTGTGTCTGTCCCTGGAGAACAGGGACACTTGGAGGGTCTGCATCTCATTCATGCTTGATTCTTTATTTTCCTTTTGACTTTATTATCAAAAGCTTATTGTGTTGAACTTTACAATTCTTTGTTTTGATGTTTGTTTTCTTCTTCATGTGTATTGTCTGGTTTCTGTTGTTCAATAAAATAAAATGAAATAAAAATATTTGTAACAACACCATGAAAATATCCTCTCTGTGTGGTGATCTACTGCAGAGAGAAGAAGGAGAAGAAGAGTTTGGGTTTGATATCCTGCTTTATCACTACCTGAAGGAGTCTCAAAGCGGCTACATTCTCCTTTCCCTTCCTCCCCCACAACAAACACTCTGTGAGGTGAGTGAGGCTGAGAGACTTCAGAGAAGTGTGACTAGCCCAAGGTCACCCAGCAGCTGCATGTGGAGAAGCAGGGATGCGAACCCGGTTCACCAGATTACACGTCTACCGCTCTTAACCACTACACCACACTGGCTTGTCACACGGCAGTCCATTACAAACCTGGGCCAGGAGTTATCTTCACCCGCTGAACAGCAGCCTGAAAGGGAAGTGACCCCACCGGCAGGTGATCAGCTTTCAGGGACGTGAAGGAGAAGGCTCTGATGGGAACCAGCTGGCTTCAGCCTTCCTAAGCAGAGCTTTCAGCAGCAGTCAGATGTTAGAAACAACACTTGTAGTTCCTGGCCCTACCTTGCTGCTTCCTGCTCATCTTGACCCTTGATCATTTGATTCCCTGACCCCTGGACCATCCCACCACATGGATTGCTGTTCACCTGACCCTAGGGCTGGACCTGACTTTGGATGCTGACTTTGCTCTACGGGCAAGTGCAGCTCAGAGACTATTCTGGTTAACTGGTCTCCTACTCCACTGTGCTCTGCATGTTGTTGCTCAGCAGCGAGACAACAACAGGTCAGGGAAGATGGGAATTGTAGTCCAACATCATGAGGAAGGCACCATCTTGGCTACACACAGGACCTGTTTGAAGGGCAAGCCTACTTTGTTGCACGGACTGATTCTGGATGCTTCCAACTTATGAGATGACTTATAGTTCAGCAACACCTGGAGGGTCACACCTGTTCTGTGGACTAATTGACATACACACACCTGCAATTCCACATCTTACTTTAGATAGAGCTGGAGTGGCACTAAAGAGAATGAAAATCCTCCCAGCTTAGCATTTTCCATATGATGCCTATTTTACTGGGACAGCTGTTGCAATCTTATTAGTCTCCACCAATAGGCAGACATATTTTTCAATTTCTATTCATTTCATTTCCCAGAAATCCAGGATATAGTTCAGGGGCTGCCAACCTGCCCCCCTCCATATGTTGCTGGACTGTAACTCCCATCACCCTAACTGTTGGGCATGCCACTTGGGGCTGATGGATGTTGTAGTCCAACAACAACTGACAAGCACCACATTGTTTATTCCTGGTATAATTAATTGAAATCAATGTGACTTGAATTTGTGCATTTATGTGCTAAGAGTGGCATCTGCACACTTTTTAAAATGTTTTTTCTTTGCAAGCTTTTACACAAATTATTTTAAAGTCTGTGTTAAACAGAAGTCCATTAGTAATACAACAGTTTTAGATATAACCTGTAAAAGGCTTCCCATATTTTCAGTTTAGTTTTATTTTGGATTTGCTAATATCATTTGAGAAAGACAGCTGAGCACTCAGGCCTGTGGCACTTTATCTCCTGCTAATTCCTTAGAGAAAATTTATGAGGTTTACAGAATACATCAGTAGAAGAAAAGATGCTTTGTGTTACACAACATTGTGCTTCTTCCAGGTTTAATGTAAAACAACTGTAGCAATAAAAAGGGAGAGTGCATTTCTTCTGTGTTTCAGAACAAACCAAGGGTGCCCTTTGCCTTGCCAGATAGTGCCTGCTCCTGTACAAATTAATGAAAACAAACTGAATTCCAATCATTCAGAGAGAGAAAGAGAGAGAGAGAGAGAGAGAGAGATGGTATTACATTAAGCTCTCTGTGCTATTGTATATTCTTAAGAAAATACACAAATTTAAACCCAGGATTCCTGGGGCGCATATTTTTTCAAAGCTTTTCAATGAGACCATTCTACATAAAGGAACAAACTTGTTTGTATGAAGAGGGTGATTGTGAATCACACACACAAGGCTCATCTTCCAGCACAGAGTGAGTCCTTTAACAAGGGGATGGGTTACACACGTACGCACCCCTCCCCACCATAATGCTGATTGTTCATTGTTCACCTCCACCATAAATTCAGATCGAGTCCACACCCTCCAACATTTCTCCAGTGAAAATAGGGATATCCTATTTCATAATATAATAATTATTTTACAATTTATACATTAAACGTTTTAAAACTTCCCTATACGGGGCAGCCTTCAGGTGTCTTCTAAAAGTTGTATAGTTACTTATCTCCTTGGCTTGGGGTCGCATAACTCCATACCCTCCAACATTTCTTCGATAAAAATAGGAATGTCCCACCATACCGTCCAACTTTTCTCCAATGAAACTAAGGACATCCTACCATATTCTTCAACATTTCCTTGTTGTGCAAGTGGAACAATAGTGTTGAATACAAGTCTGTATCTGGAACAGTATGACAAGGAGGACACAGCATCCTTTGACAGCCATAGTGCCACATTTAAGTTAAAATCTGTTTGGCAGGTATCTAAGAAGCCATCTTATCTCACAAGCCTGGAGCAGTGCCCCTCATCAACCTTTCCAAAGGTATCCAAGCAATTTATCCTCAACTAATCCAGAGGCCTCAAAGCTCAAATACAGTAGGATAAAACTCTTAGATAAAACTCATTTTTTGATAAAAATGAACAGCTTGTCTTATTTTAAAAGTGACCATATGGAACAATCCACAAATAACTTGCTGGAGCGGGGGGGGGGGGGGGACGGTTACTACTTCCCAGTCTGAAAGTGTGGTTTTTAGAAAGTACACTACTGGTCTGTGTAGTAAAACCATAGACTGTTAGGTAACTACTGTTTGATTTTTGATTTTTTTATTACCATTTTATACCACCTTATCTTCTAAGGACCTCAAGGTGGTGTGCATGGCTTCTCTCCCAATTTCATCCCCACCACAACCCTGTGAGGTACATACTAGGTTTTCCCATAACTCCTGACATTTTTTCTTGGCACCAAACCGTATTTGCCAGGTTCTGCCTTGACTCTGTATTCCTGATCCATCCAGGGATTCTGGGTCCCTGGTTCATTCAATTTCTTCAAATTCTGTTCTCAGTTCCCTTAAAAGCCATCACAGATCTTCCTATTCTTCTCTGGTTCTGTCTGGAATAGAGCAGAACGGTGAGCACTAAGGGCAATTCTATTTGAGATGTCATGAAAAGGCACATTATGCACTAGAATTAGTAAGTGGGCATGGATGTGCAGTTGTATCAGAACCTGATTTACGTCTGTTTGAAAAACCTGTATAAAGTCCCAAACTGCAGGTTTCCCTTTTCTGCAGACCCCAGCCTCTGATTTAGGCAACAATCTCAAAAGGTGAAAACGTAATGTAATCTCCCTGACAATTGAAATATTGATTTCCTTGCCCAAAAGAGTGCTAATTAGAATAATACATTTTGTTACACAAAACCTGCCTGCTAAGATCTGAAGCATAAGCTGAGCCATCCAGCAGATGCTATGGCCATTTGATTCACTGACAAGTGTTTACAGATGTTTTGAGTGCCGTAGAATCAGCAAGAATGAAAGCTGGAGATCTGGTAACCAGAGAGAGACCAACTGACCTCAGTCTCATTTTTAATCTAAACCTGGAGTGCAACAATGATACCGTGAGTAGGACAGTGGGTCATAAATGATTGAATTTTAGGTTGACCATCTGGGGCTGAGCTCCACCACAAATTTAAAGCACATTGAAAACACATAACCTCTTCCAAAGAATCTTAGGTTTAAACTGTCTTGCAGTTTGTTTTAAGAAGTGCTTGAAAAGGCCTGTAGTTGCTACGTGTGGGAATGTTGAGGATAGTAGGAGAGGATATATTGATTTAATATTATTCTTCTTCACTCATGCTAGTGAGCTGGTAACAGAGTACATTCCCCTATATATTTCAGGAAATTAGTTGGTAGATTTGTTAGAATCTCCTAAATTAAGCAATCCAGTCTGGCTTGTCCAGATTGGATTTGTTCCTGGTAAATCCCCTTTGTTCCTTCTTAAAAAAATAAATACACAACAGTCTTCTTTTAAAAGTAATAAGATGTTTACTTACATTCAGTTCACAGTATGATCCTGAAGGCAGGCTTTAGCTTGTAGTTACAGAAGAGAGTGTGGATTCATCCCATATGTGGACTGAGCCCATGTGCTGCTGGCTGAGAGCCAGCAGACAGCAAAAGAACATCAAGATGGAATAAAGCAAAGAAGGAGTGAGAGGAAGAGGGCTGCGTCCCAGGGTCATTCCCACCTACTTGGTCACACGCAGGGGGAGGGTGCTCCAGACCAGGTGTGACAGGAAGTCCTCCTGGCTGGACTAACATTCCCCTGTGTGTCTACTCTGGGAAAACAGGAAATGTTGTACTTGACTGCTTATGTTACATCCCACACTATGGACATATCAAGGAAGAAAGTGGCTGAAATATTTTCAGTGGGGATAGGTCCATCAGTTTAAGGGCTAATCCAGCAATCATAATCAAGGGGTGGACTGAGAAGAATTGCTGGATAGATTTGATTCAGAACCTATGGAAGTTGAATAACAAGCAAGGATGTAATGTGGCATCAGGTGTAAAGCTCTAAATGATGTGGCCTCATTACCTGAAATATTGCCTCCTCTGGGGCTTGAGATCTTCACCAGAGATCATTAACCAGGTTCTCCCACTTAAAGAAACAAAGTGAGTGGTTACTAAGAAAACGGTCCTTTTTAGTGATGGTGTCTCAATTAGAAAATGCCTACCCCAACAAGACTCACCTGGTGCTTACATTAAGATCCTTTTCATACCAGCTGATGAGCTTTTATTCTCCAAGCATTAGGTTCTTGTCCTTATTTCTACTGGGTTTAAAATGCTGTTATACCACTTGTGCCGGTTTTTAGGCAGGAAAGTGATTGGTTTTCTTTCCAAATGTTTTCAATGTTTTAATGAATGTTTTAAGATTTAAAGTGTACACTGTTCAAACTTAGCGTGAACCTCCCAAAGGACGTTGTTGATTGGACAGTCAACCACTGTTCTGAATAAATAATTAACAACTTGGCAAAATAAAATAAAATGCAGAGCTAAAATGAAGGCTAAAGAAAGATGAGCCAGAGAAATGGGAATAGAATTTGGAAGAGGGAAAGTGCAAGCACAAAATTAGAGGCTTGGGTCTTTGTCAATTTAAACTCAAACTATTACATGCTAATGCTTTATAGGGGAAGGGGGGAATATACCACTTTATTTGAGGGAGGCAAGTGATACTAGGGGTTTAGAAGAGCATGAAGGGACATAGGTATACCTATATTCTCAACCATACAGAGAAGCAACAGTTGCCCAGAAAAGGCAACAGTGGAGGATTTGGGGGGTTGACGAAGCCTGAGTCTAAGTGTCCTGTTGTATGGGACAAACATCAAGGTGACTTGTAAAGTAGTCTAAGCTCAAATGCTGAGATGTCTATTGGATCTGTTAGCTTGTAAGGCCTGGAAAGTCTCTGTCTGAGATTCTGGCCGTGCCCAGAAACATAGGAAACTACATTATGCTGAGTCTGCCTACTGGTTCATTGAATTCACTGTTGTCTACACTGGTTGGCAGTGGCTCTCTAAGGTTTTAGACAGGGTTTTGTCATGTGCATCTGGATTTCTCCCTAATTTGTAAAGGAAAATAATTAATTTAGCTGGCTTGGAGTGTTTACCCTAATTATGGGCATGAATGCAATGTTTTGGGCACAAGTATGAGACGATGTGGTACTTGACTGTCAGTCTCTATGGTGACTGTAATGCTGAGTGACTTACCAATGACAAGATGTTTTGATGGGTGGAAAGTCATGACATGAATCCCAGAAAAAGGAATGACATATAAGGGTGAAGACAGACAGCTAGACATTCTAAAGTTTGGTGGAAGTGGGTTGAATATCCATCTGCAGCATTCTGAAAGCTCTGATTTTAGAGTACAGAAAGTGTTTTCAGACAACTTACTTCTGCAGAGGGCAGCGCTGGCCCACTTAAATGGCCCTGCCCCATCCCAGACCACCATCGATTGGCCAGAATTCAAAACTGGGTCTGGCAAGAACCCAGGATGCTCTGCAGCAGCCAGGGGGAGGGGCCAACAGCCACAAACAAAATGGCGTGACTCTGGGAGGACGGGGGAGCCGCTGCATCAGGTCAAGTGGCCATTTTCAAACAACTTACTTCAACTTCATAGAATGGATGTCTATTTTCACCCCAAGAATGTGATGACAAAATCCAATCAAAAGTGACATTTTAATGATGGTGTAACGCTATGTGCGGCCATTGAGCTCTCCATTCTCATTAATTTGTTAATGGAAAATTGCTTGGCCCCAAAGTTATAGACCTAGAGGGGAAAAGCAATTGTTTCTTCCTGCCTTAAAATCACCAACACTTTCCATATTTCAATGTACAGGTAACAAATTTGAAGAAGAAACAATAACATGTGCTAGAGCTTATAGAGAGAAGCAAACGGGATCTATATCAAATGAGTACCTTGAGTCAACAGGAAAGGTCAAAGCAGAGTTCCATGGAGATTCAAAGTATTATTTAGATATGACATGCTTCCCGAATGTTAAATGCTGGTTTCAAAAGGAATTTGTCATTGCTGTTTGTTTTTTTAATTACGATTCTCAGAAGCAGATGTTTGGCATTCATCATTATATCATGGATTATGCTGTTAGTTCCTTTTTTTATTCCTTATAATTTGACAATTGCTAACTTCTCAGTTAACTCAAGTGACATCTGCTATTACCACTTTTGCTGGTAAATAATACAATTGTAAGGAAAGTTAAGATTGTGAGTGCAACATAGCCAGTCCATTTCAGTGAAAAACAATTCACCTGATCAAAGGATTTGGCATCAAGTTTAAGAGAGTTGGTTTAGAATTGTATTGGCCTGACCCATCAAGACTCATTGGCTGCGAACTCACATTCTTTTCAGTGAGCCTTGCCAATAAATATCAGTGCAAAGTGAGTAGCAGAGTTGACAGATCATTTTCAGGAGACACTGGACTGTTGGGGTTGACCTGTTGAACGCCCAAGTATAAGTCCCCCAAAGAACCAGGAGAACAGAGGCAGCTGTGAGGGTTGGATGTGATGGGTCAGAAAAGGGGAAGTGTGACAGAGCAGACTGGCAGAAATTCTCCCATAATTTAATTTTGGGTAGTTTTATTGCTTGGAATTTGAAACACAAGCTGTTAGCTTGGTCACAAAATGTTTTGCATGAAATACGACTGATGCTTTTAAAATGGCTAGCTGCTGTTGGCTACAATAAAAACAAACAGGACCGATGTGTTGGTTGCTTTAATTTTGTTTTCCCAACACAGTTTGGCTCAGAAAAGTAGCAGTTGTGACTGTTTCATATTGTCATGACCACCTTTAAGATTCAGTGGTGTGGTGTGTGTGTTTTTAACAAAACCTGGGGTTTTATTCAACACAGTGCTAAAGTGAATATTCCATCAGTGCAAGAATTTCTCCTTGTACAATGGAACATTTCCCCCCTCTCTTCCCCCTACATGCCTCATAAATCTGTTCTGGGTTTTCCTCCTCCAGATCAGATTTGGGAATAGAGGAGGAAAGCAGGAAAATCCCATTACACCAGTACTCATCCTTAGCTGAAGACCACCCATAATGTTTAGAGGAACCTTCCCCGCTGTTTTGCCCCCCAGATGCTGTTGAATACAACTTTCATCATCTTTGATTATTAGCCATGGTGGCTGGCTCTGATAGGAATTGTAGCCCATACAAGTAGAAAACACCAGAATGATGGAGGCTTGTCTAGAGTTTGATAAATATGGACATATCAGGTTCAAAACCTGATTAGCCTTCAATCTCTCCAAGTGACCATAGTCAATTCAACCACTCTCAGACCAATTTATTGCAGTGTCAGTTGGAGTGTGGATCCAAGATCAGTTAACATTAATGTTTCCGTACGATGAGATGTGTAAGATACACGCAGAGAATAACTCTAAAATTCACAGTTCAGCAATATCTTTATTGGGCGAATCAACATGTAGGAACTGGCAGCAAGGTCTATCATCTGTTCCTTCTCCCTCCCCTGATGAGTCCAGCCACTTCTAGCTGTAAGATGGTAATGATTCAAAGTGGGGAGTATCTTTTGAGAGACAAGAACCTTGCTCTGATGGGGATGGGCCCCTGAAAGTGTGACAATAAGACATTTTCAAGTTGGAAGAAGTAATGCACAATTCCAGGCACACTGAAGCGAACTGTGGTGATGAGTTAAGTTTATTTTAGTGCATGATAACTGGACTTTCCACGAGAATAGATAAGTGGAAATGCAAGCTGAGCAATGGAGATAATTAATGGTGATAATGTTTACCCTTCCTTTCATGAAAATGGAGTTGCTACTACAAAACTACACCAAGAGAGAAACGCTTGCTGATTTCGTTGTCTTCATTAGTCGCATGCAAACTGTCTCTTATATTCCATATAAAATGAAATCTATATGTTAATGGGCAGTTTTTCACTCCCTCCCCTTAACTCGAAATGCATGGCAAAAAAAGCCAGCTACATCTCAAGAAATTATTTTCAGGATAATGGCATTATGCTCAGAGGGTGAAAAAAAGCCACCAGTGGTGTATGAGCGCCCAGAGAAATGGTATGAATAATTTAGGGATCAATTAGCTCCTCATCTGTTAGGAACTTTCCTAATTCTTCACTGACAGCATGTTTCTTCATTGCAGACAGCAATAATTTCTATATTATTTATGAAAGACAACATGCAGCCTTGGCTTTCATCACATGGGCTGGCCTCATTTATCAGCTCTGACGATATGATGTAGTTAAAAGGCTTGGCAGCTCAAACTAATGAAATTTTATGTAAGTTAATTTACCCAGATTGGACTGTATATGTTTGTGAGTATCGATTCATATGTGTAACATTTATGCTTGACTTACGAAAACTGTCTCTTGCTGTAATTGGCATCTACCAATTGGAGGATGAGTCAGCATACACTGGGCAAAGCCTCAGACTTGGCTCCCATTTTCCAGTTTGGGCCCTGGAAAAACACTATCCCTTGGCTCCTCTGGGACAAAATGGTTCCCTTCATCCGCATGAAATAAGCAGCAGTCCCTGGAGCAACTGAGTCAGCAGAGGGGGAAGGTATTAAACAGCAAAGAAGCTTTGTACAAGAACTTTATTTTTAGGGCAGCGATAATATAAGTGAGACTTGCATCCCTTCCATAAGCACGGCTCCTCTATTATCCCTGTTGAGAGGGAACAATCCTTATAGCTATGTTTCCTTGCTTTCCCCACTGCTGAATCAACAGCAAAAAGGAAGTCTTGCATCTTCCATGCTTGAAGCAGGATGATTCTTCTAAGGGGGACCATTGCTATCAGAATAATAGAAGGGTTGGAAAAGATTCCAAGCAGTGGCGTAGCGTGGGTTGTCAGCACCCGGGGCAAGGCAAGTAATTTGCGCCCCCTAACCCGTGGATTTGCGCCCCCTAACCCATGGATTTGCCCTAACCCCAGATGTTGCGCCCGGTGCGGCCGGCCCCCCCTGCACCCCCCACGCTACGCCACTGATTCCAAGGATCATCTAGTCCAATCCCATGCAATTCAGGAAACTTTTGCCAGAAAGGAACTTTAGTAAGGGATCTTGTGGCAAAGATCTTCACCTCTGCCATGTTTGGGTGTTGTTGTTTTGAAAAGGTAGTTGTTGTGGTGCAGGTCTATGCCTCAACAACTTCAGGAAGGTATAAGGTGAATATGCCCATTGAGCATAGATGCTTGCTAACTTGTAGCCCGATCCTGAGACTTAAAGTAAAAGTCATCACATCACAATGAAATGATTTTATGCTGGAGAGTGTTGAGGTACACCTGTGTCAGATGTGCCAGTGCATGACACTCTAATCATAAAGTCATGCAAAGTGGACTGGTTTCTCTGGCATCTGGTAGAATCCACTACATAAAGAGCCCTTCTGTACTTCACAGCCAGTACTTGGAGGTGGCATCTGAGGATACTTTGTAGGCTTCTTTTGCAGATGACTACAGTCCTTAGGAATGACTGGAATAAATTTTCCTGTTGAATAATCAGCTACAAGCTCACCATCTGAAAATCATCACCAATGGCTCATCAATAATATCATCATCTTTACAGGAAATTAATTACCTGTAATTTTGGGGTGTGGGGTTTTTCAGTCCTCTAGCCTGTCTGCCTCTAGCTTCCAGTTATTCCTTATTGAAGATGAACTGCAGAATATTGAATTTTAGTAGCAGCAGGTATTTTGGAACACAATGGTTCGTTTGCTATGCAATGTTTCCTCCTGTGACAATTAATTATTTAATTAATTAATATGCTGATTAATGCTAGATAGGCTTCCAAGCAGTTATCCTGGTTTACCATGGGCTGACCTAGCTGCATGGTACTTACTGATTTTAGATCAAGGATCTGTGTTAGTATGTGAAGTGGAGAACCCATAGCCCTCCAGAGGTTTTTAGACTTCAGCTCCCATCATCCCTGATCATTGACCATCTGGAGGCCCACAAGTTCGCCACTCCTAGTATAAAGTTTAGAGTACATTGGGACCCAGTTACTCGAGTAAGAGAAAGCTGCTATATGATCAATGAAGTGATGGCACTTCACAGAGTGAGTTCACACATGCATGTTTATCACTGTGCATCATCAAGTGATAGGTTGCATTTGTGAAACAGACTGAACACTGAAGTGTTCTATCATCTGACACCACTGGGTTGTATCCAGCACTGCTGTTCCACTCACACAGTTGACTTGCACAATAGAACTCCCTCTATCTTTCCTCTCCCCTGTGTGCATCCTCAAAATCTGCTCTAGGGGGCTGGAGGACCCTCCAGAGCAGATTTTTGGGGTTCATGGGAAAAGGAGAGCAAGAGGAAGTCCCACTGGATACCAATTTTTAATCGTGATGACTGTCAAGTGATGAGGCACTCAGATCTGTCTCAAGACATCTTGCTGCCCAAGGTGAAATGCAAGATTGTCCCACCACCACTCTTTCCATAAACAGAAGCCAACTTGATTGGTTGTTGAATCAATACTATAGAATCACAATGAGACAATGCAACGGAGGACAGAAGGTTCACTTAAGGGATACAGTGCAGGTTGTCTGAGGCGGCCACCTCACTCTGCCTTAGATACTTAGGTTTGTTTAAATAATGTTTAAACTATTTAAGAAAACAGATATTATCTTTCTATTCTTCCCATTTGTTACTAATTTTAAGATGTAGTTATACTATGTAAATATCAGGCATTCCCATCCAAGGGCTGGCAAATACTTGAGGCAGCAGGTGGTCAGATAATGTAGCAGCACAAAGTGATAATTTTATACGTAGCCACCTGTCTCACCACACGAGGAGCCCAGACTGAGATGGAGCACATTTGCAGAGACTGGCCTGAGTCTGCCTCCCTGATGTCACCTGACTCCCATGAGGACTCTGGGGTCAGTATCCAGGCTTCAACTGCCTGAGAAAACTGCTTTGAAGACTAATGACAAAAGACTGAATGTCACATGAATTCATGCATGCATAAATGTCTTCAGTCATGTTTGCGGTAAGTGACAGTGTTTTTCTTCTGTGGTGGTGATTATGCAAACTTAAATTCTATGACTGTTCACTGAGAGACACAATAAGTACTGCTTTTATTTGCTGTGATTAGCATTGTCAGATTGCAACTTGGATAACATGCATTTATCTTTCAGTGAAGGAAGATGTGGTGGCAGGGCACATTATTTGGCTGGAGAAGCACATTGCAAAAATTGGAGGATTGCAGTATTTGAAGGCTGGCTATCATTTGTTTGCTTATTGTTTTAGAAATTGGGAAAATTCACGTTTAAATGTGCACTCAGTTTAAAAAATCCCCATCCCTCCCCATGACCCTTTGGTCTACTGTCTTTCTGTTGTTTGAATTACTGCAAACATATAGTAATGCTAACTACTACAAGAAGAGAAGAAGGACAGATAGCAACAGCCATGGCTCCCTTTATTGCCTTTCCTTTATTGATGCATTTAAAAGTAAATGTACATTCTCCCAGGTCCAACCTGGCAAAGCCTATCACACTTTGGGTAGAAGTCAATATTGTGCTCCTCAAATCATTCCATCTGCACAAATATTCTGTACACCAGAGCCAATTTAGGGGGTATGGTGGGTGTGCAGGGGGAGTCAAACCCAGTTGTGCAAATGGAGGTCCTTGTGCAGGTCTGCTGTTGATGGGAATCCTGCCCTGAACATGAAAAATGAAAGCCTGAAAATGAATTTCTTTCACTCTCTCAAAACGTTCCAAGTAGGAAAACATAAATATTTGTGAGTCTTTTCCATTGGAACTTCAACTTCAATAAAAATAAGATAAATCTGTCTCCTGTTATATGAATTTCTAAGTGGTATACCTATGCTATCTTTTTCTAGAATCCATTTTACCAGAATCGTTGGGAGCTAGTAGAACTGCCATAAAACTGTTTGTAATGCAGCTATGTGCAAAAGAAAAGAAATGTATGATGCAAAAGAAATTATATCGGCCTCCCCTGAAAAGGCAGGTACATTCTGGACATTGGAATCAATGAAAAGACTTGAGCAATTGCTTGTTGCTCCTCCATTGATAATCCCAGCAATGTTCTTTATAGTTTGAAGAGCAAGACTACATTGTACATCACAGTTCATAGTTGCAAGGTTACATCTTCCACAGATTCTCATTGGTTAAGTTGATTTATCAATTTTATTGTTTGCTCTAGCATTATATTTCATTTACTTGTGCTTTCTAAAGCAGTTTGTTACACCTTCGGTCAGCAGTTTTCTATTAAAGTGCTTTAAAGATAAATTCAACGAAGGACATAAAAAAAGGAACTTTTTTCCTACACCTGTTCCATATTACAAAGAAGACTTCTAGTTTGCACCAGGAATGTTAACCACAATGATCCTAATTTTACAGCTGATTACACCCTAAGTATTTATATTAAAATATGGATTAATCACACAAAAGAAGAGAATATTATGTAAAATGTTTGTCACAGCTAAAATGAGCCCTTTAGTTTTAATATTTTATTAGTGTTTTTCTTTTGATAATGTGCATCCCAGATGTTGGTTCTAGCAACCTATTAAACTAAAGGATTTGAGCATGTTTGTAAACTACCATTATATGAAGCTATTATTTATCCCCACAATTCTTTGGGGGGCAGTTATGACAGCTAAATTAGTATAAAACTCATACATTTGTTTTGTGGCTAATATCCCCTTATTACCAGCACTGCTTCATTTCTTCTCCAAACTTTAGCCTACCCATAACTTAACTTGTCTGATGTTTGGATAGCGTGAAATTTAGAAGAGCATTTATTACCTTCTTATAATAACAGCTGGAGATTAGATCTGGGAGGGGCTCCTGACAAAGGGGTTGCTAACATTAGATCTACCTCAGGATCGCGTGTTTTCTGTGTAAGCAGTCTTGGCCTGTACATCAAGGACTATTGATTCCCCATTGGTTATAGGGACTGCCACAGGAACTTTGCTCTTCCTTCCGTTCAGAGGAGCCTTCATCAAGGCTGAAGTCCAAGACCCAGAGCAGCCTGGTGCAGTAAGAAAATGCTTTAATTTCTCTTTGGCCCAGTATACCTGAAGGAGCATCTACATCCCCATCGTTCAGCCCAGACACTGAGGTCCAGCTCCGAGGGCCTTCTGGCAGTCCCCTCACTGCGAGAAGTGAAGTTACAGGGGACCAGGCAGAGGGCCTTCTCAGTAGTGGCACCTGCCCTGTGGAACGCCCTCCCATCAGATGTCAAGGACATAAACAACTACCTGACTTTTAGAAGACATCTGAAGGCAGCCCTGTTTAGGGAAGTTTTTAATGTCTGATGTTTTATTGTATTTTTAATATTTTGTTGGAAGCCGCCCAGAGTGGCTGGGGAAACCCAGCCAGATGGGTGGGGTAAAAATAATACATTATCCTCCTCCTCCTCCTCCTCCTCCTCCTCCTCCTCCTCCTCCTCCTCCTCCTCCTCCTTCTTCTTCTGGATTAAGATGGCATCTATTTCTTTAGCTGCAAAGATGAAGCTCCTCTATTTTTGAATTACCGGTAAATATTCATCGTTTACTGTGATGGGTCTGCACATGCTTACCCAATAATTCATGAAAAATAGGTGACTCCTTTTTGCACTGGTACATCAGCAACATAGTGAAGGATATTATCCTTCCCATCAGGAGCTGCCTTGATGACTTTGGGGATTTCAGCAGATTGCTACTTGAGGTAGCTGTTCCATTTCACAGTCACTTGTAGGAGTCTCCCAGGCCCATCACGCAAGATTTTACAGACAAGTCCTGATGAAAGGTGACAAAGGAGATTAGACATGTACATCTTCAGAGACACATCTTGGGTTTATGGCTAAATGAATAGTTTAAAAGAAAATTTGCAAACATTAATCCTGCCAGACTCTATTTATTCACTGTGGAGTCAAAGGCTTACTGTAAGGGAAATTAAGTGAGACAGAAAGAGGGGCTGATATCAGGCACTGAAAGGGCGGGAAGAGGAATGGCTTTGTTCTATGGGGTCTACATGTTCCAACTAACATAGTAATTTTGTTTTTTATTCATTTGATATTGTATATAGCCCACCCTTCCTCTAAACTGGAGCACATGGTGGCTCACATAACAAAGCATGAAACAGCCATCTCCCTGAAGCAAGTCCCACTGGTTCCAACAGGAGCAGTTGTGTCCCCCACTTTCTATTCAGCCAATCCAACAGAATATTAAAATACAATAACCTATTAAACATTAAAAGCTTCCCTAAACAAGGCAGCCTTCAGATGTCTTCTAAAAGTCTGGTAGTTGTTTTTCTCTTTGACATCTGGTGGGAGGGCGTTCCACAGGGCAGGTTCCACTACCGAGAAGGCCCTCTGCCTGGTTCCCTGTAACTTGGCTTCTTGCAGTGAGGGAACCGCCAGAAGGCCCTCAGCACTGGACCTCAGTGTCCGGGCAGAACGATGGGGGTGGAGACGCTCCTTCAGGTATACTGGACCAAGGCCGTTTAGGGCTTTAAAGTCAGCACCAACACTTTGAATTGTGTTCAGAAACTTACTGGGAGCCAGTGTAGGTCTTTCAAGATGGCAAATAAAAGATTAGCTGTGCTCATCTGGTGTTCCTTTCTCTTATCAACCTCCACCTAGTGGCAGAGGAAGCCACTTGGGTGCCTGGGGTGGTGTGTCCAGGGGCGGGGCAAGCAGCCCATAGGGGTGGGGTGCACCATGGGGCCTCCGGAGTCTACCTGCCTCCTCCCACTCAGCCACCCTACTGCCTGGGGGGTGGAGGCAATGGGTGGACCATTTGGGCAGCGCAGAGCCTGTGTGCTCAAGCCACCGCATCTCTCCCAGGAGAGACACATGGCTCGGGCATGCTGCAAGTCCCGTGGTGAGCGCTGCCTGGCATTTTGTCGCACACACACCCCTCAGTGGTGACACCCGGGGTGAACCACACCCACCACACCCTTCTTCCTCCGCTCCTGCCTCCACGAGTACAAATACCATAGTATATTGAATGGGCTTCATTGTTGTATTTCAGAGAACAGAGTTTGTGGAACAAGACTTGCGGTTTTCCCTATCCACCAGTGGCAGTTAACAGGAAAATAGGTGAGGGGGTTGAGAAAAGAACCATGGATGATAAAGAACCACTGCACTAAGTGAAGCCTATGAATGAGGCAGTATTGCAAAGTGACAATTGCTCCTATAAGATTCAGAAAGCTGCTCCCGTCTGATCAGAAACTTGCTGACTGTAGTGTTCTACCAAACAAAATTGATGGTTTCTATTTACAATTTACATGGCTGCCCGTGATTCACAAATGTCATCCCCAGAGCTTCCAGCAACTATATATTAATAATCTTCCTATGCTATATTTTAGTATTTTATTCTATACAGCCGAATGCAGTGGATAAATGACCTCCTGTTCTAAAGAATAATGTAACACAATGAAATAGTGTTGATTCCCTCTTAATCAATTGAGTGATGTCTTTGACGCATCTCAGTTGGTATCTGCTGAGTTTGACAGTAGCGGGGCAGCATAATAAAGCCATATGCTTGGGTATTGCATATTTTATACCCAGAAGCCTGCAGATATATTTTCCTCATGTTACCAAACTTATAGCGCCTGTTTAGTGTCTTGTCAGGGCACAGAACTGGGGGGGGGGACGACGAGCATTTCCTTAATTTTTTGCCTTCAGTATCTGTTTGTCTAATAAACCATCACTCTAACTTATTTTTGGAATATAATTTTTAGCTATAGGAAAGGGTAATGCGATTCCACCCCTTGGGTGTAGTGCCATATGCAGAGAAATCAAATCAGGGGTATCTGGCAATGACAAACATGCTTGGAAAAGACACTTGACAAAAAAACTATATCTACAAATGGCAGTTTTCCTGCACAAGTTCCGAAAAATGGAATGTGGGCATATGTGTGAAAATCACTTGAATGCTCCTGTCTTTTTGCATGTATACCTGCTTACCCCACTCAAAAGCTTGATCCAGCAAAGACAGCAGATTACAAGTCTTTGCTTGGGCTCCAGCATATGTAGATGGATGAACACATTTAACGTGTAAGCAAGAATGACATCTTTAACTCTCTTGTGTAAATTGGCTTTATGCGTCTTGCAGAAAGATAAAGCATGCACTGGTTCTCAGGGTTAAACTATGGCCACTTTCACACAATACATTTAAAGACTATGATATCAATTTAAGCAGTCGTGGTTTTGCCAAAAGAATCTTTGAAGCTAGTCATTACAGGCAATGAGAGTTGTTAGAAGACCCCCCCCCATTCCCCTCACAGAGCTATAATTTGCAGAGTTCCTTGGGAAGAGGGATTGAGAAACCATTCTGGAAATCGTAATTCTGCAAAGGGAATGGGGAGTCTCCTACCAACTCTCAGCACTCTTAAAAAGCTGCAACTCCCAGAATCCTTTGGGGGAAGTCACAACTATTCAAAGGGGTATCGTAGTGCTTTAAATGTGTGATGTGAAAGGTTCCCACCTCTCTACGTTTCAATCCCCACCATCACCTTTATTTCTGGTACCTTTAGAACAGGGGTCAGCAAACTTTTTCAGCTGGTCCACTGTCCCTCAGACCTTGTGGGGGGGCGGACTATATTTTTTTTGGGGGGGGGGATGAATGAATTCCTATGCCCCACAAATAACCCAGAGATGCATTTTAAATAAAAGCACACATTCTACTCATGTAAAAACACTACACAGGCCCCACAAATAACCCACAGATACATTTTAAATTAAAATACAAATTCTATTCATGTAAAAACACACTGATTCCATGGGCTTGATTTAGAAGGTGATTGGGCTGGATCCGCCCTCCGGGCCTTAGTTTGGCTACCCATGCTTTAGAATGACTGCTTTCTTTTTTTAACACAGTCTGAATGTGCAGTGCAATTCTGTACATGCCTACTCTAAAGTAAACTGCACTTAGTTCAATGGGACTTACCTGGAGATATGGTTGTGCAGGATTGCAGTTTAAGTTACTAAACACTGCTTTGGCACACTGAAGGCAATCCTGAAAAAATCATGAGCGATTGCTTGCATATAATTTGAGCATCTAAGATCACTGCCTGTGTCTTCAAAAGGTTCCATGTGCGCTTCCTACAGATTTCCTCTTCCATACAAGAAGAAGAAAAATGCTGCCAGGAACAGAAGTGCAATGCAGTCTGAGTTTCCCAGACACCGGGACAGCTACACATTGCTAATCTATACGAAATTGGTGCTGAATGAAAACTCTTGCCACAATTCATGTTCAAATTATTGTAAAATGGATTTTAGTTATTTGGTACTCAGTTTAATTTGAAGCTCATTTGTATGCACTGGTGGGGCTAAATTAAAATGAGGGTCATTTCCCTGTCTCTAGAGGATCATCCAGTGTCAATATCAAGGCACGGGGCTGTGTGCGTTGCCATTGTGAGTGCTGTAGCATGTTAAGTGGATAATGAGTGGATACTGCTCTCATGTATGGTCAACCTGTCAATTGCCATGGATACATTTTTTTAAAAGACAGCAAAGCCACTGGCACAAAGATCTCATCTTTTTGAAGAGGTTTTGTTACTACATAAATCAGATGCTGGCTTCTATCTGCATTAAGCCTCCTTGATGTGATTTCAAAACTGCCAGGAGGACTACAATAGAGGGGGATTAAGCAGGCTATCATCTCCCATCAATCCAAATGTTAACATCTGGGATCGCAGCGTGTCATTTTATTAGGAGATTTTAGATTGCTGCATAGTAAATTAATTTAATAGACCACCAAGGATAATTGCTAGACTCTCTCATTTATTTGACATCAGCTAATCCTGACGACTATTGGTTTTGCTGAGACGCTCCAATATCCTTCTTTCCTATCATCGCTGTCAGTGCTTTTTCTTTCTTTTTTTACCACTAGAAGATTTGGAAACCTGGAGCTAGAAAACTAAATTCGCCTCATATATGACCCCCAAGTTTATGGGGCATGTTTGCATTCTGTGGAACACTCATTTTAAGTCATTATAGCCAAGCCAGATTTAGGTTTGATGAGACCCTAAGCAACTGAAAGTAATGGGGCCCTTTATATGTCCAGCTGTCCTTTGTAAACAACAAATTGTCGCTGTTTTTTTGTGTTCAATATATGCTATTCGGTAATTTATGGACCTAATAGGTATCAAAAGCCATTTGCACATAACAAAATATGTATTTTATCAAAGTAATTGTTGAACTGAAACACAATTAAGAAGAAGTATATGGGGGGGGGGGCTAGAGAGTGGGGCCCTAAGCTATAGCTTGTTTAGCTTATATGTAAATCCGGCACTGATCATAGCTGCTACGATGCCTCTTGTTTCTGGAGTCTAGGGACAACAGATCCCTTCTCTCCCTTTCCAGTTATTATGTGAATAGGGGCCCCCCAGTCACTATAACCATATCATCACTGCACTGCCACCCCTTTCTAGAATGCAAAACAGGGCTAATTCGGGATTCAATCTCTGTTACCCTTCTTGGGGTCTGTCTTGGGTTTGAATGAGATACATGTGCAATAATGTACAAATATATTAAATTAGACTTGTTCAACCACCGTCAAATTTTAAATCAGTATGCCTCTACTGCTATCAGAGTGAGTACTAGTGCTTTTTGTGTATTTTATATTGTGTTTCTATGCTGTGAACCAGCCTGAGATCTAGGGATAAACAGCGGTATGCAAATAATAATAATAATAATAATAATAATAATAATAATAATAATAGCGAGTAGCATCTGGGAAAAAATCATTGTTAGCTCAGAACATGATCAGAATATGGATGTATCTGACTTGCAATACTTGAAAACATTCCAAGTTAAGCAGCATTCCCTCGGAGGTTCTTTACATTTTGACTGAGAATATAAAATGAGAGTTTGAGCATGCATGGTCAACATTTTGGAGACCAAATATCCAAAACCTAGCTTGGCTTGGGAGGGGGGTACATTCTGAATATTTATTTTAATGGTTTACCTCTTGCTCTTATTGAAACTCTTATTAACTGCTTTCAAATGTTGCCATCCACAAACAGAGCCAAATGAGGGATGGAGGAAGACCATCTCATCTGACCACGCCCTCCACCTCCTAGCAGTAGAGGCCACTGGAGGGGGGCCACACACCTGGGCTTCTATGCGTGGAGTCAGTGGTCCTTACTAGGTGGGTGGGAGAGGTGGAAGAGCAAGTGAAATATACTCGGAGTTAAAAATGGATTTCATGCTCTTTATTCAGCTCATAGTGGTGAGGAAGAATGGAAGTTCCCCCAGAATGTCTGCTTTATATACATTATTTACACAATGGGCCCCACGTGATTGGCTAATTCCAGGGTTCACCTGTAGGCCAATCAGGTTGCAGATTCACTTCTACCTGGAGCTGGATTGGGTGGCTCCTGTGGACCAATCAGACTGCTGCATTCTGAATCCTATTGTTCTAGGACCAATCAGACTGCTGTCTTTTGGATCCTATTCAACTCAGTACATAACAGCAAGGCAGCAGGGAGCTCAGTGCTATGTGGGCACACTGGCAGGAGCACAAGATTGGCTCCACCAGTGCAGCCACACAGTGCAGATTTCTCCAACGCCTTGCCCCTCTCCGTCCTGCTAAACACCAGCAACGTTGCAGACAAGAGGCAATTCAGTGCCTCCACCAGCTACTACTGCCCCCTAAGCATCCATTCTTTGATTCAGGCATCTGCAAAGGAAAAGCTATTCATGCAAATGCCTCCGTGTGATCAGAACCCTTCTGTGATTGGGGTTCTGATCACATGGAAACCTTTGTTTATACAGCTGTGCACTCAAGGCCTTCGTAGTTTCCAAATGTCAGAGTCAACACCTGGAACAAGCTTATTGTATTTCTGAGTATCTTCTCAACAGAAATAATTAGTTCAAATAGTTTTGTGTGGCTGTTGCTCCTCCCCACTCCAGATCTTAGCCCTTTAAAAAAAATACCGCTGTTTTTCTTACAGTTCCAGATTTGAACTACTTACAACATCTACACAGAAGTTTGATACAATTGCAGTCTCTGTCTTGTAAGATCTGTCTCACTTGGAGATTTTTGACTACATGTCAGTTGATGGTACATATGCAGGCAAAGGCTGAACACATTTCCTCCATGTGAAACAAGTTAAGCTTAAATGAACAGACAGATAAGTGGAACAACCCTTTTGACTACATACAGTTCTCCCCGAGACTGCCTAGGGTTATTACATATCTGTGGATTTAAGATGGGAGAGCAGAATATGGTAGTAATTACATCAATCCTGCCATCTTATATTGCTGTCCTTTTCTATAGCATAAATAGCAGCAACTGTAACTTTCATGTGGAACTTTTCATTTCTTGACAGCAGATTCATGTTGCGTTTTTGTTGCCAAGAACAAAAAAAATGAATCCATAAATAAATATATATAACTTTTTTCATTCTGAAATGTAATTCAGAAGCGATGATAAAATAATTTTAAAACTGTATAAAATCACGGTTAGAGACTATCACAGGGACTTATTGCTTAATCCCTGTGGTACATTTTCCTCTTCAGACCTTATCAATAATGGTACAATATCCAGAAACTGTAGTAATCATTTCCAATTTTGTCTTTAAAGAGTACGAACATTTTTTAATGAAGAATTAAAAATATTAAATGAGAGTTATTTGCTTGTGCTCTTATTTCTAAGGTTTCTTATCCATCTTTTACGGCAAGGTCTCAGGGCCGGTTGCAGCAATATAATGATAGAATTACAAACAAGTAAAATAAGTGTAACAGTTTATATACTGTTAGTAAAACAATGGCAAGCAAAAGCAGCACAAAGTAAAAATATAGCAACAGCCTGGTGGATCAGGCCCCTGGACCACTTAGTCCAGTATCCTGTTCCTCCAATGACCACCAAATTTTTATGGGATGCCTGCATATAGGACTTGAGCGCAACAGCACTCTCTTCTCTTGTGGCTTCCAGCAACTGTGGAGAAACCTCCTCCCTCTGACAGTGGACGTAGAGCATCATTTTATCTTCCATGTCTAATCCTCTTTTAAAGCCATCCAAGTGGATAACCATCACTGCCTCTTGTGGGAGTGAACTGTGTGAAGAAGTGTTTAAACTACTCAGTACTTAATTTTTTTAAAAAAAATAGATTGAAAAACCGCAGAGGGGGTGGGTCCCACAAACCAAGTGTGCTTGTTTGTTTACAGTTGTGAACCCCACTGTTGATCTCTCTGTGTTATGCTTTACTAAGAACAGAGTTCTGGCCTCGTGCCAATCAAACAGCCCCTCAAAATTATGCATTCAGGATGCTGTTGATCCCACCAGAACAGTCTTCTGTGAGTTAGCATGCAAATCCATGATTCAGTTAAACTGATCTACTTGGATTAACTACTTTGCTCTAATTAACCGCAAGACAACAAGATCAGTTTAAATCCAATTATTTCACCTGGAAACTTGCTTGCGGTTTATGTGCAAAGAAGAGCACTGCTGCGATCAAACACACATGAGGTACCTCAAATTGCAGCAGTATAAACCAAACACTCTCGTCTCTCTGGTTGTGGGAAGAGACTTCTTAAAAAGGAGTGTTTGTATGTGAAATGCCTTAGGCCCAGGGGACTTATGCAGCCCTCCAGGCCTCTCTATCTACTTTGTGGCTAGCAGTCTAATAATAATAATAATAATAATAATAATAATAATAATAATAATAATAAATTATTTGTACCCTGCACATCTGGCTGGGTTTCCCCAGCCACTCTGGGCAGCTTCCAACAGAAGGTTAAAAATACATTAAAACATCAGTCATTAAAAACTTGCCTAAACAGGGCTGCCTTCATATGTCTTCTAAATGTCATATAGTTGTTTATTTCCTTGACATCTGATGGGAGGGCATTCCACAGGGCTGGTGCCACTACCGAGAAGGCCCTCTGCCTAGTTCCCTGTAATTTCACTTCTCGCAATGAGAGAACCACCAGAAGGGCCTTGGCACTGGACCTCAGTGTCCAGTCTTCTTGTGCGTCTGTCCATACAATCAAACATCTCCATACCCCTCGTGTCCTGATTTTTCTGATACAGCCCTGGAACGTCAAAGCCATCATGGCTTCTGCTTTGATCCCAAGGTGCCCCGATTTCTCCTAGCCAGCATAAGGGGGCCATGGGGTGGCAGAGACATTGGAAAAGAGGCATGTGGGTTCCTTCCCTCCCCCCACCATGGTGCCCTTCCAGGACCTTTTTGACTACAACTCCCATCAGTCCCTGGAAGAGAAGCCTGAACCCACTTGCTCACGAAGTGTAGGAGCTTCAGCCACTGTTGTCTTGGTACAGTTTCCCTAATGCACATGTGCTGCATGCGCAGGGCCCATGTTTCATTTTATTCATTACTGTTATTATTGCTATGCATCTATTTGTGCCCTGCCTTTCCCCCCTAACAGGGATTCAAGGCAGCTTACAGATAAATGTAAGAACAGCTTAAATGCACAGAGGGCAGACATGCTCTCCAACATTTCTCAGATGAAAATGTCCATATTTTCATTGGAGGAATGTTGAAAACTATGCAACTCTGAACTGTATGTGTGATTGCTAATATCTTCTGGAGTATTGGAACCGATCTGAGGTACCAGAATGAGGCTGAATGTCAAAAGCTTAAAAAGCACTTCCAAGTCAGAAACAAATCTTCAATTTCAAGCTCCTTGAAACTTGCAACATTCTACATCTTATCTTTTCCAGCTCAAAGAAAAAATCCCTTGCCCTGTTTCAGCAGGAGATAGTCATCTATTAGAAGCATTACATATTTGTTTCCTTGTCATCTGTGTCTTCTTTGATATTATGTGATCAAGATGTTCCAGATTGCTCCCTGGCCTTGGCTGTACTTTGATTTTTGCTGTAAGACAAAATTGATTTGGTTATCCTGATTAGACCATGCTGTGTCAAAGAAACCAAGGTGAGTCTATTTGCCAAAACCTGCAGGCCACCACGATACACGGCCAACTGCTCTTGTGTTATCATCCCTGTCCCGATGAAAAGATGAAAAGAAGAAGAAAAGCAAACTCTGTGTAGAGCCAATCAGCGCAAATCTGAACCCAACACTATGAGTTAGCATATGCCACTGCCAATTCTGTACACAAGAGCATACCCAAATACTGAACAGAGGATTGTGTAAGAAAAATGCAGATCGCTCGCTGTCATAATGTTGTCTTTGGGTACCAATAGATAAAACTTCAGCAACTGCTTGGAAAGGCAGGGTAGAGACTCACTTTGGCTTACTTCCAGGGACATAAGAACTTAAATAGAATCTGCTGGATCAGCTGCAACAAAGTATGTCTCTCCCGTATTGGGCTCTATAGCCACAGCAGGCATTGTAACCTTCCAACAGTTTGACTTCACCTCAGAGGCATACTCCTCCATTGTCTCCTGACAGTAGAAGAATAAAACAATAAGGAAATCTTGCAGTGCAAATTGTAGGCAAATTCTGAACCAACCAGGAGCACAGCCAGGAATTACAGCGGAAGAACCACCACAGAAAAGGCATTGCTTTGATCAACCCATAAATATTATCCCAGAAGGATATAGCATACAGTGGTACCTCAGGTTAAGTACTTAATTCGTTCCGGAGGTCCGTACTTAACCTGAAACTGTTCTTAACCTGAAGCACCACTTTAGCTAATGGGGCCTCCCGCTGCTGCCGTGCCGCCGGAGCCCGATTTCTGTTCTCATCCTGAAGCAAAGTTCTTAACCTGAAGCACTATTTCTGGGTTAGCGGAGTCTGTAACCTGAAGCGTATGTAACCTGAGGTACCACTGTAGTTGAGAGTGCTTCACAGGTTTATATGTAAGAAGGATATGCCCTACTCCTGATGTCTGTGTGTTAGGGGTGGACATCTCAGCCAGGGAGTGAGTGCTTGCAGAGAGGCCTATATTCCAAGCTCAGATGTCCATGTGTCCTGACTAGGGATGTACAAGTGGGCCTCAGTGTGCTCTCCTGGCATTCATTCACACTTTCATCTGGTCACCTGCAAGTGATTTATTTTGAACAATTCTTTCTTCTGTTTCATTTTCTGATGATGCAAAAAGAATGAATAATTTTACATTTATTGTAGTTCATGGCAGACATGCATATCTTAACCACCAATAGTTATTTACAAATCAATTACCTTCCCTGTGTGTACACTTCCAGAGCTAATTAAATTCCATAGGGGTATCCATGTTAGTCTTTTGTAGCAAAAAACAAGAGTCTTTTGGAACCTTAAAGACAAAGTTAATGGAGTGGCCAATGCACCTATTGCTGCAATTCTGACCATGTTTATTCAGATGTAGGTCCCTTTAATTTGAACTGGGCTTACTCCCAGGCAAGCAGAGTTAGGATTGCACCCTCACTATCTTAATTTTACAGTTCAGTATGAACTTATTCCTGCCTTGTTCCCCTCACTCAGGCATTAGAGAAGGACAGCTTAGCACCCTATTGATATTTTTCTCTGTGTGTCAACGATTATATGAACTCCTGTAGGCATGTTAAATGTTCTAAAGACGTTCTCCTTTACTTGGTGTAACTGACATAAGGCCCTTTTGTAATGCAACATTATAATAAATGCATATTTTGTGTAGAAAATAGTCATGTTTGTGCATCTGCTGGAACATAACTCTCAAGCTGATTTATATTTTAAACATTTGTAGTAAACATGCAAATGTTTGTAGAAAACATGATGTTGTGTTTGACAGCTTGAAATCCCCAGACTTTATCTGAGGAGCACAAATAAAGTAAGAGAGAACACTTCTTTCCATATGAGAAGAGCAATAAACAATGGTGTGTTTAATTCGTTTTGAAAATTCACAATAGGAAGTACCGTATTTTTTGCTCTATAAGACTCACTTTTTCCCTACTAAAAAGTAAGGGGAAATGTGTATGTGTGTTATGGAGTGAATGCAGGCTGCGCAGCTATCCCAGAAGCCAGAACAGCAAGAGAGATCGCTGCTTTCACTGCGCAGTGATCCCTCTTGTTGTTCTGGCTTCTGAGATTCAGAATATTTTTTTCTTGTTTTCCTCCTCCAAAATATTAAGGCTGCAATTTAACTCCTCTTCCCTGGCCTAGGAAGAAGCATCACTGAATTTAATGGGACTTACCTATGAGTAGACATGATTCAGATTGTGCTCACAGTGCCTAAGCGATCAGGTGCTGCAAAATAGAACAGTTGTTCAAAATGACTTGCATTTGAGATTTCCTACGTGGACTTCTACCGCATTTATCATTCCAGGAAGAGCCAAATAAAAGCATCAGAAGACCCTGCTTTGACCCCAGCGGCAGAAGAAGGGGGCGGTGGGGGTGGCTTGCCCCGGGTTTCATCCCTGAGGGGGGGTGACATCGCCGCTCTGCCCCCCTGGGACGCTCACCGAGGGCTGGGTGGCACCCGCCTGGGACGCTTGCTGCTCATTGCAACCCCCCGGGACACTCACCACAGGCGGTGCCCCTGCAGGCGGCTAGCCCGGCCCCTGCGGACAGCTAGCCCTGCCTCCCATGGGCTGCGCTGGGTGCAGGTAGCTCCGCCTCTTTTTGACCCTGCCAAAGGCCCAACTAGTACAGCATCTTTTTCTCACAGTAGCCAACCAGACACCTGTGAGGACTCCAGAAGCAGGGCATGACTCTTCTCATTTGTATCCCCTAGAAACTGGTATTCAGAGGAATGCTGCTTCCCACAGTGCAGGGAAAGCATATCCTCCATGAATTTGTCTTCCCCCACCCTTTCCGAGATAGTGGCCATCACCACATACTGGGGCAGCAAATTCCACAGTTTAACTATGTGCTGTGTGAAGTAGCATCAGATAGGTACTCATGCACCAGGCTGTTTCATAGTCAGAAATTGCTAAAGGCGGGTTCTCCTGTATCTAGGCCGATTGTGTCCCTCACTGTTCCAGGCATGACAAAATATGTTGACTAGTTTCCCACAACAGCTGCACTTGAGATTCTGCTAAACAAACTCAAAACTTAGAGTGTGTGTTGTGCTGGAATTTGAGCAAATCTGACATTTATGATAGGCATGAAGAGCTTCATCCAATGCATGTTAATGCCTTGTCAACACATCTCCCTTGAATGCCTGTAATAAAACGTCTCATTTTAATACCAACAATAAGCTGCTTATTAGGATGGATAGGAGCGCAGGGAGCTTAAAACAAGTCACAGACTTGGTCCATATACGTAGCTTCATACTGTCTATGCCTGGGATCTTTTGGGAGGAAGAGTGGGGTATAAATTGAAAATGAATGACTGAATGATTCTCTGATGGGCAGCAGCTCTCCAGGATTTCACAATGGCACGCGCACCACACACACACACCTTATCAAGAAATGCCAAAGATTGGACCTGGAATCTTTTGCATTCAAAACAGGTGCTCCACCACTGGCCTTTCTCCATAAATACAATAGATACAGATAATCAGTAAGGTAAAGGTCAAGGTTTAGGTAAAGGACCCCTGGTTGGTTAAGTCCAGTCAAAGGCGACTATGGGGTTGGGGCACTCATCTCGCTTTCAGGCCGAGGGGGCCAATGTTTGTCCACAGACAGCTTTCCGGGTCATGTGGCCAGCATGACTAAACCGCTTCTGGTGTAACGGAACACTGTGACTGAAGTCAGAGTGCATGGGAACACTGTTTACCTTCCCACTGCAGTGGTACCTATTTATCTACTTGCACTGGTATGCTTTTGAACTGCTAGGTTAGCAGGAGCTGGGACAGAGCAACGGGAGCTCACCCTGTCATGGGGATTCAAACCGCCACCTTCTGATCAGCAAGCCGAAGATGCTCAGTAGTTTAGACCACAGCGCCACCCACATCATTTCATTCCTGCCTTTGCACGACAATTGAAAAAGACACATGGGATATATTAGCCCTATCCAGTGCTATTTTTTTCTAGAGAAAGAGATGCTGGAATTCACCATGTTCTCTTATAATGGCAATGACACCCACCTGACAGGTGCCAGATCTGAGTTCTGGTGAGCTCCAGCTGAAGAAAAGCCATGGTCCTATCAGGCATTAAAGGGCTTATGTCATAAAGGAAGGGCAAGAACATGTTTACTGGCCAGGCTCACTTTGCTGCATCCCCAACCCCTCACTCTGCTACTGTCACACGTGAAGGTCTTGAGGAAGTAGAGTACTCATGCCGGCTCGCTGCACAGTTTAGAACCCTGATAATGCAGGGAGCTGACACAAGTTCAACTGGCTCTCTAGCACAGCCCTTCCCTTCCAACAAATGGAAGGTCATGGGACTGGGCGACAAGGACAGGACCAACTACTGTATCCTTACTTTCCCCTCACACCACCCTAATTCATAATAATATTTATTGCTTTTTTTAAAAAAGGTGCTGGTACTCACAATGAAGTTGTTACAGTAAGTGGCGCACTTTTAGCCTTTGAACAAAAGGGTGCCGGTACTGCATACCATTGTGTACTGAAATGTTTTTTAAAAACCACTACAGTGGTGGCGTTATCCCATTTTTTTATTTCCAAGGCTGTCTCTGCATGGTAGAAGGCTACAAATAGCTTTGTTTATAGTTGTTGCATGTGCTGAGGGCAAGCACGTTCCCAGAAGTCTCCTCCATCTCAGTACTTTCGAGAGATACATATCTATTGTATCAAACACTTTCCCTTCAAATGTTTCACATTTAGGCAGTCTCTTTCCATCACAATGGATCTGAATTGGTTTATGGCTATAATCTGCTTGTGATCCAGTTTTCTCCCCCCCCCCGAGCTTTGCCAGTCCTGATCATTGATCTGTCAGAATCTGACAGCTTTATTTTGCAGAGTTACATGGAAAGTTGGACTCAGCGTTTCCACTACCTCCCCCTCAACATTAGAAATATTAATTTCATGGGGAGGGGAAGGGAGCAGAAGAATGAAGAGGAGCCTCTACTTGAAATGAGCCAAACAGTAATTTTTTCATTGTTAGATATATGATGATCTTGCTCTGCTTTCAGAGCAAACATACTAGCTGTGCACTGTGATAACGTCTTCCAGGCTTTCCCTCTTTTAAACCATCAAGAAAATTGAGTTTGAACATGCTTCTCTCTCCTTTACAGTATGATTTAATGCTTCTCTTAAGTATTGATAACAAATGCTGGCATATCTATATGATCTTTAAAAGCTAACTTAAAAAGGACTAGGAGCATGAATCTCTGTAGCAAGATATCACTCCCAGAATCCTTTGTGGAGGCCAACAGCTGGAATCCCTCCACTTGGGAACATACCGTAAGTTGCATAGGACCCAGGGGACACTGGCAGGAGTCTGCCTAAAACTGCGTAGCAATCAGAAGAATGATTCATGGCTGGGAGAGGGGTGAGCTCCAGAGCCACTTAGGAAGTAGCATGAAACCAGGAAGGAAGCATGGCAGATTATATTATATATATAGAGAGAGAGAGAGAGAGAGAGAGAGAGAGAGAGTGTTAGTTTGCATTTAAAGGGAAATTTACCTAAATTGCACTTATACAAAAAGAAACATAGCTATCCTTTGAAACACACTCTTCTCCCATTTTTACACTGCAGTTTTCCAGCCAAGTGATGTACACATAATTGCATCTACTAGGATAAAGTGAGCGTATAAATGCATATTGTTGTTGGCATCCATCTGTCTTGAGAGACAATGGAGTGCCCCTCTGGGGCTGAAGTCAAACCTCTTGAGAATCACAGCAGAAGCTGTGGCTGCAGAGACCAATAACTCATAACTGCTGCCTCCCATGTTGTTTTACTGTGTAGGCTGAACTGAAGTGACCTCTCCGGGGCACAAGACAGAGTAGTGTGTATGGAGGTCCTGGGTTGCTCAGACAACAATAACCTTCCACCCTCAGCCTCACTGATGTGGTCCAAAAGAAAACAGAGCAATACATTTGGCACCAGCTTGGCTGCAGGACTTGCCAGAAGGAGGTGTATTGGGCACCATCCAACCATCTGGGGGACTCCACTCCAAATTTGTGCAGGGTTTATTCCTTAACCTTTATTCACCTGAAGATGCCCACAAGGCAGCAGGTATGGATTTTTCCTCAGGGTTTACTCCTGAAGCCTTTTTCATGAATGAGTATAGCCACAAGGCAGCAGGGGTTTAGGCAGTGGCGGAGCTTCATGCTCCAGCACCGAGGGGCAGAGAGCAGGTGGGGGCGGGGCTGGCATGTGTCCTGGGGGCGTGGTGCGCCACCCATAGGGGCATGGCACCCAGCGCGGGGGGGGCAGCCGTGATGGCACCCTGCCGGGATCGCGCTGCCGGGGGAGGTGCGCTCCCCCCGCACACCTCTTCCTCCGCCAGTTGGTTTAGGATCAGATTTTTCCTTCTCCTAGATGGGCTACCTTCCCACGTTGATTAGCTCCATCTGCCCCTCACTTTTTTCTACAGCACGTGCAGATACTGCCTTCTTATCTTTTGGACCCATTATTGGCCTTGTCAACTCAATATTTCAGAGCCTGTCTTCGCATGCAAGAGAAGTCCCTAACTCAACAAGGATTTGAGACCCATCAGATACCCTCACCTAATTTAGCATATTGTTGTTGTTTAGTCGTTTAGTCATGTCCAACTCTTTGTGACCCCATGGACCAGAGCATGCCAGGCACTCCTGTCTTCCACTGCCTCCTGCCGTTTGGTCAAACTCATGCTGGTAGCTTCGAGAGCACTGCCCAACCATCTCATCCTCTGTCGTCTCCTTCTCCTTGTGCCCTCCACCTTTCCCAACATCAGGGTCTTTTCCAGGGAGTCTTCTCTTCTCATGAGGTGGCCAAAGTATTGGAGCCTCAGCTTCAGGATATAGCATATAGTAGTGGTGAAAAGCATACACAGATGCATTGTATTATGGGAAATAGCCATAATGGCAAGTTACCAGCTCTGCAAAGCTATGTGTCACCTCAACTGTCACAGGCCTTGTGCCTCTGGGTGACAGTTGCTGGGAATTCAGGTGGGCAGAGTGCTGTTGCATGTCCAGCTTGCAAGCTTCCCACAAGCATTGGACTTGCCCTGGTAAGAACAGGGTGCTGAACTAGATGAGCCACTGACCTGATCTAGTAGGCTCATCTTATGCTCTTATGGAAATTCTATTAAAATATGTATATTAGGGAGTCTGCATGCTCACATGGTCCCTAGTTAAGCCAACATTTGCCTTAGTGTGCCATGTGAACCGCAGCCATTGAAAAAAAGAGAGTTAAATTATCTGATTCCTGTGGTGTTTCTATAACATTTGAAGGGAAGTCATCTCACTGGGTGGCCTCAATTGAGTGCCTGCTTCCTAAAACAGTATCAATAGTTCCCAGGCAGGGCACCGCTGCTGGTGCAGGAAAAAATTAGATTAACTCTCCCACATTCTTGCTTCCTTGATGTCGTGGTTGGAGTATCCAACAAGAACTGAGGGGAGCCAATTTTAAGCCCTCCTTTAGCCATTAAGCTCATTGGATAATTGGACTAGTCACTATCTCTTAGGCTAGCCAATCTTACAGGGAGCACTAAAAGGGGTGAGGGGGAAAGCATCATCAACTTTCATTTGAGCTATTTGAAAGAAAAGTGGCATAAATTATAAAAAGGTAGGGCGGTGCCTAAAAACACCTTTTGGGGGTAGGGGTGCCATGAAAAGGCCCTCTCCAATGTGAATGCCCTTTGGGCATTCTGTGTCCATGACCACAGTGGCTCCACTAACCATCTACGCAACATCAATCAATCTTTAGGTTCAAGTCGAAGAGCACACACCATCTTTGTTTTACATGCTTTAATGCATATGACATTCTCTCTACTTCTCCCCCTTTCCAAGAACTTCAGAATTCTCCTTTAGCGCCACCGAAATAAGGCAAGTCCTTATCTTAGTATTTCACCCTATAAGTGGGCTCTGATTCCATGGTCTGCCCAAGAATAAACGTTGTGCTATGGAAGAGTTTCCCTTGCTTGTTCTTTTTTATGGCAGAAGAACGCTCCCTCCCCCTCAAATCAATTCTGATCCACCTTAATTGCAAAATCTCTGCAGTGATCAAGAAGCAATAAAATGATCAAGGAGTAGTAAGTTGGCTTTGCCAATAAATGAAACAAAAACAAATAATACAAATATTAAGATCTGTGTGAGTCAAGATGAGCTTGTTGTCGTAACAGATGCTCTGAGAACATCTGATGCTTACCAGGGAGGAATCATGCTGAGTAATCGGTCTCATGGGAGATGAAGTAATATGTTAGAGACTAATCCCTATACAAAGTACGATAGCACTGCAGAAACTCTGCAGACGTCGAGGGAATGCCTAGCCTGGATTCACAACTGTTTATGCATCATCTTAGGCTGTGTTCACGTTAAACCATTTACAGCACAAAAATGTGGGGTTTTTTCTCAATCCAGTATCATTCATGCTCAACCTCAACATGCTGCTTTCAATCTAGATTGGTTCTAGATTCTGCTGTCCACAAAGGTGGGTGTGGTTTCTTGATACATGTTCAAAAACTTGATTAGGTCATCCACCCTGTTTCCTCTCTGCACCTGCCTCAGTGAGTGAAGAAGCTGTGATTCTAGTATGGCTATATACTGTACTTAGACTAATAAAACTATTATTGTCTTGTTGATGATGATGATGAAATAAATAATGAAATAAAGAACATAAACGGTATTGTTCTATTGCCAATCTGGTTGATTTCAAGACCATGCAACCTGACCACTGCATCGTGAATGTTTTAGAAGTTGCAGGTAGCCTTGGTTAGAAATCCTGCAATGCCCTCCTAGGAATAAACATTCTGGGAGTTTGAAGACTAAAAAGTGTGAGAAATAGGAGGATTCTTATTGCCAGCCCGGGCTTTTGCCTCAAGCATAAATATTAACTTCCTTTTTTTATGTGCTCCAACCTTTTTCATACTTGTTTAATTATTTATCCAGCTTTTCCTAGTGTTTCAGTTTCTGCTTATTTCATTCCTGTGATGTGTGTAAAGAAAATAAAACCATCACAGGCAAAACAAGAGCCTTTCTTTTTAAAAGGTGTCAAAATGTCAAAATGACATTATTACTCTTTTGGAGCCTGCATTTTTCTTGTATCCACCTCCTGCTTTCCTATTTTCAACCGAGATTACACTGTCATTCCATTTGAGAAAAGTGATAGAACAGTTGTTATTAGAAATATGAAGATGCATGTTTAAGTAGTTAAAGATATGCAGTGTAGGGCAACAATTTCATATCTAACATCTCCTTGAGGTGAAGAAAGTGTCACCTGATGTTTGCTGAATTGCATCCAGGGATTTTAGGCGCAGGTTGGAGCTTCCAGAAATGGGCAATCAGCAATGTACATAAGGGCAGTAGAGATATTTAAGAACTGTGTGAGGGGGGAACCAAGGTTTGTAATGTATCAATGGACTTTGCCCTCCCTTTGCTCCTGCGGCACACCACCCACACCTCTCCCAAATCAACCCTGCTCATGCCTTGGCTTTTTGCTCACCAGCATTGCTCTAGCTTCTGGAGAATTGCAATACTGTACTATGCATGCTTACTCAGTTATAAGTATAAAGATCAATTGTCCTTTCTCCAAGTAAGTATGCATAGAAGTGCAGCTTTGGGGTGCACTGGACAATGGGATAATCACCATAAAACACACATAGGACTAGGCTGCACAAGACACTTGTTTTCTGCAGAGAATGGTTGCCATTCCTAAAAGTGCATGGATTTCTAAGTTCATAGGGGAAGGGCATCACATCCCACACACTGCCTCTTCACCAATCTGTTCACACTATGATTATCCGTCTGTTTAGTCTGAATAACTCTCCAGTTGCTTCTGTATTTGCAAACAGATGCAAGTAGGAGGTTGACTGAAAGCTTCTAAGACTCAAATTTGGGGATACAAGACACATTTGCAAACATACCTGCACACAGCATAGTCTTATCTATATTGTTTGATTTGCAAATCAGCTCCATTTAAAATGAAGCCCAGGAGTGATGCTTAGGCATGTTAATACATGCCTTATTTTCCTTACTATAAATTGCTGTTGTTATACTAGATGTAACTATTATGGTTAACACTATGCTGCGAACTACATTGTTACTTTGATTTGCATTTTTGGGGAAAATACATGCCTTTAATATTTTTTCTAAGTTTTGAACCACTAAATATATTCTTCTGTAGAATATATATATATATATAGAGAGAGAGAGAGATGAGAAATGTCACAGTTATTTTGGAGACCCAAAAGTTCCTTGAGTACAAATACATTTTGGCAAAATACACCAGGATTAACTTACTTACTAAAGGCTGTATGCACTGCTGGTTGTAACCATGGTGGACCCACTGAAATTAATGGACATGGCTAACTTGGGTTAATTGATTTGAATGCGTCTTCTACTTGGTTGGAGACAATGCTAAAATGTTTATATTCTGTCCCTTCCATGGAGCCCTCAAGGCAGCTCGCAGTCACAAATTAAATACGAAACACAATCTAAACCATCAGAAAATGATCAAATTAAAAGAGAGAGCTAAGAACCAGAGCCAGAGATCAAAACACATCTACAATGGACTGAGACGGAAGCCAGCACTACAGTCCTATACTTGTCTGCTCAGAAGTAAATCCTACTGAGTTCAATGATAAACAAAGGAAGCAGCCTTATACTTAGATCCTTGTCCATCTAGGTAAATATTGTCTGCACTAAATGGCAGTATCTTTTCAGGGTGTCAAACAGGAAATCTTACCCAGGCCTACCAGGCAATGTTGGAAGCCCCCAAGGCAGTGACCCCATGGCCACCCTACCCTTCCCGCTGCCACCAGTGGAGAATCAGTGCAAGCATCAGGGCCAATTTCCAGTGAGATCTCACAAGACCTAACTGAAATCTCACAAGTTCTTGTCAGAAATTGGTCCTGATGCCAGTGCCACTTCTCCACTGCTGGCGGGGGCAGCAGGAGGGGGCACAGCATGGAGGACGAGGTGGCAAGGTGGGGTAGCACTTCCTGTTTTGCCTCAAGCGGTGACACGCCGCCCCTGTGTGAGTAGATATTTGCAGCTGAAAGTTCCCTGTGAAGAAGGATTGGTTGTTAAACCACTCTGGTAATTGTAGTTCTGTGAGGGGAATAGGGTCTCCTTATAATTCTAAACACCAGGGGTGCCAACTGAAATAAAATATGGGGGGGCAGGCAATTGATCACAAGATTCAGCACATGCACACCATTTGAATGGCAATGCCCAACAGATCTGGAAGGGGGCAGCCCTTCAAATATTTTATTGGGGTGGATGAAGGGACCTTGACCTCCAGAAATTGGCTCCAATGCTCAGTACCCTTTGTTATGTACTGAAGTTCTCACCCTGGGCCAGCAGGGGGATACTGTAGATAGTTTTCACTCAGGTCCACATATGCAAATAAGGAATTGAAAGTGACGTTCCGTGATTGGATAGTTACAGAAAGTTGTTAATGTTGCTTTGTAGTTGAGCTCTATATAAGCAGTTTGGCTGAACCCTTCAGCCCAGTTCTGTTCTGGCCTGTGAATAAACAAGAGCTGTTTGAAGAATCGCTGTGTCGTCTGATATGTTCACCCACAACTTAACACCCTTAATAAAATACAGCTTCCAAGATTTGGGGAAAGCCATCACGGTTTAAAGTGGTATGATACTGCTTTAAATGTATAGCACATGTGGGTTCTGAGAGTTGTCAAGGAAGCCCTAGTCCCCTCCCAGAGCTACAATTTTCAGAGTGGCTTAACAATCAATCCCTCTTCACAGGGAACCATGGGAATGTAGCTATGGGAGGGGAATAGGCCTCTCCTAACATGTCTCAGCACCATTCGCAAACTACAGCTCCCTGAATTCTTTGTGCGGGGAGGGGAGGGAGCCCTGAGTGTTTAAAGTTGTTTCATAGTGCTTTAAATGTATTGTGTGAATGTGGCCTTAGCCTGACCTGGTAAACCAGTTTGCTAGGGAGACCAATCCTGGGTTAAGCAGACTAAGTGATTTAATAGAAGGCAGATCCCTAACTTTGCTGGAAATCCATTCCAGATTCTTTAAGTGATTGCTTGCATTTCAGTGGAGCATATACAGTCCTATGGCATTAGTGTTTAAAGGGTGCATGATCTTTCTAAATTCAATCTGAAGAACGCCCTCCTGTTTCACTGTCAAATCAAAGTTTCACGTACTCAAGCAAAACAGGCACAGACATTTTAATTAAACATGTCACAGTGCTGTTCTAGGTACAGCATCAACATGACACCCCCTCCATCTCAGGGAGAGCAGTGGGGTAAGCTTCAAAGCAGCACATACCCCGCCGAGCTTAAAAGCAGGGCCCAAAGTATTTTTGAGATGTGCAAAGATACTTTTACCACGCACGAACACATTAAAAAGAATCCCTCCAAGAACTCATGGCCCTAAATTTTTCATGACTTCATACCCACATTGTATAATAGTAGCAAACATTCCATGCTGAGGCTGTGCAATGCTGCAGAAGCTCAATTTTAGATAGCAAACAACGAGGTAATGAGGCAGAGTCTAAAACAAGGCAAGCCCATTGGAACAAAGTAGGAAGCCATCAAGGACTATTTGAGAAGAAGATGGGGATATCAGTTCAGGCGCTGAACAAATAAAACAAAGCAAAAGTTCCAATTGCAATAAGGTAATATGATTTCTAAAACCATGCAAACAGAGTTGTCCCAAGACATTGGTTCCAATTCTTTCACTTCATTCTTTAATTACATTTTAAATAAAGGTTTACACCTTAAGCAAACATACATGTAAAAAAAGCCATGTGGGCTAAAGCACAACCTCGGCCCAGTATACCTGAAGGAGCGTCTTCACTCCCATCATTCACAGAGGTCCAGCTCTGAGGGCCTTTTGGTGGTTCTCTCCCTGTGAGAAGTGGGGTTACAGGGAACCAGACAGAGGGCCTTCTTGGTAGTGGCACTCGCCTTGTGGAATGCCCTCCCATCAGATATCAAGGAAATGAACAACTATCTGACTTTTAGAAGACATCTGAAGGCAGCCCTGTTTAGGGAAGTTTTTAATGTTTGATGTTCTATTGTGCTTTTAATTCTGTTGGGAGGTAGGGTATTATTATTATTATTATTATTATTATTATTATTATTATTATTATTATTATCTTCAAAGATCTGGCAATCATCTGATCATCAGGTCTTGCAAAGTGCTTTGCAGGGAACTTTGCAAGACCTGCTTTTCAGGCACACTGGTGGTTGGTGGTACCTGTAAAACTTCTTTCAGCTGAGCCAGAACTTTAGCTACTCTACACCTGACATCACATATAACATCAGGGGCAGGCCAGGTGGGAGTGGCTTTGTCCAAATGGCTCCAATAAAGGTCCCCCACCCTTTTTGCAGCTTTTAAAATTCTTAATCCCACCAGTGTTCCTATCCATGCCCACCAGGTATAGGTCAGAGACAAGGTGGTCCTCTAGTCACTTTTTAATTTTTGCTAAACAGAAGCTATTGTATTTGGAAGATCATAGAATCATAGACTTGTAGAGTTGGAATAACCCAGCCCCCTGCAATGCAAGAATCTCAACTAAAGCATCCATGACAGATGGCCATCCAACCTCAGCTTACAAATCTCCAATGAAGAAGAGTCCATTCCACTGTCAAACAGCCCTTCCTGATGTTTAGTTGGAATCTTTTTTCTAGTAGCTTGAAGCCATTGCTTCAGGTCCTACTCTGCAGAGCAGGAGATGCCAAGCACAATCAAATTCCCCTGCATAAAAAATACTTTCAGGATGGCCACTTCATTCTTTCTATTTTATAATCCCATACCCTGACATCCCAGCTTCTGCCCACATTGGCTTTGTTATCACTGCTGGAAAGACCAAATGTTCTTTGCAGGCTGATGAAAACAGATGGATGTTCTTTGTTGCCGCATTAGGTTCATATTGTTGAAAACACTATTGTTAAGTGGGGGTGAGGGTGGGGAGAAACCTGGCAATTATCTTTGTCTCATCTGAGGATTAATCACTAGGAAATGGGGGGAGAAAGAGCAAAAGCAATACTTTGTTTTGGGCCAAAGTAGTATTGGAATGGTAGGGCAGGTGTTGGGGAAAGGTTAAAGAAAATGACCCTCTTTTTTGCTTCCTCGTTGATATTTTGACATGGTGACGTTCAGACTTTTTAACTTTCACAGTACCCTTTCCACATTGATATCATCATCATCCTTTTTAATTTGTATACCGCCTTTCTATCTTACAATCCTCAAGGCGGTTTACAAGCTGAAGAAACAAAAAATGTACATCTTATAACAATCTAATGCAATACAAAAATGTGATAATAAAACATAACTTTAAAATAGGCAACCTCCATCAAAAAAGTCTGCAATCCCCTCAAAATAAATTGAAGTAGAGGGCAGAGATGAGGGAGAAATTTGATTCAATTCACATTGAAATGCAAACCTACCAAATTCATATCTTTCTGAGACAATGCGTGAATCCAGCCATCTTTCAAAATTTTCACTTCTCTAAATTTTGCAATGCGCATAAATGCACTAAAAACGTTGGTCTCTGTGCAGTCTGATAGTACTAAAGGTCTCAATCAATGGGAATTTAAGGGTTTCTCTTTTCAGTTGCCCTTTGAAGTTCTTTGCTCCAGGATGGGCACTCTAAGGTCAATTACAGAGAGCCCTGGGAGGATGAAATTACCCTTCCCAGCTTCTGAAGGTTGCCGTTTCTGAATTTAGGTTTGTGTCCATTTATTATTTTGCATAGAGATTGGCTTGCATGTCCTATGTAGAATGAAATGGTAGCCCGTGAGGAAAGAGGAAGGTTCAGCTCCCCTCACCTGCACAGACACACCAACAACAAAATGGTTCCCATAACCACCATCATTTCTAGCTTGGTTGCTTGCATTTAGAACAGTCTCCAAGATATGGTATGTAGGTTGTTCATCATTTTCCAGAGTGGCTGTTTTGAAAGTCAAGAAGATGATGCATTGTTTATCCATCTCATAATTTCCCCTCTCCTGCTGATTGTCCACTCCTTCTCCTCACTTCTTCCTCCCACCCAAACTTGAACCATAGGTGAAACTCAGCTGTATGAAACTAATAAGTAGAGTTTTTCTCCCTTGCTTCCATTCATATTCTGGTGCAGTACTAATTATAGTGCATAGGCCTTGCAAATTTGTGTCAGCATAATAGCTCATACAGTTTTCAATTAAAATGGTCTAATTGATAACTAAATTAAAAGAGCTTTTCACTCTTGTGCATTCTCTCCTTAACCCATTCTGTTTTGCCTGGCTCCAGTAGAAACATTGGTGCAGAATTAACTTGCATACTGTACACCAGCATTAAGCAGTTCTGTGCAGATGAATAAGGCAGAAACATCTGCCTCCTTTAACTGAGCATTTGTATACTTTATCCTACATTAGCAGCTTGTTTAGGGATGGTAATTGGTGCAATCCATTAACACGTCACAAATGAAAAGGGTGTTTTTTAAAAATCTGTGATGTACTCTGTAACCAAGTCTTTCACTGCTGACAAGTTCCTAAACATATTTTCATCATTATTATTCTTTACACAATGTGTTTCCAGACTGCTTTTCATCCATGAGTGACAAGCATTAATTCATCTTGTGTTTTTATATTGTTGCAACCCACCTTGGGACAATAAGGAGAAGGGCAGGTGAGGATGATGTTGTAAATGCAACTTTCCAAAAAGAATGGAATGATTTCCCCAAGATATTAAGTCAACAGGAGAGTAACTTAAATAGCTTCAGAATATCACCTACAGCTGGATTGCTGCTATTGCTCCTAGACAGTAACTGTCTATTCAGAAGTAAGTCCTATTGAATTCTTAAGCACTGGGAGTGCTTCTTCTCAGGCATGTGGAATTAAAGTAGCAATGCCAGAGTGATTTTTTTACTTTATTTTTTGGGTTGCTTAATTTTGGGCAGGTGGTGTGTGTGTGTAAGATTTTATTTATTACTTATTTAACATTAAAGTGCTTTTTCGGGCACAAGGGGAAATTGCAGTGCAAAATCGCACAAGATCATGGCATTCAAAATGGCCACCATCCTCTTGGGAGAAAAAATGGGTGTCCCGTTTTTCCCAGGACGCTTGCGGGGTATGCGCCACTACATCCCCTTTCCCCTCAGTCTAGGAAGTCGTCATACTGTGTCAGACCATTGGTCCATCTACCTCAGTACAAGTTCTCCAGGGTTACGGGCCAGGGGTTTTATCTGAGCCCCACCTGGAGCTGTCAGGAATTCAACCTGGAACAGTCATCATGCACAGCCGAGGCTCTACCACACACCGGCACAAGCACCTAGCTTTTGGTTTGCAAACCAATTGCAGACTCTCATCCTTTTTCCATTTTCGAGACTTTCTTTACCCCACACTGGCCTTTAACTTCTTTCCCAGCTGTCTTTGCATTGGGGTAACTTAACATGGCAACACACATGGAATGGCCCTGTTTAGACAATCCATTCTCACCGCGGACTCCCAGCTACATTCAGTACTTAGTTACTTATGACCACCCCGCCCCCTAGTGGCAGTTGATACTGAGAATGTGGGATGTGATGTTCATTCCTATATTTGCCCATGGAACAGCATGGGAGCCGGAAAAGAATATTTAAATTAAGGATACAAAATAAAAATAAAAAAGATGAAGAAGAAAAACACACTTTGGTGGTGCAGTTTATTGACTTACGTGAAATAATAATAATATAATAATAATAATTTATTATTTATACCCCACCCATCTGGCTGGGGTTCCCCATCCACTCTGGGCAGCTTCCAACAAAATATTAAAATACAGTAATGCATCAAACATTAAAAGCTTCCCTAAACAGGGAACATTTACAATATCAGACAAATAATGGGAAATGACCAGAAAAGAAAAGAAAAACCTTCCATCTCCCTATATTTTATCTGATTTCTCAAAAATGGGAACAGGTTGCATCTCAGATCAATGTACTTAGAATAATAGACTCACAGAATTGTAGAGTTAGAAGGGACCCCAAGGGTCATCTAGTCCAACCCCCTGCAATGCAGAATCTCAACTAAAACATCCATGCCAGATGGCGATCCAACCTCTGCTTAAAAACCTCAACTGAAAGAGAGTCCACAACCTCCTGAGAGAGTCCATTCCACAGTCGAACAGCTCTTACTGTCAGAAAGCTATTCCTGATGTTTAGTTGGAATCTCATTTTTTAAAAAATTGAATCCATTGGTTCGAGTCCTAGCCTTCGAGAAAGTAGGTTTGCTCCATCTTCCATGTGACAGCCCTTTCAACATTTGAAGATGGCCCTCATATTTTCTCTCAGTTTCCTCTATCCCAGGCTAAACATACCCAACTCCCTCAACTGTTCCTCATAAGACTTGGTTTCCAGACCATTGATTAACTTGTTTGCCCTCCTCTGCACATGTTCCAGCTTTTCAATAATCTTAAATTGTGGTCCCCAGAACTGGACACAATTTTCCAGGTGTGCTCTGACTTCTCCATACAAATATTAACATGATAAATAGAATGCGGTTTTAAGAAAGAGTGTTCCACATGGCCTGAAAGATAGTTTTATATTGCATTAGCAACCATTCTAATAAAATGATTTTTAATAGAACAAACACATATTATTAAATATTTATTTCAATTGCTGTGATACTACAAAAACAATTAAATCAGGGACATGGAACAAAAACCCCACAATTATTCTAATGTTTATTACACCAGTAACTTTACACATGGTTGTTTTTGTTGCAACTGCCTATTTTCCCCATCCTCAATAACATCTGATACTACTCATTACCGATAATATCACCTAACACATAATAATAATAATAATAATAATAATAATAATAATAATAATAATAATAATTTATTATGTATATCCCGCCCATCTGGCTGAGTTTACCCAGCCACTCTTTCACAGTATGAAAATATATGCATGTAATTTATGTAAATAACATGTAAATGATGCATAGACGCACACTCGTGTAACACAGTGATAGCCAGTTAGTGATCTTCTTTAACTTTCAGTGTTGTTTTAGTGTATTATAATTGCTGCAAACATTTTAAATGGAATTCCAGTATACAAACATTTTTATTATTAATAAAGGAACATTAATTGTGATTTTGGCATCTTCTTGAATCAGGCACCTGGGGCAAGGGCCCCACGAGCCCCACCCTAGTCCTGCCCCTGCTGGGCTTCATTGGCTGGCATACTGCCACTAGCACACCCAGAAGCCACACCTCTCTGCAGTTGACATGATCAATGCATGTGAGAATGGGGCTTTCTGCCTTTATGAAGGTAAGGGCATATAGAAAGGGATTGGTGGCTTCTGACTGGCCTCACACAGAGTTCTGTAGAGAAGGTCCAATTATCTGGGTCTTGTGTTCAGTATAAACTAGGTATTTTCATGCATGCATCTTTTCAAATAAACTAAGAATAAGCTAAGAATTTCCCTATCAAGGCCAGCACAAGGCTCTCGTCTTCATAAATACAACATGGGGAAAAAAAATAAAAATAAAAATAAATGCCCTGCAGTCACTCCTGTGCCTTTTCATAAAATCATAGAGTTGGTTGTCCAGTCCAACTCCATACCATACAGGAAAGGCAGCTAACAAAGAAGAAGATGATGAAGATGAAGATGAAGATGAAGATGAAGATGATGAAGAAGAAGAAGTTTGGATTTGATAACCCGCTTTATCACTACCAAAAGGAATCTCAAAGTGGCTCACAATCTCCTTTCCCTTCCTCCCCCACAACAAACACTCTGTGAGGTGAGTGGGGCTGAGAGACTTCAGAGAAGTGTGACTAGCCCAAGGTCACCCAGCAGCTGCGTGTGGAGGAGATGTGAACCTGGTTAACCAGATTAAGAGTCCACTGCTCCTAACCACTACACCACACTGGCTCTCCAGAACCCCACCCCAATCCTGCAATCCCAGAAAAGCCATCAGTGGCATTTTCTCTATCAACACAGTCTACTCCACCCTCGTCCTGAAATACATGGGGCACCAAGTTGGGGGGGACGAACCTAAAAGGGATCCTGCCCTGCAAACATTCTGTACTTCCCCCCTGCAACCAGCTGCCCTCAAACAGAGCAGATGATGCCACAGCCCTTGTTCAGCAGTGGCCCACTAGTAGTGGTGGGGAGGCAAGCAAAGACTGTCTTTGTACCTGGAAACTGCACACATCTTTCTGCAAAAGGAATTGCAGACATACAGCCACCCCGGCAACATTAATTAACGTTCAGCCATGCTAAACTCAGGCCTTAGAGCCTGATATTCATTTTGTTCTCGGTTTCCCCTGCTCACTTCCTGCTGACTTCCTCTCCCTTAATTAACCACTTCCCTGCAGCGTTTGCTTGCAACATCCCAATGCATCATTAAATATCCAGAACCTGTCAATTTTCTGCCAGGCTCTACGGCCATTTATTACACTCCTCTGCGTTCATGAGCCTGAAGGTGGTTTCTAGTTCCGTCTTCGCAGTTACTGCTTTCTTATTAAATTCTAAGCTGCAAAGCAAGCCTGAATAAGGGTCTGAGATTCTGAACAACTCTGCACCCAGAAATAAGTTTTGGTCCACTAGAAGGTATGTGCTATGAGGAGGCTGTCCTGAGCAGCAAACTGCAACTTCAGTTCAGTTCAACAAAGTGGTTTTGTGCATGAGGTCACTAGGAAGCTTATAGATTCACCTCTACATATAGAACACAAGAGGAGTCTGCTGAATTTGGTTCATGGTCCATCTCCAGCAGCCCATTCTCACAGTGGCCAACCAAATGCCTGTAAACGGCCTCGGTCCAGTATATCTGAAGGAGTGTTTCCACCCCCATTGTTCTACCCGGACACTAAGGTCCAGCGCTGAGGGCCTTCTGGTGGTTCCCTCACTGTGAGAAGCCAAGTTACAGGGAACCAGGCAGAGGGCCTTCTCGGTAGTGGCACCCACCCTGTGGAACGCCCTCCCACCAGATGTCAAAGAGAGCAACAACTAACAGACTTTTAGATGACATCTGAAGGCAGCCCTGTTTAGGGAAGCTTTTAATGTTTGATGCACTACTGTATTTTAATATTGTTGGAAGCTACCCAGAGTGGCTGGGGAAACCCAGCCAGATGGGCGGGGTATAAATAAAGTGTTGTTGTTGTTGTTGTTGTTGTTGTTGTTGTTGTTGTTGTTGTTGTTGTTGTTAGGCAAGCAGGACATTCCTCAGATGAAAATAGAGATATTTCTCACTCCCCGCAACTGACCCTCCTCGACCCCCCATTTTTTGCCCCCCCCAGCACTTCCTATCAGGAGAAGAACCCAGCTCCTTAAAGAAGCCCTTTATCCCAATTCTATTTTATTTTGGTAGATTTACAAAAAGAAAAACACACACCAATAAATAAATTTTAGGAAGGGCCAAGATTAGATCCAGGTGCATGAAGCATTTTTAAATAAAAAAATAAAGAATCAATGGATCTTGCATTCTGCTCCCCCTTTCTTCCAGCCTAGGGTAGCCCTGCCCTCTGCCTGCCCCTCACAGCTGGTGTGATGTGGGTCTGGGTCTGGGTGGTGGTAGCCTCTCCTCATGCCTGCTCATTCTCCAGCAGCTTCTATGAGCTGCCCAAGGGAGGAAGATGATAACAGATGTCGAGGAAAAGCAACAGGTTGCTCCCTCGCCACCATAGTTTGGGACAAGCACCAGCTCATCCTCCTCCCTGAGCTCAGTGGTGGCAGCACTGGCGGGGGAAACAGGGACGTTCCAGGATCAAACTAGCCAACATGTTGGAAAAACAGGGGCATTTGGAGGGTATGACATGAGCACAACAACACTCTATCCACCTGCAATGTCCACTGACTTATGGAAATGAAGGTAGAATGTAGCCGTCATGGGTAATAGTCAGTGAAAGCCTTCTCCTCCATGAATTTGTTTAATCCTCTTTTAAAGCCATCTGAGGTGGTGGCCATCCCTGCCTCTTGTGGGAAGTTAGCTTAACTACGCATAGCATGAAGAAGTGTATCTGTCCTGAATCTTCCAATTTCATTGGCTGTCCACAAATTCTAGTATTATGAGAGGAGGAGAAAAAAACAATTCTCTATCCATTTTGTTGATGCCATGAATTATTAAGTCCTGAATGCTGTAAGCTTTCCTTGTAGGGTCTTTCCATCCCTTTGAGCTCTTTGCTTGCCCTTTTCTGGACATTTCCCAAGTCTGCAGTGTGTGTGTGTGTGTGTGTGTGTATCATATATCTGAGGTGAGGCCGTAAAGAACTGGGACTTGCTCCAAATGATAACGGTAATAATCAGCTTCCCAAACCATGCGTGCATCCCGATGGGAGATTGTCCCTGACAAAGTGCCCTTTGCAGTGTGTTCAGCTCCAAACACATAATAGCCAATAACACTAAAAATGAAAACGTTTTCGTATATAGCAACAAACCAGAGGAAGAAAATGAATTTAGAACTGGCATGTAATTACCAGTGTGTACTTAGCATAGTGACAAGACCCCTGCTGCGCTCACACACTTTCTGAAAACACAACTCCATTTTACCGAGAATATTTGTAATTGATTTTCCTACCAGAACTTACTTGTTAGCTTTGTTGTATTTAAATAAAGGTATTCCCATCCCATTATTAAACTGAGTACAAAAAGTTTCAAATGTAAACATTATAGTACTCAGAATACTATAATACTCAGTAAAAAGTCTACACTTTTGTTTGGAAGCACTCTGTCTGGTCATTATGGCATGTGCCACTAACTTCTTATTCAAATTATGTTCTATGTCCTGATCAGTATTGATTTTGAGCATCAGTATATCCTGTACATACAGGCCACAATCCAACCAGGAATTATAAGCACTCTAAATTCTATTGAATGCTTAACTTGTGTGTGAGTGTGTGAAACTATTGCAGCATTTAGCATCCTTATGAATAATAATTAAATCACTTTATCCTGGAGGAAAACTCATTTATCAGATCCCGTTTGCATAATTAAAAGAATCACCTTCAATTGTTATGCTAACAATTTGCTTTCAAGATCAGCACTTTCACCCGACCTTTGCCCTGTTGCTTGGGGAGCATCTATCAGAGATTCATTGGAAGCAAACCGTGTTACTAAATGCTTCTATGGTTAAGGCAGCACAATATTAGATTGCAAGTATTATTAGATGTTTTGGGAAAATAATACCAAGGAACTGAAGAAATCGAGTTCTCTCTCTCTCTCTCTCTCTCTCTCTCTCTATATATATATATATATATATATCATCAGTCCAAAGACGTAAGACATAAATTCGTACTTTGTTCATTGTTTTTCTAACACAATCAGGGCCCTGCGGTCCCTTGAAAACTAACACATCTATTATGGCATAAGTTTTTGAGGACTCAAGCCCACTTTCTTAGATGCATCTTTTCACTTATCTTTACAGCACAATCCCACAGAAGTAAGCCCCATTGAGTTCAATGGGTATTACTTCCAAGGAAGAAGGTAAAACACTGCGCTCCCATTCTCAACCCTGTGCATTTGCCACCCTGAATGACAGAGTCTGATATCCCATTGATTCTTGGGCTGCAATCTTGTATGTATTTACCTGGAAGTGAAACCCACAGAATTTACTTCTGAACAGTTATACTGTACATAGGATTGCACTGTTAAAGTAGTACATAGAAGAGGGCACATTTAGGCTGCAATCCTATACGCACTTACCTGGGAGTAAGCCACATTGACTCGGTGAGGCTTACCTTTGATATGACATGTGTACCATTGTATTGTGAAACCCCCGGCAAAAAGCAAGATTTATCTGAGGAATCACAAAGTAATTACAGTCAGCCAGAGGCCATACACTTGCTATCTTTGAACCTTTTTTAAAAGATTGTTTAAAATTATTATTAACAGCACAAGATAAAAATAGTTGAAAATATAATAAATAAATAAAATGTAGGAGCAGGATTTTATGCACAGAGCTGAATGGGGAATTTCACAGGACACTAGATCTCCTGGTGCAAGATGGGGGATATGTCTAGATATCTAGATATAGTTATCCCAATGAATTTAAGCCAATTTTCTGTTTGTGAGTGGAAACAAGGAATTTTTTTTTCCTCCTTTCCTTTCTCTTTCATCAGCATTCAGCTAATGAGGACAGCAGGAGGATATTTCCAGAGCATCATGCTTTCATTGTTGGATCAGGACCACTGATCCAACAATGGAATCTATTAACTATCAACTATGGCAATTTCTGTGATGTCGTTGGAGTCCAGCTTCCATCAGCCCCAGCCAGCATGCAGGGCCGCAATTTGAAATTACAAAATAATACTAATCTATATACATCAACATGTCAGCTTCGCCTTTGAGCCGGTGCCAATGACTGGGCTCAACCTCTTCAGCCCCGACTGGGCCAGGCAAGCTGGGAAGGACTTCCAGAGACCTTCCACTGCAAGAGAGCAAGTCTAAGTGCAATGGACTTACAACTTTGAGCTGTGAGCACCAAACTCAGCACCAAAGTCAGCAGAGCACAGCAGAGTATGAATTACACGAATGACGTCACTGAAGCTTAACTTCTTTATTCTATTACAGCTACTGCAAATTAAAACAAACAACAAACTAAAGACTAACGAAGGCTACTGGACTGCATGAGTGTTACAGATCATTATGCAGTCATCTTATCTCAACACAGATAACACTCAGACTCCTACAGAGTCCGGCAGGAGCGGAAGAAGCAAGGAGCAGATTCCACCCCCTCCTTTCTGAAAACACCATGAGATTTTTACAATGGGAGGGGTGAAATATCCACACAACATACCAATTACAAAAAAAAAAAAATACTAATCAATATCCAAAATATATCATTCCAATATATCTATAGCTATATAGGAGCCAGTATGGTGCAGTGATGGCACTGTGGGTTAAACTTGCCGATCAGAAGGTTGGCGGTTCGAATCCCCGCGACGGGGTGAGCTCCCGTTGCTCGGTCCCAGCTCCTGCCAACCTAGCAGTTCGAAAGCACAAAAGTGCAAGTAGATAAATAGGTACCGCTCCGGCGGGAAGGTAAACAGCGTTTCCGTGTGCAGCTTTGGTTCGCCAGAAGCGGCTTAGTCATGCTGGCCACATGACCTGGAAGCTGTACGCTGGCTCCCTCGGCCAATAAAGCGAGATGAGCGCCACAACCCCAGAGTCGTCCACGACTGGACCTAACGGTCACGGGTCCCTTTACCTTTTACAAGGACTTGGGAGACCAGCAGTCAAATCTCCACTCTGGAATGAAGCTCACTTGGTGACCTCACTGCCTCTCAGCCTAACCTACCTCACAGGGTTATTATGGGAATTAAATGAGGAAGAAGGGAACCATGTATGCCAACTTGAGGTCCTTGGGGAGAAAGGTAGTATATAAATGCAATAAATCAATAATTAATATATCAGCACATAATCAATTCCCATTCCTGAGATTTCCAGCTCTGTCAAAGTGGACTGGATAACTACATGATGCTCGTGGTCCCTTCCAAATCCAGAATTAGGTGATTCTATGAAAGCTGCTTTCCAGTAGCCTGGGCTTTCTCAATAGGTCCCTGGATTCTTCATCCTTACCATGAGTTGGAAAACTCCCATTTGCTGCCATAGTTTCCTAATCAGATCTAATTTACACACACGCACGTGCACGCGCGCAGAGAATGAAAGAGACAGAGAGAGTTTCTTTCAAGATAGTGTGAATTTGACTCCTGCTTTATAATCTGAGGGTCTTTCATTTTATCAAACTGTAGGGCAGAAAAATCGCTTGTAAGCAGGGGCTTGGCTCAGTGAGCTCTTGGATCTCTCCAGGTGATAAGTCTGCAGGAGCTTGCTGCATTAAGAGATAGCTATAGCTCTTATTAGCATTCTAGAACCAGGGGATGCCATCATTTCAGCAGCATAGATTTCTCTTTCTAAGATGTCTCTATATTAGATCGCAGCAAATGTACAGCTACACACTCATTTGGGATTTTGTGTTATCTGTATCGTTTATCTGTGGCTGTATTTACTTTGTTAAACCCCGATTACTCTGACCACATGAAATGCACGCTTATTAGCTTTATGCTGCACCCCCACCACATAATATCTTTATTTCACTCCTGAGCACCCATGAATACAGTTTTATAATAGATCCCACCGTTGATTCCTTTGATGACTCAAGTGCTGGCTTATTTTCATCCGCCATAATTTTGGGGCTATGGTTCTCTAGGGTCACACTGCTGAAGGGCTGTCCTGTCCTTTTAGACACCATTTAACACTCAGTATTTTATTTTATTTTTAAAAAAATCTGTCTCTTATATGGTGTTCTTCAAATTCCTCATGGCATCCATATTCAGTGCCCTTTTATGGCAAAACAATGCACAGCTACCACACATATCTGCTTATTAGAGTGTGTGCAGTTCTCTCTGATCATGGCTTATATACAGACCCCTGTTTCAGTAAGGGGGAAAAAGCTTTTCTTTTTGAGTTGGTCTTCAATCTATCTTCATGTCTGTATTGCTGCACTACAGTGGGAAACAGCTGGAGTTTTGAGTCTTGAAGTCCTCCTCTGAACAGCCATTGCAAGTAAGTCCTCAGAATTGGTTATATGTGCATATGAAGCAACCCTTGTACTGTGTTGTCATATTTAATCATGCTCCATTGTGGATACACACACACACACACACACACACACACACTGCAGTGTGCAGTGTTTTACTGTGGACATTTGGTATGTATAGTCCTGCGGGCCACAGAGGCTGCACCATAAAAATACATTTGATAAAAGTTCTATAAAGCAGAATGTCACTTCCTTTTCTCCAAGTAACAAATCACGGCACAGAAGGACAAAACATGCATCTCTGTTGCTATGAGGAACAAAATTGTTCCAGCCCTTTTAAAGTCACTGTGCTTTAAATAGAAGAGTGAGTGGAGAAGGTGTTTGTGTATGGTGCTGGGGAGATAATGAAGAGGTTGATGGCTTCCTTTTCTGTGAAAGTAATCATAAGAGAGAAAAGCATTTGGATTAATTAAGGGTAGTTTTAATCATGCCGAGCCAGTATGCCTCTGAAATGACAGTTGCTGAGGAGCAATGGGGGAAAGTGTTCTTGCACTCATGACCTGCTTTGGGTCTTCCCACCGACATCTAATTGGCCCCTGTGGGAGACAGGAAGCTGGTCTAGGACTTTGGTCTCATCCAGTAGGCCGGTTCTTACGTTCGTTTGAATACAGCGGTTACTTTGTGCATCAGAAAGGCCATCCATCCCTAATGGCCTTCTCCAGTGTTAAGAGGGGGCCATCTTGATAGATCCACTTCCTTCATAAGTTCATCGGGGTGGTAGTCTGGGAGAACGTTTTAAAAACAAGGGAAAAAGCAGCCCTCAGACCACCTCATATGTAGGGAGAGAAGGACCTGTCAAGTTTGGTTCCCTCAGTTTCTCACTTTTTCAGTCTTAAACTCAGTTCTCCACATTTTGCAGTAATTTGTGGTATATATGCACATATATACAGTGTGTGTGTGTGTGTGTGTGTGTATCCTTGTGAAAATTCATCAGCATTTTAGTGCAAATTTCTCCAAATAAAAAATCTTTATTTGCAATTTTGTCTGATATGCAGTTTTTCCCAAGCGGTTTCCCCTAATGCAATGCATTACATGTTTTTATGCACTTTGCCCTAACAGATACATGTTTGTAAACACTGGCTGGATGGAGAAATGCATTGCAAAATTCAGATAAGTGCAAATTTTGAAGGCTAGTTGTAGAAACCTTGCTTGTGTCTCAGCACACACTGAACACAGCATGGATTGCCTCAGCCCATTAATAATGGAAACAGGCTTCCCCCCCTTTTATTTGCATTTCCATTATGCTTCTTTGTGTGTTGAGGAGATGCCACTGACAAATTATCTGTCAAATTGCAGCTAATCTTATATCAGCAACCTTGACAGTAGTTCTGCAGGTAGGAAGCACAAATGTATTCTTCCCCCTTCAAAGCCTAATGTATACAGTCCAATCCCATGAGGAACAATGGAGGAAGGTGAAAGGGGTGATGCCGGTAGGCCATGGTTGATGCTTTCGGAAAGATCCCTCACTTCACCTCGCTTATGCTCAAAGGAGGGTGAGAGAATGACTGAATTCTTCGAAGTGTGGCCCCCTTTGAGAGCTGTCTGGTGAGTGCTGTGTGATCATCACTTTTCTGCTGCTGAAGTGGCCGACTCTTCTGTGAACTATTTGCTCTCTCATTATTTCTCATCTGTTGCACCTGCTTTAACAGGAAGAGCTGGCATGGAGGTCAAGCTGCAAGTAGCAGTGGTGGGAGTTCGGTATTGTAGATTATTCAGTACCAAACTCAGTGGTGGAGTCCTTCATTTTATCATTTTAAAAGTAGGCTACCCTTACTCCATGTGACTGTGTCTGCCGCACAATTTTATTGTCTTCATTTTCAGCGTTACAAAGAGTAGTTTGTGCAGTTACTCTACCCCCGAGAAATTCTTCAAGCATTCATTATCAGGCCATTCTGGTTGGATTTTTGCCCGCCTATGATCTCACCATTCTTTTTTTCTTTCCCCCCACCATGTGAAGACTTCAGAGCATGTATCCCCAAATGTCCCAAGCTGCTGAGTGGAACAACAGAATTCATGACATGTGATACAGTAACATTGCTAAAGCTAAGGTGGTGTCAACGTACTTCTTAGAAGACCACATGGGAACTTTGTGTACAATGCCTTTCATTTCCTGGAAGAGAGGGTGGGAATGAAATAATTCTACAAATGATTGGAAGCTTTTTAAAGGGCTAGGCAATCTCACACCTCTCTGCCTGGCCTTCAAAATTTGCCCCAGGCCACACCCCTCACTGGCCTTCCTTTGCAACTGAGTGTTTTGGGCCACATTCATATCGTACATTTGAAACACTGTGCTACTATTTAAACTGTCATGGCTTCCCCAGAAGAATTATGGGAGCTGTAGTATAAGACCAGATGGAAGAGGGACTGTCACACCACTCTGAGAGGAACAGGGGCCTCCTAATAATTCTCAGCATCTTCAACAACTCTTCAACAACATCTTCAACTCTAGAATTCCTTGGTTGGGGGAGCCCTGACTGTTTAAAGTTGAATCATAGGCATAGAATTTTAGAGTTGGAAGGGACTGGTATTATATGAAAGCATTGTAGGCTGAAGCCAGGCTGTATGCATGCAGTGTAGGCCTAGGCCTTCAGGTCTCTTGGAGCTCAGGAGCTTCAGCCTTGTTTAGGGAAGTTTTTAATGACTGATGTTTTAATGTATTTTTAATCTTTTGTTGGAAGCCGCCCAGAATGGCTGGGGAAACCCAGCCAGATGGGCGAGGTATAACAACAACAACAACAACAACAACAACAACAACAACAACAACAACAACAACAACAACAACTTATTATTATTATTATTATTATTATTATTATTATTATTAGCATAACAAAAGACAGAGAGAATTCTAAAACCCTCCAATGACATCATTAGTAGCTGGCAGACTGCCAGTCCCTGCTGAGATAGGGCCAGTGTTGTGATTTGCTAATTGCAGCATTAAGGAGACCTATCAAAGGCATTGTGTGTATTTTGCCTGGGCCAGCTTAAGGTCTATATACTGGTCCAAGTGCCCCTGTTTGTCATTCTTGTTTTTCTGGTTCCTGATATTCCAATAAATCCCTTTTGGGCTGAATCTCGGTCTTGGGTCATGCCTGAACCCACCTACATTACAGGGACCATGAGGACTATCTAGTCCAACCCCCTGCAAGGCAGGAATCTTTTGCCCAATGTGGGGCTCAAACCCACGACTCTGAGATTAGGAGTCTCATGCTCTGCTGACTGAGCTGTCCCAGAACATAGTGCTTTAAATGTGTGGTGTGGATGTGGCCTTTGCCTGGCTGGAATGTGTCCTTGAATTCTGATAATGCCTCTTGCTTGCATGGATGGAGTACAGAGGAGGGGTTTGTATGTAGAAACTGAAGCTAAAATTTACATTTGTTGCCCACCCCACTTTTGCCTCTGGCAGCGTTTGGCCATGAGAAGGTTGAGCAGAAGGGTACACGGGCCTCAGATTGAAAAGGGTTCCCTATCCCTGGTGTATAGGATTGCAGGCTACTACTCTGGCTAATGATGTTGAGGCTGAAAAAGGAAAATAGATAGTGCCCTGAGAAATGAAAGAAGTACAAGGGAGACGTAGTAGAGCAATTAGGCAACTAATGTCTCTCTGATAATTCCATGCTTCCAGCTTCTGTAGACGCCGTGAATGAATTATTTACATGGTAAATTAGTTTTTTTGAGACAGATGCAAGTTTCCATAGAAAGCAAACTTTTAAGGATTTATATTGCAAGAGTTCACATGCAGGTCATAGCCTCTTCACTTGTGTTCCACAATTGTCATCAGATTTTTGCAGAATGCATATTGATTGGAGGAAATGTTTCTTTGTATGAAAGAAAAAAAATGAAGTGAAACAAGCCAAGGATGGAATTTCTTTAACAGTTGAAACATGAATCACTTTTTCTCTCTCTCTTTATTGTCTACAGATGGCAAATGACAGGAAATAATGTTCATTCCCAGTTCTCTATGTGACCCTTAATGGGCAGCTGCAGCAACAAAAATCCAAAATTTTTATAATATTGCAGAAAATGTGATTACAACCCACTTAAAAGACATGCTGGGAAACCAAAGAGACCTTGTGGTGAAGGAGAACCACCACTTGCTAATTGTAGGATCTGGACAGAACTTGCTATGAAATGGAGGACCTGCCTGGGAATTTCTAATGCAAAAAGTCCACTGTGCTTTGTAACCCTGGCTCCCCGATTCAAAAGGAAAAGCAGCAAAAATGTTGCTCCTTTCTTGTTCCCAAATTTGCATTCCCATTTCACAGGACAGGGGAGGGCTGTGGCTCAGTGGTAGAGCATCTTCTTTGCATGCAAAAAAATCCTAGGTTCAATCTGGTATGGCTGGAATCCTAGAGAACTGCTGCCAATCACTGGGGACAATACTGACCTTGATAGGCCAATGGTCTGGCAGTTTCCTTTGTTCTTGTGTGAGTTTTCTTTATGTGAGATAACAGAATTTGGTAATGTTGGATGCAATCGTGTCTACAAGGTGATGCTGGACTCCTGTTAGCAGGAGCAGTAGAGGGGTGAAACAGGTCACTGCTGTGTGTTTGCACTAGCAGAGACAATCAGGTTCTCCCACTGATGTGCCTGAACAGCACTGACATCCCTGTCGCCTTGTTCCTCTGCCTCTCACAAAGTCACCTTGATGCCAGCACTGGGCGGTCAGGTGCTTGGTGCTGCTTCTCCACATCCACTACTCCTGCAGTTTGTTGGTTGGAAAGGAAAAAAACATAGGTACAAAAGGAGAATTCCTTAGATGCCAAGATCCAGCTCTGAAGCAAGTACTCCTTGGTGAGAGAACCCCAGCCAAGATTTAAAATCACAAAACATACAGCATGGAAATATGGGCTGTTAGACCTTTGAAACATGCCCATGTGAGTTACAGAACTTCTGTCTTCCTTTAGCACATAAAAGACCACACATTTGGTAAGTAGCTTACTTACAAACTCTCTGAAGGTAAGTTTCATGTGCTTTTCCATACATCAGTCAAGAAAACACAAGCAGTAAAACTTGACCTAGTTACAGTGGTGAAAGTTTCTAAATTATTGGTATAGGAGTACAAGAATGGTTTGTAAGATTCATGCAGCCAGAGCTTGGAGGCATAGCTGTCAACTTTTCCCTTTTCTTGCAAGGAATCCTATTTGGAATAAGGGAATTTCCCTTAAAAAAAGGAAAACGTTGACAGCTATGGCTTGGAGCAACCAGCCCAGGCCTTTTTACATGCTGAGCTTCTCAGGTAGACTGAGGTACAACCAGTGCTTTTTTCTGGGGGGATGGGGGCATACTGTTAGGATATTTCCATTCCACCTTAAAAGGGAGCAGGATGTTTGTATAACAGCCTGCGTAATTTCCTGTCTCACAGGATGTTTCTGTTGTCTGTTCCTTTCGTTTTTCTGCTGTTTTGCCTGAGCAGTCGGAGCAGACGGTCATGTCTTCTCATGTTCTGACCTACGCTGAATAAAACTGTAAATATGCTATTCTGCTCTCATGCTGTGCAACTTTTTGCTGTGTGAATTCTGCTGTTAGAGTGTGCACTAAGCCTGAGGCTTTGTGTCGCTAAATTGCTGGTACTGCGTGACTACGGGAGGTCGATGGATCATCCGGCACCGAGCTTGGGGGCTCAGATGGACTTTATCTCCCTGGCAGTATCCCAACAACAGGTTATGGGCCCAGATTCACGGCACTTGCAGGAGAGTAAGACAGCGACAGACTGCTGAAAGGTATGTTGGAAAAGCGAAAGCAGAGGCTTTTCTGTTTGCCGCGGAATACGTCTTTGATGTCCGGCAAAGACTAATTGGCCTGGGAGCCGAGCCAGAGGCATCGTGATTTATGGGCTGCCGAGATAAGCCGTTTTTGAAGGCATAAAGGCTCATGGCTGAAGCAAAAAGCTGGAATGGATGTTTTCCAAGCTTCGGAGGCCACTGACTGCCCAAAGTTAAATCGGCACAATTATCAGACCTGGGCAGAATGGTGTGAGAGTTTGCTGCGTCAGTTTGGAGTCTGGCATACTGTATCTGAAGCCACTCCAGTTCCTCGGACAGAGAAATGGCAGGGCCAGAATTTGAGGGCCATTGATATAATAGTCTTATCCGTCTCTCTGGAGGAAATAAAGACGCTTGCTGGAAATCTCACGGCACGTGACATGTGGGATGCTTTGAAAAAGGCCCACCTGCCAATCATCCCAGCCCAGTGTTTGAATGCATCGGAGGTCCTGGCTGTTTCCCAGAATGCTAGTGAATGCAGGGATGCTGAGGGCACCGGTTGCAAGCTGCAGGGGGAGCAGACTGCCACGTCATCCCAGGCAGCATTCCAGCCTCCAGGGGGAGCCAAGGAGTCGGCAGCTGAGAGCTCTGTTTCTCGTGAGAACCAAGGTCAGAGCCTATGCAGAGGCCGGAAGGCCAGATGTAAACAAAGGATAAAGCCTGCAGATGGCCAGGAGCGGGGGGGCAAGTTGCAAAAGCCCATGCCAGTGGAAAACAAGGCTATGTTTGCTGGCACAGCTCCACCAAAGGCTAAAGGCACGTCTGATGGCCAGGAGCAGGGGGGCAAGCTGCAAAAGCCCACGCCAGTGGAAAACAAGGCTTTGTTCGCTGGCACAGCTTCACCAAAGGCTAAAGGCACGTCTGATGGCCAGGAGCAGGGGGGCAAGCTGCAAAAGCCCACGCTGGTGGAAAACAAGGTTTTGTTTGCCAGCAAATCTGCTTCGAAGGGAAAGGCCAGGTTTATAGTGGATTCAGGGTGCACGCGCCATCTCACCAAAGACCGCCATCTGTTCATCTCCTTCACACCTCAAGATGGAGAGATCCACCTGGCTGATGGAAGGACTTTGCAAGCTGCAGGAGTTGGGACTGTGAAACTTGCAAGTCTGCATACTACCATCAGCGATGTACTTTTTGTTCCAGGAGCTGCGGACAATTTGCTTAGTGTCCCACAACTGAAGGGGCGTGGTTTTGAGGTTTCCTTCAAGAGGACTGTCTGTGTCATCAGAAAAGGCAAAGAGGACATTTTGCATGCAAAGTTGATGGATGGTTTGTTCTGTCTAACTTATGATGACAATGCTGTTATGTCAAATGCTGATACTTGTTGTGTTGCACAAACTAACAAGGTTCTTCATGCAGGATGCATTCATGATGCACATAGAAGATTTTGTCACCTCTCTTGGCAAGCGCTAGCCAAGATGCCTGGGTTGGTTGAAGGTTTGGACATCAAACCTTGTAAGTTTCACATGAAATGTGTCTCTTGTGCAGAGAACAAGGTGAAGGTTGCTCCAAAAGGCAAGGAGTCTAGCAGGCAGGCTTCCAAACCCTACCAGCTAGTTCATGCAGACCTGGTAGGTCCTCTAGCGCCCTCTTTGGGAGGAGCAAGGTACTTCATGGTTCTAATTGATTCTTTTTCCAGGTACATTCATGTGTTTATGCTCGAGCAGAAATCGCAAGCATTTCCTAGGTTCAAGGCATTCTGTGTTTGGTTGGAGAATGCTCACGGTAAACGTATTGGTTGTCTGTTTACTGATCGAGGCGGGGAATTCACTTCTCAGCAGTTTGAAGCTTTCCTGACTGAGAAGGGAATCCAGCATGACTTGTCAACGCCTAGATCGCCATGGATGAATGGGCTTGCGGAGAGAGCAAATCAAACGTTGCTGCAAGGCATAAAAACCTTGTTGCATGATGCCAATCTCCCTGAGAAGTTTTGGGGGGAGGCTCTGGCGAATTTTGTTTATTCTTTTAACAGGAGACTGTCATCACCTATTGGTTGTACTCCCTATGAGAAGATGTATGGTAAGAAACCTAATGTCAAGCACATGAGAATCTTTGGTTCTGACATGTGGGTACACACCCCACAAAGCAACAAGCTTGGGAAGCGTGGGGCACATGGTTTGTTCATGGGGTACGAAAAAGGTGCATACAGGGTATGGATGACTAACTCAAAATCCATAAAGTTCACAAGGAGTGTTGAGTACAATCCTAAGTGGGGGGAAAATGTGGGAATTTTCCAGAGTTACCCAGAGGAGGATGAAGGTGATGTGAAGAAAGCAGATCATGCTGAGAAAGCTGAGGAAACTGAGGATGATGATGATGATGATGATCAGAGTTCAGATTCCAGTTCAGTGGGCGGCGCTGCTGCTGGTGTCAGTGACAGTGATGACACAGCAGACTACAAGAGCGCAAAGGCCTCAGTCAGACCATCTGATGAGTCTGACAATGAACTGGAAGAACCACTGTTCACCATTGGTCGCTTTTCTCCTAAGAAGGAGGAGATGAGTCCAGAAGACTTGCGTCTGGTTCGCAGGTCTGAAAGGGCGACCAAAGGCAAACCTCCGAAGAGATTTGCTGATGAGTTTGCTAAGACAGCAACTGCTGTTCTTAGTAGCTCAGAGAAGGTGTGGGAACCTTCAAGCTTCAAAGAGGTCCAGGAGTTAACCTCTAAAGATGCTGAGCCTTGGCTTAATGCCATGAAGGCTGAAGTTGATTCCTTGAACAGGAACCAAACTTGGGAGCTGGTACCGGTAGTCCCAGGAATGAGACTGGTTGGCAGCAAATGGGTCTTCAAGGCCAAGACAAACCAGAATGGCAAGGTTGTCAGACACAAAGCCAGATTGGTTGCCAGAGGTTTTTCACAGGTACCAGGGCAGGATTACCACGAGACCTACTCACCCACGGTCAAATATGAGAGCATTCGGCTGATGCTCAAGATCGCTGCGGAGGAGAAACTGCGTGTTTCCCATCATGACATTAATACAGCTTTTTTGTACGGGATTTTGAACGAGCAGCTGTACATGCTTCCACCTGATGGAATGCAGATACAGAAGGGAATGGTCTGTAAACTGCGGAAATCCTTATATGGTCTCAAGCAGAGTGCCAGGTGTTGGAACACAAAACTCACTGAGACATTGCTCTCTCTAGGTTTCCACCAGGGCAAAGCTGATCCGTGTGTGTTTGTCAAGGAGGAGGGGCAAAACAAACTGTATTGTTTATGTTTTGTTGATGATCTTCTGATGTTTTGGAAGAATCAGGCTTTCTACCAAAGCACCCTAGCTCAGCTGAAGGAGCACTTTGACATGAAGGATCTTGGTGAGGTATCCAACTATCTTTCTCTGCAGGTGGAGAGAGACCAAGCAGGTAATTTTCTGGTACACCAAACACAGAAAATTGCTGATGTATTAACCAGGTTGAATTTGGTTGATGCAAACCCAGCAGACACACCGATGGTGACAGGTTACCAGGTGGATAGTACTGCTGAAGCGTTTTCTGACACAACGCTGTACAGATGCATTCTAGGCAAGTTGAATTTCATTGCTAGATGTTCAAGACCTGACATTGCTGTAAGCACTAACCTGCTTAGCAGACATGCTAACAATCCTACTGTTCAGGATTGGAAAGCTCTGAAGCGCATAGCCTGGTATTTGAAAGGGACTATGCACTACAGGCTGAGGTTCACCAGTCAGAAGACTGGAGGTCTTGAAATCTTTGCAGATGCAAGTTTTGGAAGTGACACCACGGATGGTACAAGCACTTCTGGAGTATGCTACATGTACAACCACTGCCTGTTTGACTGGTTGTGCAAAAAGCAGACGACAGTTAGCCTAAGTTCCTGTGAAGCAGAACTCAATGCTCTGTCATTTTCACTCATGGATTGTGAATGGTTGATGCAACTGTTTAAGGACATCGGGGTTTCTGTAAAATGTCCTATACAAGTGTATCAAGACAATAGATCTTGTTTGGCTTTGCTGAACTCGGAGAGTTGCAAGCAAAGGACCAAGTACTTGCAGATTAAGCTACATCGTGCAAGAGAGTGTATTCAGAAAGGACTCATTCAGGTGTCCTACATGCCAGGAAATGAAATTCCTGCTGATCTGTTGTCTAAGGTTGTTAACAGAGAACAACTTAAGGTTTACGTACAAAGGTTGCAATTGGGTTGAACCACAGGTACTACAGGTTACACGGAAAGGGGGAGGATGTTAGGATATTTCCATTCCACCTTAAAAGGGAGCAGGATGTTTGTATAACAGCCTGCGTAATTTCCTGTCTCACAGGATGTTTCTGTTGTCTGTTCCTTTCGTTTTTCTGCTGTTTTGCCTGAGCAGTCGGAGCAGACGGTCATGTCTTCTCATGTTCTGACCTACGCTGAATAAAACTGTAAATATGCTATTCTGCTCTCATGCTGTGCAACTTTTTGCTGTGTGAATTCTGCTGTTAGAGTGTGCACTAAGCCTGAGGCTTTGTGTCGCTAAATTGCTGGTACTGCGTGACTACGGGAGGTTGATGGATCGTCCGGCACCGAGCTTGGGGGCTCAGATGGACTTTATCTCCCTGGCAGTATCCCAACAACATACGTGTACCCCTAAACATTTTGTGAATCTTTGTAGTTTTGTCCATTTACTGTATTTATTTTCTCTGATTTGAACTTATAAAATGGTGATTGTCTTGAGTCAAAATGAGAGTACTCCTAAACATTTTTTTAATAGAAAAAAAGCACTGGGTACAACAATAGATTTGATTACCTTTCTCCCAAAGTGAGGGGGAGTGAGCCAGCTAAGCCTGGAAGGGCATCTTACTCTGTAGCATTAACCCCTTCATGCATTAAGCACATTGGTTATATGAGAATGACTATCCCACACAGTTCTACCTTGTAAAGGTGATTGAGTCAAACGCAGCAATTACTTGAAGTCAAGAATTTTACAGACAGAAAAAATACATTAGAACAAAGGAAACTATCTCTGGAGGGAGAGTAGTGGCAGTGGAAGGAGAAAATGGGGGGGTACTGAAAAGGTTGGAGTGAAAGAAATAAAAGAAGAGAAGGCTCTCAATCAGTTCAGGCCTCTGGCAAGATCAATCTGTTTCCCCTCCAGCAGTTTAATTCATGGGGGGAGGGAGGGAGAGAGCAAGAGAAATGGTTTCTTCTTCTCATCTTTGAATTCATTCTCTAGGTTTCACCATTGCTACTGCTGTTGCAGATCGTAAACAAACAAACACACCAACAAACAAACAAACAAATCAACAATGTAGAGTTATTGTGGGCAGATACCCTCAGTACAAAACTTGCCATAATTATTCAAACAAGCGATTTTCCGAAGTGTTTAATTTATTCTAAATCCTTTTTAGGAATAATAAAGTAAAAAGTGCATATCCTAGCTATGTAGCTGACTGCATTAATTGCAATACATTTAGTGGGAAATTAGGGACTTGCCAATCAGAAGGTCGGCGGTTCGAATCCCCGCAACAGGGTGAGCTCCCGTTGCTCGGTCCCTGCTCCTGCCAACCTAGCAGTTTGAAAGCACGTCAAAGTGCAAGTAGAGAAATAGGTACCGCTCCGGCGGGAAGGTAAGCGGATTTTCCGTGTGCTGCTCTGGTTCACCAGAAGCAACTTAGTCATGCTGGCCACATGAGCCGGAAGCTGTACGCCGGCTCCCTTGGCCAATAAAGCGAGATGAGCGCCACAACTCCAGAGTCAGCCACGACTGGACCTAATGGTCAGGGGTCCCTTTACCTTTACCTTTAGTGGGAAATTAATCTAGTTGTTAATACTTTTGCCCCATACATATCTTTGTTGTAAATTGTAAAGATCATTGACAAAATGGACTGGTCATGATTTCTATGTCTTGCTTATGGATCTCCCTATTCCCTTCCCCACCCCAAAAAGTTCAATTTGGGTTTCAAAGTCTTACCCTAACTTGAAACTGGCAGACAAAGAATCCCCATTCCTAGGAGCAATTTTTGTGGTCTGGGTGTGATGTTGGAAGTGGAGCAGGAAGCCTCCTTTATCTTCTGCCTGGCACTACGCACTTTGCATGTTTTGGCATTACAAGAGGGACAGGCAGAGACTGTGGGAGAACTGGCAGCCTATCAGCTCTGTTGCTGGACTCTCAGTAGAGGTGGAAACTCTGGAGGTGGACCAGAGTGAAGACTGATGAAGTCGTGTCCACTCTTGGAGCATAAAGAGAGAATGTCATACTGGGAGAAATAACACTGGGCCATTTAGCTGGGTTTTGTGTACACTGACTGACTGGCAGTGGCTCCCCAAACAGTGTTTCATTCAGAGTTCTCTCTCAGCTCCTCTTAGAGATTCCTGAGATTGAACATCAGACGCTTTGCATGCAAAGCAGATGTTCTACCAATAGAGATGGGAAGGCCTGGGGAAAAACCAGAAAAATTGGGGGGGGGGGACTTTCAAATTTCCCTAGTTTTTTCCCCAGGCCTTCCCATCTCTATCTACCACTGACCTATGGACCTTTTTCAGCCAGCATGGCTAACGGTCACGAATGATGGGAATTGTAGTATACACCATCTAGAGGACTAGAGACCCTCCATCTCTGGTTTAAATTATTGCTTCCTCAAACAATCTAGAATCAAACCGTAGTTTATTTATTTATTTTTTAAAAAATAATATTTTATTCAGTTTTCACAACAAAGAAATTATAAGACAAACAGTAAGAAAAACACAAAAATAAACTCAAAAGCACAAAAATACAAAAATACAAACAATTAACATAAGGTAGAAAAAGAAAAAGAAAAAGAAAAAACCCTCTTTTTTCCTTTATCCACTTTAGTCAACTTATTATCCTGACTTCCTCACGCCTCCCTTTTTTGTATTCCACTTAAAAATTGGTTCAGCAAATTCATATCCTATTGGTTAGTCCTTAATTATTTTTCTCACATATTTCACATATTTTAACTTCAAACTTTCATCTAATCTCAATCCACTCTTACGTAATCTTTTGCTTTATTTACTAGAACCCCTTCATTTCATTTCAATGTCATCAACATTCAAAAATTTTACAATGTTTCTGTAAATAGACTTTAAATTTCCTCCAATCTTCTTCCACCAACTCTTCTCCCTGATCCCGAATTCTGCCAGTCATTTCTGCCATTTCCATGTAATCCATTACTTGCATCTGCCATTCTTCCAAGGTGGGTAGATCTTGTGTCTTCCAATGCTTTGCAATGAGTATTCTTGCTGCAGCTGTAGCATACATAAAGAAAGTTCTATCCTTCTTTGGCACCAATTGGCCGACTATGCCCAGGAGAAAGGCCTCTGGTTTCTTCAGAAAAGTATATTTAAATACCTTTTTCATTTCGTTATAGATCATTTCTCAGAAGCCCTTAATCCTTGGGCACGTCCACCAAAGGTGAAAGAATGTACCTTCAGTTTCTTTACATTTCCAACATTTATTATCGGGCAAATGATAGATTTTTGCGAGCTTGACTGGGGTCATGTACCACCTGTACATCATTTTCATAATATTCTCTCTAAGGGCATTACATGCCGTAAATTTAACCCCAGTGGTCCACAACTGCTCCCAGTCAGCAAACATATTATATCCTATATCTTGTGCCCATTTTATCATAGCAGATTTTACCGTTTCTTCCTCAGTGTTCCATTTCAACAGCAAATTATACATTCTTGATAGTGTCTTAGCATTGGGTTCTAACAATTCTGTTTCTAATTTTGATTTTTCCACCTGGAAACCAATTTTTTTATCCAAATTATAAACCTCTCTTATTTGAAAATAGTGTAACCAGTCTCGCACCTTCTCTTTAAGTTTCTCATAGCTCTGCAATTTCAATTTGTCACCTTCCTGTTCCAAAATTTCCCAATATTTTGGCCATTTGGCCTCCATATTAAGCTTTTTCAAAGCTTTCGCTTCCATAGGTGATAACCACCTTGGGGTTTTACTCTCCAAGAAGTCTTTGTACCTTATCCAGACATTAAACAGTGCTTTCCTGACAATATGGTTTTTAAATTCCTTATGAGCTTTAACCTTGCCGTACCACAAGTATGCATGCCACCCGAATACATTATCATAACCTTCAAGATCTAAAATGTCTGTGTTCTCAAGAAGCAGCCATTCCTTCAACCAGCAAAAAGCTGCTGATTCATAATAAAGTTTAAGATCTGGCAGGGCAAACCCCCCTCTGTCTTTAGCATCAGTAAGTATCTTAAATTTAATTCTGGGCTTTTTGCCCTGCCAGACAAATCTAGAAATATCTCTTTGCCACTTCTTGAAACAGTCCATTTTGTCAATAATTTGCAATGATTGGAACAAAAACAGCATTCTTGGCAATACATTCATCTTAATAACAGCAATTCGACCAAGCAAGGAAAGCTTCAAGTTCGTCCAAATTTCTAGATCTTTTTTCACTTCTGACCAGCATTTCTCATCGTTATCTTTAAATAAATTCACATTCTTAGAAGTCATGTTCACCCCCAGGTATTTTACCTTCTTTACTAATATTAAGTCTGTCTCCTTCTGCAACCTCTCTCTCTCAATCGGCGTCAAATTTTTCTCCAGAACCTTGGTTTTTAGCTTGTTCAGTTTAAAACCTGCCACTTGACCAAATTCCTAGATTAGTTCTAGAGCCCTCATGGTACTAGATACTGGCTCCTGTAATGTCAATACTAGGTCATCTGCAAAAGCTTTAAGTTTATATTGTTTAACCCCGACCTGGATACCTTGAATCAAGTGGTCCCCTCTAATCATATTTAGCAAAACCTCCAGGACCGAAATAAAGAGCAATGGGGAAATTGGGCAGCCTTGTCGTGTCCCTTTCTCAATTTTAAATTCCTCTGTCACCACATTATTGACTATCAATTTAGCCTTTTGTTCAGAATAAATCACACCTATACAGTTTTCAAAGTTTTGTCCAACCCCCATCCCCTGAAGATTTTTCTTCATAAAACTCCAAGAAATATTGTCAAAGGCTTTCTCCGCATCTACAAATATCAAAACTGCTTTTGTATTAATATTCACTTGTAGCTTTTCCAAAATATTAATTACATTCCTCATATTGTCAGGAAGATGTCTACCAGGGAGAAAACCAGCCTGGTCTTTATGTATCACCTCTGCTAATACTTTTTTCAATCTTTTGGCCAAAATGTCTGCAAAAATTTTGTAATCCACATTAAGCAGGGATATGGGGCAGTAGTTCTTAAGCTGTGTCTTTTCAGACTCACTTTTCGGTATAAGTGTGATATAAGCTTCTTTCCACGACTCTGGCGCTTTCCCCCCCTCCACAATTTCATTGCAAACCTCCTTTAGTGGTTGAATTAAATAGTCTTTCAAAGTTCTATAATATTTGGAGGTTAACCCATCAGGCCCTGGAGATTTGCCCAATTGCATATTCTGAATCGCACCTTCCACCTCTTGTTCAGTTATTTTATAGTTCAATAATAATAAACAAACCGTAGTTTATTATTCTGGTTTGTTCTCAAGCCATAGTTTTAAATTGCTGGTTTCCCAAGTTGTGACTTAATGAGAAACTAAACTGGAAGCAAAAGCTGCTGATTCCTCTATACAGGAGGAGGGGGGAAATGGGCTCTCAGAGACCCAAGGATCACTGTAGCTTGCTTTCATGTTATGTCTGAAGTGAGCCATTATGTGAAATTAATCTACCTCCACACTCAGCTTACCTCAATATCACTTTGTGACTGACAAACAATTGAAAAGTTTCCCCTTCTGAGGAATTCTTAAAAGGTACAGAAGTTGGGCTTTCTGGCTCACAGACTCCAATGCTTCTAGCTTCCTTCATACCCAATGCTTTATTAAAGGATGTGGCTCTTTCTTTCCTCTATTGCCTTAATCTGTTGTGTCCTCTGCATATTTTTTCAAGTTCCATTCACCATTCCTTATCTCAGATACCTGTATATTAGTTCGAGCACCTCACTCTCATATTCTTCTGTTACTTTCAAAGCACATACAATGTTCTAAGCACTGTACAAAGATTAGAGGATAAGACAGTTCCTGCTCACCGACTTACAGTCTAATAGATGTGATACAGAAGGAAATAGAAACAAGGAAGAAAGAGTAAAGCAAGCAAATTTGATTACTGATTCTTGATATCTCCTGAGACATTGCCTAAGAGCCCTTAGCCTGCCCTTTAAAGCTATTCACACATTTGTGAGACTTTAAGCTGGGCCTAACTAATGTCTTTTCCTTCTTCTCTCAAATGCCGCACTTTTCCCTACTGAGAAATTGGAATGTTTATACATATTCCATGCCATCATCATACCAGTTCAGCCAACAAGGGTGGCACCGTACAGATTTATTGAATTCTTGAATATGATTTCTGAGGAATGCTCTCACCATTGTTGTTTTGTCGCACAGAGATTCTGACTGAAAATATCTTCTTTTGTAAATCTGTGAGCTAAGAGTTTAACACGGTAATGGAACTGAAGTTGTTTCAAAAGCACCTGGCTTAAAAAGCCATCCATTAACATTCTGCACTGGCATTTGGTACATAGTAGGTATTTATTTGGCAGGTCTCCTAGCAAATGAAATGTAACATTCTTCCTGTTAATCGTTATGACTCAGTTATGCCTGATTCACGAGCTGAAATGGAATGTTGAAATTACAATATGTGTCTGTCCTCAGCTCTTGGAATGAACCCCTCTTTCTTATTGTTTCTCAAAATAGTCATTACTGGTAGCTTTTGTGATTTTTTAGTTTCCTGCACTTTCACATTGTGTGTTTGTGTGTTTAAAGAAGCACTCAAGTATTTCTATGCTGCCTTTCAAAACATGACGTTTTCCCAAAGCAGCTTACAGTCTTTTTTTTTCACAACAGGAAAAACACCAAATATCTAAAATATTAAAATGAAAAGAGTAGCATCAAACACTTATCAAGCCAACGAGCCTGATACAACCAACAATACCACAATTTTAAAAACAATTTTAAGTAAAGGAAGTTCATCCTCCTCAGCAAAAGGCAGATTGAGATAAAAAGGCCACTAAAGGTCACCTATGAGAAAATCAAGTGGGGGGGGGGGCAAAATGCAGCACATATGTGGACTTTGCTACCACCACATTACATAGTGATGGCCACAAACTTGGGTGGCTTTAACAGAGGGGTAATCAATAAGGCTATACAAAGCTTCTGTCTTGCCTTGAAATTCATTCTGCAGGTATTAACAATATACAGTGAACTGTCATCTGCACCCGTGCTTGATGTAACTCTAGCCAAAAAGCTAAATTCACGTGGCACTGAGGCCAGACCTAAAGCCAGACTTTGCAATATAATGCATGCTGATCCAGAGTTACACCAGGGACACATCAGAGCGAACGCTTTATATTTAATTAGATTTACTTCCATATATTATTGCCCATGTATTTAGGAACTTCCTTATTTATTTATTATTATTACAGTAACAGTTTGCAATGTGGCTCGTCTGCATATTTTAAACTGCAGCATTCAGCAGCTTGAAATGTCAGTCACTAAAAGGCAGCTCTTATTATAGATGCATCGCCTTAGTCTCTCTGGCTTGCAGGCCGGTTTCTAATGAATTACCATTTCCTGGCCACTTGCAGCCTATCTTGAAGATAGCCGTTAAGAGTTTAACAGCCCCAAATGCCAACTCATGCGTGCTGAAGCACTCTCTGGAGAGACAGAGATAGATGGCTGAAGCTAGCTCAGGATATGTTAAGTATAGCGTCCTCCTCCTTAAGCAATGTGTCAGATCCAAAGACTATATTCCTAGTGCTCCTCGGAGCTGATTGCTGCTCAATGTCTCTGTTGAATGGGGTGCTAGGTACTTTAACAAATGGCTGCTGGCCATGCAGGTGGCACTGTGGGTTAAACCACAGAGCCTAGGACTTGCCGATCAGAAGGTCGGCGGTTCGAATCCCTGCGACGGGGTGAGCTCCCGTTGCTCGGTCCCTGCTCCTGCCAACCTAGCAGTTGGAAAGCACATCAAAGTGCAAGTAGATAAATAGGTACTGCTCCGGCGGGAAGGTAAACGGCATTTCTGTACGCTGTTCTGGTTCGCCAGAAGTGGCTTAGTCATGCTGGCCACATGACCCGGAAGCTGTATGCCGGCTCCCTCGGCCAATAAAGCGAGATGAGCGCCGCTACCCCAGAGTCGGCCACGACTGGACCTAATGGTCAGGGGTCCCTTTACCTTTACCTTACTGGCCATGATGGCTGTTGGAGGCATTAATGTTTCTGAATTGCTGGAAGTCACAAGGGGGCGAGTGCTCTTGTGCTCAAGTCCTACTTGAGGGTTTCTTCCTGGCATATGGTTGGCCATTATGTAGGGCTGCCATACGTCCAGATGTTCCTGGACATTACTGGGATTTCAAAGGAAGAATTGACATCTGGGGGGAATTTCCAAAAGGCGGCGCTTTGTCCTGGATCTTAGGCAAGTCAATCGAAAAATTGCATCCGTACATATTACTTAATACAAATTTTGAAGTAGTCTACTGCTCAAGGAAATGTCAAACAGAAACTTAATTCTCAATACTGAAGGAGTAATTTCCCCTCCATTTCACCCCCACCCCCAATATTTTATTATTTTTATCTTAGAACATAGGGCTAATCGTTTTTCACAGGTTAGTGCTCATCCAATTTCATGGGGTTATTGGTTCATATCAAAGATGGGGGGGAATGCAAGTGTTGGTTATTTAATCTCTTCAAAAATATATAGACTTCTGCAGGACAGCGTAATGGTCTTTGGCTTATCTCTCAGGTGCAAATATAACTTGAGGACCACTGGTGCATTTTAGGGAAAGAAGCACCAGTGGCCTAGTTCAAAAGGACAGCCTCGTTACAGTTCTTCCCAACCCTCTCTCTCTACACTGGAGTTCTTCTAAATAAAAAAATTCCAAAGTTATCCTGATTTCCCTTCAATAATTACAATGCGTGCATCTATCTTTGAATCTTTCCAACTGATTAAGCTATTCTGAGCTCACATACAGCCAGATTCTGAGTAACATATCCTCTGGGAAAGCATAGTTTATGGTGGCAGATAAATTAGTTTTCAAGGAACCTGGGCTAAGAGAGGGAAAGAAAGGGAACATTGCCAGTGCTGGGCTATTTTGTGCCCGAGGCAAGGCTAATTGCTTGCACCCCACCCCCACAATTGCTAACTTCAGTATTTGAAAACAGATATCTTCTGGGGGAAATGAAAAGCACAAAACTGCTCAATTTATTTTAAGAGGCAAGAATAAGGAACACAACAATCTTTGATTACCTTTCTCAAATACAAAAGAAAATGGTTCTTGCACACAAAACATTTTGAATAATCTTGTGAATTGTGTTAAAATTTTAGTCTCTTCAAAGTTTCCGTTGAAGGCACATCAAGATCTCACTTTGCGTGCCTTTCCCTTTGCAAGTTTTGTCATCAATTCCTTCAGGTCAAGCGCTGATGTTTCACTGATGCAACCGCCAAGCCAGCTAGTCTCTTTTGCAGCATTGTAAGATTTTAAAAGTTTGAACTTTGAGAAACTGCCCTTGAAATATAAACTAAAAGTTAAATATTATCAGGAATTTATAAGATATAACAAAAGCTAACCTGTATAAAATACACCCTCTGAGGTCTGTGCCATAGACGGCAGCCTAGTTGGCCTAGTCATAGCACCAGCCGTGCTGAGGGGCTATGGATTTGCTTACTGCCTTGTGCTGATAAGTATATCTACTAGATATACTTTTCCCTCCCTTTGTTGGCAGGAGCAGCAGTGGAAGAGATGAGGGTCCAAAGGAAGACATTATTTCCCCCTCTGTCTTTCTCTCCCTCTCTCTTTCCTCCATCAGCCAAGACTGAGTGATGCTGGACATGATGGATTCTGGAAGGTGTAGCTATTTCAAAGTCTGCACTCATATACAACCCCTGGGAATAACTATGGCATTAGTCATCTTCCTACAGGCCATAAGTGAGTGAGCCTGGCATATCTTTCTCAACAAAGAATTCCAGAGAGCATGGGCCAACACTGAAAAAGCCCTGCTCCTCATATTTAATAGCTGGAGGACTTATCAGATAAACTCAGTATATGGGAAGGGTACATTTGAGAGGTAGTGCTTGCCACAATCTCCAGGGCCTAGACTTGGTCAAAAATAAAAACTTCTAGCTGAACACGTAAACTACAGTGGTACCTCAGGTTAGATGCTTCAGGTTACAGACGCTTCAGGTTACAGACTCCACCAACCCAGAAATAGTACCTCGGGTTAAGAACTTTGCTTCAGGATGAGAACAGACATCATGTGGCGGCAGCGGGAGGCCCCATTAGCTAAAGTGGTACCTCAGGTTATGAACAGTTTCAGGTTAAGAACGGACCTCCAGAACAAATTAAGTTCTTAACCCAAGGTACCACTGGAAACTAGGAGAGCCCCTTTAAGATGAGTGTTATATACTTCTTGGGGCAAGCAGTAATTAATAATGGGACCACTACTTTCTGGGCTACGTAATGTTTTCAAACAGTTCTCGAGAAAAAGCCCCTGTGGAGTGTGGGCACCTGTAAGAGCATGGATGACAGCTTAATTCTGATCTCGTCCTTGCTAGTTCCAAGCATAGGGACAATATCTTCATTCTTTTTCTTCTTTTACCCCTGACCATTAGGTCCAGTCGTGACCAACTCTGGGGTTGCGACGCTCATCTCGCTTTATTGACAAAGGGAGCTGGCGTACAGCTTCCGGGTCATGTGGCCAGCATGACTAAGCAGCTTCTGGCGAACCAGAGCAGCACACGGAAATGCCGTTCACCTTCCTGCTGGAGTGGTACCTATTTATTTACTTGCACTTTGACATGCTTTCGAACTGCTAGGTTGGCAGGAGCAGGGACTGAGCAACGGGAGCTCACCCCGTCATGAGGATCCGAACTGCCGACCTTCTGATCGGCAAGTCCTAGGCTCTTTGGTTTAACCCACAGCACCACCCGTGTCCCTAATATCTTCATTAGGATCAATCATCATGTCTCAAATAGCAAGCAAATTTCTCCATAACTCTTTACTAGGCTGGATATTAGATGAAACATGGGGTGGGTGTGTATGTTTGAAGTCTGCATTTAGACTGCAGACTGAAGAAGTCTCTGCTAGGTACTTGCAGGTGTTAGGTTGCACAGACGATTCTGAAATGAAGAAGCAGTGGCTGATCCCCGTTTCTGAATGCATAAAGCCCAGATCTGTCTCATGCCTTAAGCGAAACACACCAGTTCATGTTCATCCCTAATGTGCCTTAACAGGGTAAAAGCCATTTGGAGCAGGAAACTGATGCTTCTGTGAATTATTTAATAACATACCCTGAAGTATTACTGACTTTATTGATGTCAACTTAGCAGTGTAAGCAGTAATGCATAGGGTTCTCTCCCCCCCCCCCTTCTCTCATATTCGCCATATTATGAATGCAATCACTGTACATAAAGCCCCACCGGCAAAACTAGCACAACACCAAGGATTTCAACAAATAAATATAAATGGAGCTCAGAGCTCATATGCCATTTGATAGCTTTGAAGAACCATAAATATATGAACTAATCAATGCAAAATGTCTCCCATTAGTCCTGCGATGTCTCACGGGATGAAATGGAAGCTAATGAGACCATTTTTTAATCCCTGAACTTTCTTCTCCAGATTCTGTACCCGAGGAAAGCTATCTGATCTCTGGGGATGAACCTGGGATAGATAGAAGAGAAGCCTGGGGGTGTATACTGTACTAAAAAAAATCATTGCTCCATGCAGGTTTGACAACAGTCCTGTAAATGTAACTTATTTGTGGTCTTGTCTTCATATATTGGAAGCATAGATGCATTTGGTTATCACTATCCTCCACGCTGTTAAGTAAAACGTCAATAAACAATGAGCATACGCCTTTACAGATGGCAAGCTAGGGAGAAATGAAGTCATCAGTCGGGGACTTAGAAGCAGACACCAGTGGGAGCTGAGGGAGAGCCAGTTTGGTTGCTTGGCCTCTGCACTCCAGTAGGGAGCAATTGATGATCAATTCCATATGCATTTAAAACCAAATCTATCACATTCACACTTATCCAAATCTTGCGATGCAGCAAATGTTTTCAAAAATACATATAGTAGGTGTGAAGTCTTTCAAAAACCTGTTTTATTCATCCTCTCAATTAAGGAGAGCCTGCTGGATCAGGTCAGTGGCCTATGTGGTCCAGCATTCTGTTCTCCCAGTGGAGAGGGATATGGGTGGCGCTGTGGTCTAAACCACTGAGGCTCTTGGGCTTGCTGATCAGAAGGCCGGCTGTTTGAATCCCCGTGATGGGTTGAGCTCCTGTTGCTCTGTCCCAGCTCCTGCCAACCTAGCAGTTCAAATGTACACCAATGCAAGCAGATAAGTAGGTACCACTGCGGTGGGAAGGTAAATGGCATTTCCATGCGCTCTGGTTTTCGTCACAGTGTCCCGTTGCACCAAAAGCGGTTTAGTCATGCTGGCCACATGACCCAGAAAGCTGTCTGTGGACAAACGGCTGCTCCCTTGGCTGAAAGAGAGATGAGCGCTGCAACCCCATAGTCGCCTCTGCCTGGACTTAACTGACCAGGGGTCCTTTACCTTTACCTTCCCTTTTACCTTCTCCCAGTGGCCAACCAAATGCCTATGGGAAGTCCACAAGCAGGACCTAAGAGAATTCTCCCCCACCTGTGACCCTCAGCATAGCTTTACCTCCATATATTTCTCTAATTGTCTTTTAAAACCATGCCATGCAAAGGACATCTGTAATTTTCCAGTTTTACGGATGGTGACCTACCTTTGATATGTCCAAAGCCACCCACTGAATCCATAAATGGAAAGTGATTGAGGGTGAGTTCACATATGCAATATCAAGTGATATTTGTGCATATGAAACAACACTACAGATCAATAGAGAGAAGCTCATGTCACCTCACTTCAGAGATGATGTTTTTCAGTGGAAGCAGTTCACATGTCTAGTTGTGAATCAGCAGAGTGATGAATCATTAGGGAACAGGGGGAGAAAATCTGATTCAGTTCACATTTAAAGGCAAATCTATCAAATCTACACAGACTGAAACAATATGAGGACCAAAATGCGGTCACCCTGCAAAATATTTCATTCTCCAACCAAGCAATGGCCACAAAAAATGTGCATATTAAGGGGCAATGTGCAGAAAAAGGAATAGATTGGTGGAAATAACATACAAAAAGGCATGATATTACAGTTGTTGTTATTGTTGTTGTTTAGTTGTTTAGTCGTGTCCGACCCCATGAACCAGAGCACGACAGGTACTCCTGTCTTCCACTGCCTCCTGCAGTTTGGTCAAACTCATGCTGGTAGCCTCGAGAACACTATCCAACCATCTCGTCCTCTGCATCCCCTTCTCCTTGTGCCCTCCATCTTTCCCAACATCAGGGTCTTTTCCAGGGAGTCTTCTCTTCTCATGAGGTGGCCAAAGTAGTGGCGCCTCAGCTTCATGATCTGTCCTTCCAGTGAGCACTCAGGGCTGATTTCCTTAAGAATGGATAGGTTTGATCTTCTTGCAGTCCATGGGACTCTCAAGAGTCTACGGTAGTTTCTTGCAAAAAATGGGCACATCCTTTAAAATGGCATACAAAAATGTGTTTATTAGGAGAAATTTGCACTAAGATGAATTTAATATCGGAAAAATGAGAAACAGAGAGAACTGAAATGGACAGATCCTTCCATCCTTGTAATGATACTGACTTATAGGGATGTGCAAATCAGTATTCTTAAACACATACTTCCATGGATTAAACCAAACTCTCTAGTCATTAGACAGCACTTCAAATACAGTGTCATATGGGAAGAGGGACCAACTGTGAGTTGTGTATAACGTTCCTGTCTGAGAAGCTAATATGGGTGTGTGTGAGAGAGAGATGACTTAGAAAGCTGAAGATCTGAAGCTAAGGACTTGCAGTTGATAGCCAGGACATTTTAATTATGTCTAATTATTCTTCTCCATGCAATCATAAATGAATCATGTATCATTATTTATATTTGATATTCAGGCACAGTATATATACTGGATTAGCAGAGTAGCAGCTGAATCTTTAGATATCATACAAAGAAGCTAAAAATAAGACATCCTTTTTTAAAATCTTATGCCTTCCTAGGTTTTCTAGACGTTATCACAATGTTCTCTTCTTACAAAGCAATGATTACATTCTCCGCGTAACCTAAAACCATCACATCAGGTATAGGTCTTCCTCAGCAGAGCATTACTAAAAAAGACATTTTCCAGAGAGATTTTAATGCCAAAGGAGGAGGTTTTCAATTTGTTTTTGAGCAAGGACCTCTTCCTCCCTGTTTTCTTGCTTAACAAAATAGAAAACAAAAAGGAGCCTGCATAACCCCTAGAATGTTAACCACGAAAGCAGAATAAAGTAGAAATTGAATACATTTGATGTTTCAAGCTTAAGAGGACTACATTATATTTCACTATGAGAAACAACAGTAGGATTCTAATAAGCTAATTAACCTTCTGCTCAGAAACACTGTATGAGTGTAATAAATGGAAAAGACATCAACAAAAGAATTGGGATTTTGTAATGCACAGAGCAGGTTACTGACTTGAAAAATAATTCAGAGGGTGGTTACACACACACACTTTTAACCCAGTAATCAACTTTTGAAACTCCATCATAGGTAGCTTTTGAGAGCCGTGCTTATGTAAAGTTGATAAAAGTGTACATACTACTCCAACTTGGAAAGGGATTGCTCATGACCCCACCTTTGCATAGCTCTCTCTGCTAGGAAGGCTGTCATTCATCTTTTCTTATTTGTTCTACTTAAATTCTTCAATCTCTCTGTGGTGGCATTTCTTCATTTCTCCCATCATGTGACCTATAAGCTACTGAAAGCAGGACAAGCATAACAATATGCATGTTTACTTGAAAAACCAGTTCCAATCAGTTCAGAGAATAGTATGCAGGAACATGGTAGCTTTACTGTTGAAGCTGAGCAGTTCTGTCTCTGTAATATGCCCAGATAGAAAACCTCCTAGAAGCTCCCATTGCTCTGTCCCAGCTCCTGCCAACCTAGCAGTTCAAAAGCACGTCAAAGTGCAAGTAGATAAATAGGTGTCGCTGCAGCAGGTAGGTAAATGGCGTTTCTGTACATTCTGGTTTCCATCACGGAGTTCCATTGTTCCAGAAGTGGTTTAGTCATGCTGGCCACATGACCCAGAAAGCTGTCTGTGGACAAACGCCGATTCCCTCGGCCTGAAAGTGAGATGAGTGCTGCAACCCCATAGTCACCTTTGACTGGACTTAACCATCCAGGGGTCCTTTACCTTTTACCTTTACTACTTTGGATGCAAGCCACTGTTAGAGTGTTATCAACTCTGTAACTGAGATGTGTATGTCAGAAATCCTGTCCCAACCCTCCACCTCAAGTTTAGAGATGACCTGTGGCTTTTCTTTCTACCACTCCTTGCTATGGCCAAGTAAACTTAACCTTGCCATAGCTGGGAAGAACAGCAGCAGAGTGGATTCATTGTCAGCAGGAGAGGATGTACATTCTTCAACCTTATCTTCCTCGTTGAGCCCATTGATGTTGTAAGGTTCTCTGCTTCCTGAGATGGTTAATTGAATTCCATGCAACCCAATAGGAAATTATCCTCTGAGCAAGCTCAGGAGCCCTAAGGATTAGGACAAAAAGCCCTCAGAATGGAAAATGACTTGAGACAGGGAGGTACCAGCAGTAAAGGCTGGGAGTAAATTGGCGTTCGGAAAAAGCTCAATAACAGGTGTGTGTGTGTGTGTGTGTGTGTGTGTGTGATGTTTTAGAATGATTGAAAAACCTTTGAAAACTTGTGAGTACAGGAGAACAGACTGTGGGGAGTTTCCCCATCAACAAAGTATCCAGCCATAGCCTGCAGGAATCTCTTGCATATCTCTCACTGACTGTGAAGGAAAATGCAACCCAGTGCAATGCAGCCCAAATGTAAGCATGCTCACTCAAAAGTAAGAGCCACTGAGACTGGATCTAGACACATCATAGAAGCGTTTCAGTTAAACGCGTTGCAAATTTTGCATGAGAAATCAGGTTGGAAAAAATGGAACTCCACAGCACCATCTGGTGTCACAGTGTTTTATGCATATACAACGCATATAAAGCCCTTTTTCTTTTCCAATGTAACTGAGTCCTGAGTGCAGTAGGCCTTACTTACAAGTAAAGGTGTACAGGGTTGCAATCCTATGGGCTGATTCCATGCATGGTTACTCAGAGGGCAGCCCCATGGAATACAACTGTTAATCATATTTAGGACCAAGGTTCATTTTTGTTTAAGCCAGCTTACCCAGACATGTAGAGACGTCACCTTGCCAACAAAGGTCCGTATAGTAAAAGCTATGGTTTTCCCAGTAGTGATGTATGGAAGTGAAAGCTGGACCATAAAGAAGGCTGATTGCCGAAGAATTGATGCTTTTGAATTATGGTGCTGGAGGAGACTCTTGAGAGTCCCATGGACTGCAAGAAGATCAAACCTATCAATTCTTAAGGAAATCACCCCAGAGTGCTCACTGGAAGGACAGATCGTGAAGCTGAGGCGCCACTACTTTGGCCACCTCATGAGAAGAGAAGACTCCCTGGAAAAGACCCTGATGTTGGGAAAGATGGAGGGCACAAGGAGAAGGGGACGACAGAGGACGAGGTGGTTGGACAGTGTTCTCGAAGCTACCAGCATGAGTTTGACCAAACTGTGGGAGGCAGTGGAGGACAGGAGTGCCTGGCGTGCTCTGGTCCATGGGGTCACGAAGAGTCGGACACGACTAAACGACTAAACAACAACAACACCCAGACATGTAATTTTATGTTGTTATGAACTGTATTGGTCCAGATATAAGCCAGTCCTGAATATAGGCCATGCCCCTAAAATGAGCTCTCTTAAATCACGACTTCACCTATAAGATCACAACTCAGATTTTATACAAGCCAGATCTGAGAGGAAAGTGCAGGCTTTATTCAAATGATATGGTGTATATTTGAAAACCACTGATTTTACTTGCATTTTGATGAAGGTCAGCTTTTAAGCTATATTATATGTAGCTCAACATTTGTAGTGTTTGCTTTTATCAGTATTTTAAAACTACAATTCTCTCTATATGTTTTGAATATGGTTAGAGGGTTATTTGATGATTTACATATAAACCTGTTAAATAAATAAGTTCCATGCGAGGATGGCAACTGCAGTAGGTATTTAGGTGAAATAAGAATATTACTGATAGTCTTACAGTTGGTCTTACTATTCTTTTATAAGTAATAGGTACTATTTTAACCTTGAAAAGGCTTGGAAAAACATCCAGAAGCTTAAGCAATGGATAGTATGCATTAGTTGCATCTTGGCATCTTGGCATTGATGGATTTCAAGGGGAATCACCTTGACCTACAACTTCCTTATCCATTTACCTTGATAAGAGTCTTTGTGACCCCAGTAAAACAGTGTTGCTTTTGGTGGATCTCTGTGCTTCTCTCTTGTCCACAGTCTTTTCACTCACAGCTCTATCAACTATTTCTCCAGTGCATTATTCTGGCAGGCTCATTGCAACGTGAACTGTGGAGTGGCTTCCAAAAATGTATTTTTAAAAAACAAGACTTTATGAAACAAAGCAATGTCATTTAAACTTGCAGAGTGGCAAAGAGGCAGAAAAGTGGGAGCAAGTCCCATAGAGAATAACACATGCAAGGATGTGCGTGCTCTTTATGTGCAACCATCAAAGTTCCAAGACTGGTTATAGCTCCTGGCATCAGGGCTGGCCCCAGGCCTACTGTTGCCTGAAGGACAAGATGGCGCCAGATTAAAAAAAGCAAGGTATGAAGGTTGAGTGGTGACTCCTGACATTCAAACAAACATCCTTAGATAAGAGGGCAGCATTCCATTTTGAGGCCACTTTCTCCCATGTGCTCCAACTGAATGCCAACAGAAGATCTGTAGGGTGTGGCGCTTTGGTCTAAACCACTGAGCCTCTTGGGCTTGCCGATCGGAAGGTCAGCGGTTCGAATCCCCAAGACGGGGTGAGCTCCCATTGCTCTGTCCCAGCTCCTGCCAAGAAGCGGTTTAGTCATGCTGGCCACATGACCCAGAAAAGCTGTCTGTGGACAAATGCCGGCTCCCTCGGACTGAAAGCAAAATGAGTGCTGCACCCCATAGTCGCCATTGACTGGAATTAACCACCCAGGGGTCCTTTACCTTTTACCTTTGCTTTAGGGGGTTAAGCAGGAGTGGTCTTACAATTAGGCAGAGTGAATGACCACCTTAGGGAGCAGATGGTTTCAGTACAGATAAGGGGTTTTAATAATAAACAATCTCACTCAATAAATTTATTGTACTAGCCAAATGCCATGACAATTCAAGACAATCAATTTAAAATATAACTGAAACAGCTGCAAATAAAACCAGTGACCATATATATTGTGAGATAACTGATAACAGGGATACCATCGTGGCTACACAAACTGAGTTTCAGTTTCAACCTCTGAATCCCTCTTACAATTTGTGGCAATTTTATCCAGTTCCTTCTTCCTAAATCTTTTTGCCAGCAGAACAAAAAGAGCCACTTTATGTGTCACTAAGGCATTGTCACTCAACAGCCACTGAACCCTTTCCATCAGAGAGAACCTGCTTTCTCATACAAACAGAGATTTATTTATTTTTTAAAAAGTACCTCCTTGGATCTACGTATAAGGGACCAGACAACATATAAGAAAACCTGTATAATTTGATTCCCATAGAAGGCTGTTCCTCAGATACATATGGCACACAGTCAGAAGATGCTCAGTGAATAAAGCTGTGAGTCTTTTCAAATCATTTAACTGGGCTCAATCCACTCTTGCCTTTATCATTGTCCATCCGGCTTCAGTGTGTAAAAGAGATGCAGATATTCCAGAAAGTAAAGAGAATAATAAACAAGCAAAAGACGAAATTACTGGTGAGCTGTACGCACCATTGTGAATGCTAAGGAGGTTATGATGGAATGAGGCCATCATCTGGCAGTGGGATGCTGTGGAGCAATGAGAAGGCAAGTTCACTTGCCGAGTGGGATAGCAGCTTGAAGGCAGCAGATATCCATGGTTGGAAGGTGGCTGGTGGCAGGTGATGGACCTTGTGGAAGCTAGCAGATGCTGGCCGGTGGAGTTTGTATTTTTGGGTGGTAGTGGGTGTTGCAAGGCTGAAGCAGTCTGATATTTGTGGATCTAAGCTGGTTGAAATTCACCTTTAGAACCCTGTTGACAGCAGCTGTGTGAACATCTGTGGATTCAAGCTGGGGTGTGTACATGCTTCAGTGGAAAGTGGCTGATGTGTAAATGTGTCTGTGACTGGGAGGTTTCAAATGCAGTCAAGACAAATGGCATTTGTCTGGATGTGTTTAGGGGGTGACACAGGTGGAGCTGCCTAGGCAATGCTGTTGGATGGCAGCCATCTCCTTCATGGTGCCTGTCTGAAGGAGATGTCTGAAGCCAGCACATTTTTTCTCACCACCTGTGAAAGTGATGGAAAGAACCACAGGGTTTAATCAAGACACCTTCCATTATAAATAAATGCCTTTCTAAATACATTTAAGCACTGTTCCCTCCCCCAAAATGAATAATGGGAGGCTGTGTAGATGCTTCCCCAGTGGTTGCCATTGGCTACAAGCTCCCTGTGATGTCACAAAGGGATGTGGTGGCTGAGGGGAAAGTGGCAGTTACTTGTGTGAGGGGAGAGGGAGGGAGCAGTTCCAGCAGAAGAAGCAGGAACTTCAGGGGAAGTTGGCATAGGCAGAGTCAGCTGCAGACACAGAAGGGAAATCTGGGTTGACTGCCTCCTGTCTACCTGAGCTGCCAACATTTTGCTGTTGCAGATGTCTCAAGACTCCTGTACTTGTTTCACTTACATAGCTTCAAAAAAAGGGGGGGGAGAAACGAAAAGAAAAGAAGAAAAGAGGAATGGATTTTAGCTCCAATGAGCAGAATAATTCTTATGTCCTAAATTCCCCACTGTTCTAAGAAGTCAGAACTACCAGGGGTGCAGTTCTTCCCTGGGTTTGGCTTCCTTTGGAAGGCCACCTCAAGAGTTATTGTGATTTCCTAATATTTGTGCTTCCTTAAAAAATATACATACTTTGCATGTCCACTGCAATTCTGTCCCTTGCTGCTTTTCACACAAAGACATGAAGATGGAAATAATAATAATAATAATAATAATAATAATAATAATAATAATAATATAGTTATTATTTCTTACATCCTGCCTTCTTCATATACAGCATAGGGTGGCTAACAAAATCTAAAATCACAACACTAGAACCAAAATCTAAAATGCAGTACTCAACATTTTAAACAATCAGAAATATAGTTATATCACTCTTTGACTTTTGCCTAACCTTCTGGGACCATTTTAGTTCCCACAAAGTCATGTCACCTGCATAGTATCAGCTGGCAACTCCTGTTTAGTCAAGGCTGAGCTGCTGGCCAGGTCTTCCTTCAGGGCAACCCACAATGATTCTTCTCAGGAATCTGTTAGGGAACCCATAAGGGGAAAAAACCAATGGAGGCTGGTCTATTAGGATTAATAGGGCACTGCTCCTTTAAACTTAGCCTGCCCTTAGCCAGGCCCCACCTGTCTGACTTCTTATTTGCATCCAGTTCAGAGAAGCCCTGCCTATCAACTTCTACCTTAGTGTCAAAGTTGCCCTTGCAAAACTGAGCAGGGCCGAGGATGGGGACAAAACTAGAATGAGTTGTGTCCTTGGCTCTGCCACTGCTTTCTGTCAGTCTCCCAGCCTTTCCTCCTACTAGTCCCAATGAGCACCACCCACCATTGCTAATATATGCATTTTAATGCACATTTTACCCTAGTATATGTATTTTTGTACATAGCTTGTGGCTGGAGAACTGCATTGCAAAATTCAGAGAGCTGCAAATTTCAAAAAATGTGTTTCAGTTCATGCATTTTTTTAAAGTATGTATTGGTTAGATTTGTATTTAAATGTGAACTCAATCAAATTTCTCCCCATTCCTAATACCTCTAAATGGGAACACTGGTAGAAAGAGTGATAGTTTTCATGTCCCAAAAGATAGCTGATTGGGCACTGTGGCAAACAAGATAGTGGATCATTTTTTATCTGAGCTAGCAGGGCTCTTCACATGCTATTGATGAGCTGCTGGGTCCCCCTAATAATTTTGCCTGCAATAGCCAAGCAATGCTCCTCAATACCTTTCAGTTATGAAACCCTTTAGTAATTAAGGTGCATCTTCAACATTCCTTGAAATTGCACAATTATTCCCAACTCCAGGAGTTCCATCAGTGTCTAAGAAATTAGCTTTCACTTCATTATATCTAGCCCCCTGTTGCTTCACCTGTGGCTTCCTTTCTGTTGTAAGATGAATGTAAAATATTACTAGCAAGCATAGGCAAACCGAAACTTCAGATGCATATTTCGCATCTCAAATCCCTCTATTGGAAAAGTCTCAACCAATACCTCCACAATGATTTTAATGACCTTGGTAGCTTTGAACCTGCCAAACTGTCAACATCTTGAAACTTTTTTATCACCTGTCAACAAATTTATGATGACAAATTATGACAATAAATTTATGGTCTATTGTCAAAACATAAACAAGATGGATTATTCTGACAGATTCAGAAGCTTGGTTTTGCTCTATTTCTCAGCTGGAGAGGTGGCTAATGAATGGTTTTATTGTTGTTTTGTGGCTTATTGTTTATTGCTATTAATATTAACCAGCATTGCTTCAAATCAATTATCTGAAGAGAATTTCCTTTTAGATAGAATAAGGGATCTCCCCTCATTCCAAGACTCCTTACTAGATGTTGCTTTACCCCTTTTCAGAGCCATGCCATGCAATCTTCTGCATGTCTACTCTGAAGGAAATCCTATTTATGTATTCCCATGTAAATATTTGTAGGATTGCAGCCTTAGCACCATTACATATTGAATAATTTAACTGCAGTCCTAAGGACCAGTAAAATAGTGTTTCAGCTTTTGTAATGTAAAACAGCTCCATTTTATCTGGATAATGGCCAGATAGGAAAGGGAAACCTCTGGTCCATGGAGCAAACTTGGCCCTCCAGGCTGTCTTTCCCAAACCACACCACCTGCCCACACCTGAGGACGTATGTGATGTCTGGTGTTGGACAGGTAAGGTAAAGGTAAAGGGACCCCTGACCATTAGGTCCAGTCATGGCTGACTCTGGGGTTCCGGCGCTCATCTCGCTTTATTGGCCGAGGGAGCCGGCGTCATTTGGCCAGCATGACTAAGCCGCTTCTGGTGAACCAGAGCAGTGCCCGGAAATGCTGTTTACCTTCCCGCCGGAGTGGTACCTATTTATCTACTTGCACTTTGATGTACTTTCGAACTGCTAGGTTGGCAGGAGCAGGGACCGAGCAACAGGAGCTCACCCCGTCATGGGGATTTGAACTGCCAACCTTCTGATCGGCAAGTCCTAGGCTCAGTGGTTTAACCCACAGCGCCACCCGTGTCCCTTGTTGGACAGGTAGAGATATAGAAAAGTTTTGGAAAGCAAAATGATCGAGGGGATAGAATGGCACCCATATGAAAAAAAGTTGCAGTGTTTGTGACTTTGGGGTTTAGAGAAAAGTTGAGCAAGTGGTGACATGATGGAAGTTAAAAAAACAAACAATGGCATGGAGGAAGTATGTATGGATAGAGAAAACCCCCTTTCTCTTATAACACTAGAACTCAACATCCATAAATGTTGGAAGATTTAAGGCAGATAAAAGAAAGTACTTCTTCATGTAGAGTGTAGCTAAACTATGTAACTTGTTCCCCCAGGAGGCAGTGATGGCCAGCAACCTAGATGGCTTTGAAAGAGGATTAGATAAATTCATGAAGGAGATGGCTATCGGCAGCTAGTAGCCAAAATGGCTATCCTCTGCCCCCACGGTTTGAGGCAGCAATGTTTCTGAATTGAAATTGAAATTGAAATACTTTATTGTCACTTGTACAACTTGTATACAGTGAGATTACACGAGCACCCCCCACTCAGCTCTCTTAGTCTTAATTCCCCTCGTTTACTGATGCACACCCACCAAACCCAAAAGTCACTTGCCCTGTTGTTATCTTTTCATTCAGCAGCCTAACAGCCCACGGATAGAAGCTGTTCTTTACCCTGTTGGTGCAACTAATCATGCTTCTATATCTTCTGCCCGAGGGCAGGAGATCAAGAAAGTGCTGGCCAGGGTGTGAACCATCCCTGAGAATTTCCCTCACTCTCCTGAGGCAACGTTCTTCCGCTATTTCATTCAGCGGATTCACAAGACATCCCATAATATCTTGTGCTGTATTCACCACCCTCTGTAGGCACTTCCTATCAGTTGATGTCAAACCAGCGTACCACACCGTGATGCAGTATGAAAGGACACTTTCTATTGTGGACCGGTAGAAGGAGATCATCAAATGTTGATTCCAAAAAGAATACCAGTTGCTGGAAACTGCAGGAGGGAAGAGTGCTCTTGTGCTCAAATCCTGCTTGTCCAGGCATCTGGTTGGCCACTGTGAGAACAGGATGCTAGACTAGATAGGCCATTGGCCTGATCCAGCAAGCTCTTCCTATGTTCTTACATGGCTGGATCAGCTTCTTGCAGAGCCAATTTCTGCAGAACTCAGGATTGAACTTCTTGTGCAAAAGTAAGTTTGTTGGGATTTAAGTGTACAACCAAGGAGACACAAGCTAAAATCTGTACTCTAGCCATGAGCTTTGCTGAGAAACCTTGAGATATTCACTATATCTCAGCCTAACGTGCCTCACCAGGGGTGGTGTGAGGCTAAAATGAGAGTGATAGGATTTCTATAACTTGGCTCGGAGGCTTCCTTGGAGGAAAAGGGGGATATATACTGTATTTTTCCATGTATAAGACGCCCCCATGTATAAGACAACCCCTATTTTTTTAATCCTAAATTAAGAAAATGCACTATGCACTATCTGTGTATAAGACAACCCCTTATTTTAAACTTCAAAAATTTAGGAAAAAATATAGTCTTATAGACGGAAAAATACAGTAAATGTAATAAATATATACATAAATCTTGTACATACACATATGATTTAGGACTGCTATCTTGGAATGCAATCCTGTTCATATCTCCTCAAGAATAAGTTCTATTAACCTTGATGGGGTTTACACACAGGCAGGGTTGCAGCCTTATTTATTGAAACCAAGCTAAATCTTTCCTATATGCAGAAATTCCCTTCAATATGGCTTTTTCAAGTATCCTGCTGTCCTTGAACTAATTTCATAGGTATTTTTTTTCAAGCTGAAGACAATTACCCCCCCCCACACACACACACACTGCAAATTGTATGTAAAACCACTTGTCAGAAATCATAGGCTCAATCCTGCCACAGTTAGGAAAACACAAATTGTAAATGGAGGAGAACCACCTGTAGCTAATAAAAAAATAATCACCTATTTTCTAGGAAATCAGTCTTTCAATTATCCATCAATCACTGGCCTCAGAAGTTTGGCTATCTAATAATGTATCTGCTTTTTGTCAGGGAATCCTGCCAGAACCGCTCTTGTTGCTGATATAGATATGAAAAACAGACACCAGACACTGAGCGTTTCCCCCCTGCCCATGTCTGCAAAAAGATTTTCTGTGTCTGAAAAGTTCTTCCTGTTCTGAGTCCAAGGAAAGGCCATTGCTGTTAAATAGTACGAGGCAGGGTAGCAACGCAACTGTTAGGAGATTTTCTTCTGCAGTGGGGAAGCACAGCAGGGAGAAGTTCAGCCCCTACATTTGAGTGAGGGGTCAGGGGTTACGAGCACAGATGGGCAAATCCAACCGTTTTGATTTCCCTGTTTCTCATTTTTCCAATCATCGGTTTGGTTCTCCACCTTTTCACATCAGTTTGCAATGCGGGAAATACTCATAAAAATTCATCAACATTTTAGTATGAATTTATTCTAATATACACATTTCTTGTGTAGCTCTCCCGAATATAATGCAATTTTGCATGTTATTTTCACATATACATTAACATACAGTTTTCCCTAGATAATGCATTTCTTTGTACACCTTACTTAGCTGGCAAACAATATTGCAATATTTGGAGAAGTGTGAATTTCGAAGAATGCCTGTGTTTCGGTTTCATTTTGTTTTGGAAAATGCAAATTAGCTATTTGAAGTGCAGACTGAATCAAATTCCTCCCCCATAGACTCATAGGCAGGTGTTGTCCGATGGGCCCCTAGGAACTGTGGTTTGAAGCACTATTTTGGATTTCCCCCCAAAATGAAATGTCCTGTGGATAGAAGCAATTGTCCTCACTGGCATCAATGAAGCCCAGATAAAGTGGTACCTCTGGTTATAGATGCTTCAGGTTACAGACGCTTCAGGTTACAGACTCTGCTAACCCAGAAATAGTACCTCGGGTTAAGAACTTTGCTTCAGGGTGAGAACAGAAATCGTGCTCCGGCGGCGCGGCGGCAGCGGGAGGCCCCATTAGCTAAAGTGGTGCCTCAGGTTAAGAACAGTTTCAAGTTAAGAACAGACCTCCAGAATGAATTAAGTTCTTAACCCGAGGTACCACTATAGTTGTGTTGGTGGTTGCCTGAAGATCTTGGGTGATGGCACCAGGCCCCTGTGTGTGTCAGGCAGATGTAAAGAAATAGCATTCAGAGCCGTAACTTCTCTGTATACCTGTGTGCCATGTGTCAGAGAAAGAGAATCCCCAGTATTTTTATTTATTTATAAAATTATTTCTATACGGCCAAATCATGAAATATCAGGATGGTGTTCGGAATGGAAATCAATTCAATCAATAGGTTTGGTCTTCACTGTTGTTGCTTTCAATCTGTAAATGGCATGTAATTGATTACACACACACACACACACACACACACACAATTTGCATTGTGTTTCCTTTGAATTTAAATGAATGGAATTAAATAACATAATAACAATGAAATTTACGCAATTAATTCCAGAATTAGTAACTTACAAAAGTTATGTAATTTCACCAGAGCGGGGGGGACGGGGACATTGCTGCATGTGACAAATACAGGGCAAGATGGAAAACAATGCTTTCTTACATCCCTAATTACTAGTACTTGTACTATATCCACTTCCGTAGCCTTCACGTAAAATTGGGACTTAACAGACTTAAATTTAAATATTCCATATCAACCAACTTACAGATTGCTTCAGCTGTCCTTTTATTTCATTGTCATTTTCGCATGTGGTTTATGAAGAATTAGAAATGGACGATGCTGACCAGGAGTCCTGAATTTATTCACTTTTGTAGCTTCCTGTAATGCACGTGAGTGACATGGTTTATTGTAGGGCAGCCTGATGCCATGGTTGCTCAGAGACTTGTCACAGTTCCAGTGTTTGCAATGGCATTGCATCAGGTCTGTTTGCACTGCCAATACAACATGGCGATTTCCAACACTATGCTGGCACAATAGCACTTGCATCTTGTATTAGGCAGTTGTTAGTTGGCTCCCCAATGCTTGGGACTGGGCTGGGAGCCATCTAGATGCCTTATCTGAAGAATTCAGGATATCCCATTGTACAAATCACTGGGACATGCCAGCTTTTCAGGCGAATGTTGTTATGCAGGACTGGAATGTTAGGCTATATCTGTCTTCTCCAACCTGGGTGAACTCCAGACTGTCAGGAGGGATTCAATTGCATACTGGAAATTTTGGTTCCTGCAGTTAAAGTGGATTAAAAGGCCCTGTTGCTCTGGCACAACAAATCTACTTTTTATTTTTATTTTTTTAAAGCAACAACAACAACAACAACTTCTCAGGGTTGAGGAAGTTGTTAAATAGTGGGTAGACAAAGCAGATGACACAGCGATTTCACCAAAGCAGCTCTTTATTTGTAAGCTGGAACAGAACTGAACAGCAAACAACTCAGCCGGCCTGCTTTTATAGGCAGCCGGCTGTCAACATTGTAGCAACGACAACCCAGGGTTTCCCGCCTAAAGTAATTGATGTGGACCTGAGTGAAAACTATATACATGATACTCCTGGTGGCCAGGGTGAGAACTTCAATACATAACAGAAGTGTACCCTGTTACAGAAAGGTAGCCGTGTTGGTCTGCCATAGTCAAAACAAATTTTTTTTTTCCTTCCAGTAGCACCTTAAAGACCAACTAAGTTAGTTCTTGGTATGAGCTTTCGTGTGCATGCACACTTCTTCAGATACACTGAAACAGAAGTTGCCAGATCCCTCTATATAGTGAGAAGGTGGGGAGGGGTATTACTCAGAAGGGTGGTGGGAATGGGTGATTGGCAGATAGCTGTGATGAGCCTGTTGACGACTCTTAACGACTGCGTGTACCCTGTGTACCCTGCAAATGAGAAGGTGTATAACTTCTGGACAAGTCAGTCGGGAAGGAAGGTTCATTGTGGTGCAACCTCCTCAGGAATAAATCTGTATGCCCTCCGATTAAGCACTGTGCAAGCAAATACAGATGAAAGCTCAATAAGCAATTCATCTGGAATAAAAGTTTAAATTATTATTGGGAAGTTTGTTCGCCATGTCTTAGGACATCTCCTAAGATATAATGAAATTTGGCATGATGGTATGAGATCAAAGAGCAGGGTGTATATTTTAAATATGAGAGCCAGTGTGGTGTAGTGGCTAAGAGCGGTAGTCTCATAATCTGGGGAACCGGGTTCGCGTCTCCACTCTTCCACATGCAGCTGCTGGGTGACCTTGGGCCAGTCACACTTCTTTGAAGTCTCTCAGCCCCACTCACCTCACAGAGTGTTTGTTGTGGGGGAGGAAGGGAAAGGAGAATGTTAGCCGCTTTGAGACTCCTGAAGGGGAGTGAAAGGCGGGATATCAAATCCAAACTCTTCTTCTTAAATATACAATTAGACACCATTTTGAATTAAAATGGCATACTGAACTGCAGTTTCAAGACTGCACTGATTTTTCTTAGAATTCCCAAGCAGCAACAGGAACAAGCCTTCAGCTAATTCATAACCTGTGTCCGACCAAGCTGTACTCAGAGATCCAACATTTGATAACCTATAGTTTTCGGTATCATTCAGTGGGGCTATTTCTACCTTTGCTCCTCTCCCTGTGGATGGTCATGTAGTGTGGCTGTGATTAAAATTGTACCCCTTCATATTTGTCACTTGCTTTGAGTCTGTGAAGGAGAGCAATGTGGAATACAAGTTTCACAAATGCATGAACGGGTGTTCTTATCCGTTTGGAAGGCCTTCATTTTAGGCAGCTTGGCCCTGGTGCAGAGTATTATAAGAGCTGATTATCTGACCCTCCAGTTCAATAATTACTTGTGTGGCTTCTTTCAATGAGGCATGGTCTGCATGCAGGGACTACATCTACTCAGTTCCATGTGGAGAGCTGCTTATGTGCAGCCATCCCTGAATAAGAGATTGCCTGGCAAGAAAATAGTCTGCTTTGCAGAATACTGCACGAGGGACACAGTGCACTGAAACATATTTAATTAAGAGAATACCCTTGCCATGTAAGAAAGCATAAATTTGTTTCCCCTTTGAACTCCAGTCTCTCCACCTTCTCATTCTAGAAACATCCCAGCTGCATTCTTTAATACTCTGACAGTTTTAAGAATTCATTATGGTGCAGCACAGCCAGCAGTCTATATCTATTTACCTAGAGGTAACTTTAAAAAGTTGGCAACTGGTAATAAACTCCTCTGAGCTTGAGACATGGGAACATAAGAAACCACTCCATACTGTCATGGACTTCTCTTGTTTCACTCCAATCCTCCATATTGGTTGCACTTTGTGGGTGCAATGGTTGTTGTTTTTTTAATCCTCATAGAGTTTATGACAGAGTTTTGTAAGGGAAGCAAATCTTCCAGGATTGAGCAAGGCTTGAGTTTGTGGAATTCTACCAGTGGTCTTGTGACATTCCTGAATTTGTGTTTTTATTGAACAGTGCCATAAATGGCAAGAAATATCAAAACACCTTTTTTTAAAAAATATCAAAATTATTACTGTTGGGATACTGATGGATCATTATTCGATATGAAAGGTGAGGGCTGAGAAGCACGAAGAAATTATTGTGGTTGTCATCAGAAAGGTCCCTTTGGCAGCAGTAACTGAGCTGTGGCACTCAAGTTGCTAAGCCATTTCTCCATACTTTGCATAAGAAACAATGGGAGTAGCTTAAATATAATCATTATAGTGGTCACAGGACTGCTGAGTATAGCATTCACATGTTTATGGCTACATCTGGGAATGAGAGAATTTTCTTCTTTTGCAATAGCTTGCTGTGAAGAAGGAATTCCTTCAGTCAAATCATTGGCAGCACGCACAGAAGTAAAACAGCGTTCTCTCTTGTGAAGTATGGAAGGAGTCCATTTGAATTATGATCTAATTTGTCTGCTTCTCTCATAAATTTTGCATGCAAAAGATCCTAGGTTCTGTTCCTTTCATATCCACCCAGAGCTAGAAAAAGCTTCTCTCTGAAACTTTGGGCACTCAGTCAATGTAAGACAACATTGAGCCACTGAACCAATGCTCTGACTTGGCTAAGGCAGCTCCCAGTGTTTCTAAAGACTAGAACTTAACATCAGTCTGTGAAATGGATTGGCAGTGGGTTCAGCAAAGAAACTGCTTCTCTGCAAATTTTATTTATGAATTTCATTGCCACAAGATGTTGTGATGGCTACTTGTTCAGATAGCTCTAAAATGGGTGAAAAAAAATCTATGGAGGCTGTTAGCAATAATGGCTATGTGGAACCTTCATGTTCCAAAACAGCCACTGAAAATTAACTGCTGGGAAGAAATGGGGGCAGGCAGGGCAGAGAGCTGTGACATTTATATTTCAATTGCATGGGCTTCCTGGAAGAATATTGTTGGTCACTGTGGGAAACAGAAAGGTAGGCTAGATAGACCTTTGGTCTATTCCAGCAGGGGGCCATCTTATGTTCTTGAGGGACATGGAAGCATATAAGCTGTTGCCCAGTGGCCATCATGTTATCTTATTCTGGTGGAATACTTGGCTACTGATTATGACAAGGGAACAACAGTAGACTCACTGGTTGAGGTGGAGCTGCTACGCTAGGTTCCTGGGAAATGAGTCATTGCTGGTGAGCAGGAGGTGTAAGGCAACAGGGTGGTCAGCATGGTGCAAATGCCCTGGCAGAGCCAGTTTGCACCACACTGACCTTGCTGCCACCTCCTCTCTCCTCCTTCCTGGTCAGCAATAGCAATCTATCTGCTAGGACATGAGCATTGTGTGTCTGCAACATCCAATGAGCTGCTTCTGCTCATCCAGTCTCTCTTGTTATTGGTTCTGCATGTTACTGATGACTTTGATGTTTGCTGTGCAAGCAGCTGTTAGGAGCACAGAAAAAAAGTTTTCCCATTATTCCTCATTCTGGTGTTCTTTTCTGTTTCTGGCTGGATGTTTAAATCACAGATTCATGGGTTTAGACATGTTTTTCCTAATGTTTCTTTCATATATTTGTTTTATAGTTTTGGCTCAATCAGACCTTTTTTCCAAGATGGCAGTAAAGAAAATTGTTTGCCTGAGCCAAAACTGTCAACAAAATATATTGGGAAGAATATGTCAATTTCAGTTTTTCCTCAGTTTCTTGCTTTTTCCAATCTTCACTTCACCAAATTGTCAGCATGTGGACACATTTTTGTATGCAGCTTTGCTTAAAATATACATTTCTACAAGCTATTCCCCCAAATAAAATGTGTTTTTGTGTGCTATTTACACAGATATATGCATTTTATGCACACTTTCCCCTTAATATACATTTTTTGTAGAAGTTATTTGGCTAAGAACGAAATTCAGAGAAATTTGAATTTTGAACAGTAGTTGTATTTTAGTCCCCATATTGTTTCAGGAATAGCCAAATTAGCTAAAATGTGAACTGAAGTGCATTCTACCCCAGTCCCTATCCTTAGCTGTCAGTCAAACGTATTCTCACTACTTAATAATTTTGTTTCCTTTACATTCAATTTCTTTCAATGAAATAACACTTCTATAAGCAAATTACTGCTTTCCATAACTGAGCTTTGTATTGATAGGTGAGCTTGGCATAATAATGAAATGACACACATTTGTCTCAGTGAAACACCTCACAGATGATAAAGTTTCTCTCCTGTTGAAGTCAGTGGCATTAATGGAGTTGGACTGTGGCTATTGTATACATAAAAAATAGTGAACTTAAAATAGAACAATAATGTTTATAGTGAAGGATTCAAGTGATTCGTACTAGCTAAAGGGATTGAGACCTAAGTACAGTGGTACCTTGAGTTACATACGCTTCAGGTTACATACGCTTCAGGTTACAGACTCCGCTAACCCAAAAATAGTGCTTCAGGTTAAGAACTTTGCTTCAGGATGAGAACAGAAATTGTGCTCCGGCGGCATGGCGGCAGCAGGAGGGCCCATTAGCTAAAGTGGTGCTTCAGGTTAAGAACAGTTTCAGGTTAAGAAAGGACCTCCGGAACGAATTAAGTACTTAACCCGAGGTACCACTGTACTTAATAGATCACCTCATGAGTAGGAACCACTTCAAGCCTTATGACTGGCAAGGGAGGCCCTGTTAGTGTTGGTGCTGCTGAACGTTGCCCAACTGCGAATGATTCATGACAGGGCATTCTCAATAATGGTTCCCCATTTATGGAATGCCCTCCCTAGCGAAGTGTGTCTTTCTCCCTCATTACTAATATCAGGAGGAATTTTAAAACATCCCTGCCTTTTCAGAAAAGGAATGGAAGGACCTATCCATCTCTCGATTTCTCGATTTCTCATTTTTCCCATTTTAAATTCAGTTCTCCACATTTTATAGCAATCTTACCCTGTTTATGTCAGGATTTTTAAGGACAAATCCTTTAAAAAAATGCAGTCTTACACGGTTGGAGGCTGTACATACAAGGTGGTTTGTGGGCCACCTTTTTCTTTCTTTTAAGAAAATATCTGAAAGTTGCTTGGGAGAGTGGCGCCACGTGAATGAAATCTATTTTTAAAATGCTCCAGGAAGTGAGTGTACTTCATAATATGCCAATCTCTTACTGGATAATTTACAGGGGTGGGTGAGAGATGGCTGCCTGTACAATTTCACAGGAAGGGGTTGCACACTATGACGTACAGTCACTTCCTGGATCATTTAAAAATAGTTTTTACCTGTGCGGCCCAACACTGCTGGGCTTCTCCAGGGAGCTTTAGCATGCTGGCTTAAAAAGAGAAAACGCAGCCCTGGTACCACCTCTTAGGACATTTGATGTATACTGTTCTAGGCAACCTTGAAATTGCTAGCTGCGAGGATATGTGATCATTTCTCAAATGTTTTCAGGTGTCTTATTTATTTATTTTTCAATTGTAGCGTTTGGCTGGCTTGTTGTTTGGCACCCTGGGCTCCTCCGGGAGGAAGGGCAGGACAGAAATTTAATCAATCAGTGAATAATAATAATAAACTGGCTTTCTGTGTTTACTTGCCTCTCGCCGGGATTTCTGTGATGATATATAATTTGATTTCTAGTCACCCTCCCCCGGCTCAATGTTTGCAAATTGGGAGAGATCCGTGAAAGAGGTTGATGTTTTCTCTTGCCTTTCCAGCTGAAAGACGGAGATAAATCCATATCGATATTCATGTGGAAGACTGTTTTTAAGTACAACAAACCCCACAAAGTGGGACTTAAGGATGCAAGCCAGTGCACAGTTTCTTGGACAAAGCTGCATTGAACACAGTGGTTCTAGCCTCTGTACACAAAGGATTGTACCACAGCTCACTAGTTATTCCTAACATGTCATTTGCTGTTAATTTCTTTCTAGGTGAGAAACGCATTTTAGAAAACAGAATATCAGGAGTTTGGTGGTTTGTTTAATTAAACTTGCAATGGGAACAAGTGTGAAATGAGAGCCCATCTCTCAGATACCTTCAGAAGCAGGTGCTCCCTGGAAATAAGGCTGGAATACTGCAGTCTAACACATTTCTTGCTCTATTAGCTTTATAGGTTTGGCTCAGATAAAACAGTCTATTCTAATCAGCTGTTTAAACAAGACAAATGGAAACCATAACATATCTACATGCAGCATAAGATATTGATTTCAACCATGGCTGCCCTCCTTGTTACAGGATACCAGTAATTGCACCTACTTGCTCAGCTCAATGGATGCAGGGTAGTTTTGCGATCATTTATGGCTATCCTTTAAACTGCAGCATAGGTAGATTTTTGCATTGATCTCTCTGGGGCTAAATTGCAGGAGACCCTTTAGATGGATCAATTTCGTACATTAGTGTAAAAGCAGAAAGATAGGAAATGGGACAAAACAGGTGGTTTTATCTCCATATGCAGGGGTAGCCAAAGTGGTGCCCTCTGGAGAACATTAAATGTCAAATCCTATCAGCCCCACCAACATTGGGCAGTGATAATGGGAGTTGTAGTCCAACAGGATCTAAAGGGTATCTTGTTGGCTTTCTCTTGCTTTAAGCGGGTATTTTAATCAGGCCATTGATCCATATACTCTTGTATTCTACTTTCCAACTGGCAGCAATTTTCTGGACCTCCTTCCCAGTATTGCTGCATGAGCTATTTCAAACAGAGACTAAATTTGTGGACCTATATGTGCAAAGGATGTGCTCTCCTTTATGCCTGATCGATGGCATATTTCTGCTCAGACTGTTCTGGACACAGCCTACCCAGCTCTACTGCCCCACCCCATCTGTGAAACAGACAGAATATACTAACACAGGCTGCATATGTGGACTTAGGCTATGCTCTGCACCTCCACAGTCCCATTCAAACAGATGCTAGGTGGGTTCTCCTGCTTCTTTTGGTCCTTGCTATGTCAATGAATGATGGCTTCAGACATTACATTATGAAGACAAAGCAAGCACTGGAATCACCCACATTCCTTCTTTCTACTCTACATGGGAGCATCCACAAAGGAGAGCTCACACACATCTTCCTCTGCAGAAAGGTACTGGAAGAGCTCAGCCTGCATCAGAGGCTTGCTCATCTCACAGCTGACCTCTTTGGATAATGCAATGCAAGGCGCAAAGTGCAATCCCTGGGGAGCTGTTCCCTCCCCTCTCCACCAGGGTTGTAACATCCGAAGCTGTGCTGGGTGCAGAAAAAGCACATTTCTTATTGCAAGCTTTGCCAAAATGCCCCCATCAGAGACTAAATGCAGAGTCGCTTTAGAAAAGGGTTCCACACACTGCTGTGCAGCACTGCCAGCAAATATCAAAATATATTATTAAAAAAATGATTTACTTTTACTGTTCACTTCCCAGAGCTGTGATAATATAACTGCTTTTTCAGCTACCTCATCTTGGATGAAATTCATTCCAGCTGCCAAGGGACCCATCTGTGGATGCTTATTCTCGAAGAGCTTTTCTTCGTAGGAATATTCCTGCAAGATTTCCTGATGCCTTTAGATGTGCTGTCATTGCCAATTTGTGGCTTGCGGGGGGGGGGCACCCTCCTCCATCGAAGACTCATGGGATATTTGTTTTATATAGCTGTGTGCTTGAGTGATCCTTTCTCCCCGTCACAGTATAATGCTTCCATAAAGATAATGTATAATGTTGCTTGTCAAATGCAGATGGGTGACTGGACGTACCCTAATATGGAATTAAATGAGAATTCTTGTTGTTATTTTTACCTTTGGCATGAAGACTTGGCTTAGACCCCATAATGCTTGCTAAAGTTTTTGGGTCTCATTTTCTCCTGGCTGAGGGTAATCAGTAGCAAGAGCTATGAAAATGTATTGTTCAAGAAACCTTCCCTCAGCATTTTAATTGAATGAAATCTTGATATGATATTTAGCCAAAGCTGGGGCAAGAAAAACTTCTTGCAGAGCACTCACAACACTATTTAGTTCCTTATTACCACATTTTCCTCTGGAACTCCATACCACAAGCTCATTATGGGACAAAAGGAAGGGAACATGGCAGCAACAAAGTTACTCCTGAAATGTGACTAGACTCAATAGATCTAGGTTGTGTCTCTGACCTAACTATCCATGAGGGCCTATTCTTTTCTTGGTTGGCATTTCATTATATGATCTGCTTTAATAACATAACGTTACCTCATACCGTCCTTTGCATTTGAGGGGATAATATGGGATCGTGAGGTGAAAGTAGACATTTAGCAATTTAGCCGGAAGGCCACAGCATTCTATTCACCAAAGGTAACTCCTATTAACAGTGTTCCAAACATGGTGTTTAAAGAGGTTTAGCATGTTGCAGTATGCATAAGAGAGCAGAGGGCACACACTGCAATAGCAAGAGTCTGGCTAATTGATGGCTGAAGGTACAGGAATCAAGGAAAACGAATTATTATATTGTACCCTGAGGCTTACAATGGAAGCCAGCAAGATCTGTACAACAAAGGGTATGAGAAAACAAGACTGAGTTGTGTGGGGGAAATAATAATCAAAGTCTGCACTACACAGCAACTGATTTTTAATCTGACAAATCCACATGGTTTCATGGACCACCAAGAATAGCCTTTGCCAACCTGGTGCCCTCCTGATGTTTTGGGCTGCATCTACCACTGGCTCCAGCTAGCACAGCCATTGTGGCGGCTGAGCTGTGGGCCTCCAGGGTTTGGAGTTAGGAAGGTTTCCCTATTTATCTTCACAGTGGGGCCCAGGCAATGGGTCTGTGCCTTGTCATGCCCTTTGGCTGGACAAGGTTTGCCTCACCCAAGTCAGTTAACTTAGAATAGTTTCCCACAGAAGTCTGCCATAATAAATGTTGTCTGAGTTCAAGCCATTTCCTGTTTCTAAACATGGGAATTCCATTTAGCTAGTCAGCTCCATTGCTCAGGCGCCAGGTGTTGTAGCCAGAAGTTGCTGAACTACAATTTCCATCAGCAATAGCTTGCATAATTAGTTGTTATGGATGATGGGAGCTGTAGTCCAGCAACAACTGTAGGGCTGCAGGTTCCCCATCCCTACCATAGTTATTACCTGGGGATATATTTACAGTGGTACCTCGGGTTACATACGCTTCAGGTTACATACGCTTCAGGTTACAGACTCCGCTAACCCAAAAATAGTGCTTCAGCTTAAGAACTTTGCTTCAGGATAAGAACAGAAATCGGGCTTCGGCGTCGCGGTGGCAGCAGGAGGCCCCATTAGCTAAAGTGGTGCTTCAGGTTAAGAATAGTTTCAGGTTAAGAACGGACCTCCGGAACGAATTAAGTACTTAACCCGAGGTACCACTGTATTCTCTATAGCAACCCTTCCAACCTGGTGCCATACAGATATTGGACCACAGCTCCCATCATCTCTGAACATTTGGCTAGGGCTGATGGGAGTTAGAATCCAGCAGCATCTGGAGTTGGTGAAGGCAGTGGCGAAGCTGCATGCTCCACTACCAGGAGTGGAGAGCAGGCGGGGGCGTGGTGCGCGCCCGGGGGCATGGCACGCCACCCACGAGGGTGTGGCGCGCCACTCACAGGGGCGTGGAATGTGTTCTGGGGGCGTGACATGCAGCCTGTGGGGGCATGGCACCCAGCACACGGGGGGGTGCGGCGCATGTCAGGGGGGCACCGCGACGGCACCCTACTGGAATAGTGGTGCCGTGGACGGTCCGCTTCCTCTGCACTCCCGTTCCTCCACCAGTGGGTGAAGGCAGCTTGATGGGTCAGCTTCAGACTTCCTATGAGAGGAGTTCTGATCACAGGAAGCTCCCACCGAAGGAAGTGGGGAGGGAATTTTTGCTACCTCCCTCTTCCCCTGCACCATCTCCAATATTTCCTGGTGAGTTGGAAGCCCTTCAGAGCTGGGCCTGCAGGGGAAAACCATCTCCTCGTCTTCCTCCAGCACAGTTGTAGGAAATCTTTAGTCCAACAGATGTTACCGAACCATAACTCCCATTCCCTGGCCATTTTCATGCTTGCTGGGGATGATGAGAGTTCAGCAACATCTGGAGGACCAAAGGATTTCTACACTTGTTCCAATGGGACCCCACACTGAATTGGAGTCTCTTCTGCAGATGACTCCAAACTTATGTCTTTAAATAGATGGCTTTAATTAAATATTAAAGCCATTTAAGCCAGTAGCCATCATCACATCTTAGAGCAGCAAATTCCATAAGTTAATTCTGCATTTCCCGAAGATATGTTTTCATTTTCCTGCCTAACTTCACTGCCAGTCAATTTGATTTGATGACCCCAAGTTCTAGTACTCTGAAAGAGAAAAATGTGTATCTCTTTTCACTCTCTCCACTCCATTAATAACTTTACAAAACCACTATATTTTTAATTAAAAGCTTCTAAACACTTTAGCCCTCGCTTATAGGATAACATGCTTAAACACCCCTTGATTGTGTCTCTTTTCCATGGTAGCCTTTTGGATTTTTTACATTGGCACATAGTATTCCAAATGCAGCCACACCATCAATGTTCATAAAAGCAGGGGAAGGGCCATAGCTTAGTGGTAGAACATCTGCTTTGCATCCAGAAAGCCCCGGATTCAATATCAGGCACGTCCAGTTTGGGCCAAGGTTGACCCATCTGAAATCCTGGAGAGCCAGCCAGTGTTAAAAATACTCCAGTAGTGGGACCTATGTGAACATACATTGTCTTATACAGTGGTACCTCGGGTTACAGACGCTTCAGGTTACATACGCTTCAGGTTACAGACTCCGCTAACCCAGAAATAGTACCTTGGGTTAAGAACTTTGATTCAGGAAGAGAACAGAAACCGCGCAGCGGCGGCGGGAGGCCCCATTAGCTAAAGTGGTACCTCAGGTTAAGAACAGTTTCAGGTTAAGAACGGACCTCCAGAACGAATTAAGTTTTTAACCAGAGGTACCACTGTAGTGACAATGGACTCTCCAGGTGTCTCTCCTAGCTTTCCCTGGTGTGTCTCTTCCAGAGAGATGCCTCTCCAAGCTGTACCTGGAGATGCCAAGGATTGAACCTAAGACTTTTTTGCATGCAAAGCATATGCCCTGAGCCACAGCCCTTCCCTTTTATGCTGGCTACTGTGATTCCTAGGGACGCGGGTGGCGCTGTGGGTTAAACCACAGAGCCTAGGATTTGCTGATCAGAAGGTTGGCGGTTCAAATAGCCGCGACGGGGTGAGCTCCCGTTCCTCGATCCCTGCTCCTGCCAACCTAGCAGTTCGAAAGCACGTCAAAGTGCAAGTAGATAAATAGGTAAACTCTGGCAGGAAGGTAAACGGTGTTTCCGTGCGCTGCTCTGGTTCACCAGAAGCAGCTTAGTCATGCTGGCTACATGACCCAGAAGCTGTACGCCGGCTCCCTCGACCAATAAAGCGAGATGAGCGCTGCAACCCCAGAGTCGGTCATGACTGGACCTAATGGTCAGGGGTCCCTTTACCCTTTACCTTTACTGTGATTCCTACCATGAATCTTGCCGTTCTCAGTACTACTGAGACATTGGTGTTTTCATTCCGTGGGCCACCACAAAATCAAGATCTCTTTCCTAGATAGTCATAACCTTTTCAGTTCCTACATATGCATAAGATCTTTTGCCTTAATGTGCATCAGATTAGGCTTTCATTTTGTTGCCCATTTACCCAGCTTCAGCCGTGGCTCATGAGGTGAGTCAGAACCACTAGCTTCACTGCAAATGGCCTGCTGTTGCTTATTGGGTGACATGGGGTGGAAGAGAGGTTTTGGTGCTGCAGATGAACTGGCAGGGATTACACTTGCACCACATCAACCTCCCCTTGTCTCACCCCTCCCAGTATGCAAGAGTATGCATGGCTCACCTGGCAATCTGCTTCTGCCCAGTTTGGAGAGATCCCTTTCAAGCTGTTTGGATCATCACCATCCTGAATTATTTGGTGTCATCCACTAACTAAGGCCCGTCCCTTCTCACTCCAGTATCCTTTCTTTGAAGGTGAAAGAGTGATGGTCCCTTGGGGAATCTCACTGCTTATTTCCTTCCATTGTGAAAAGCGTCAGCTGACTCCCATTTCATTGCCTTTAACCAGTTATTGATCAGCAAGAGGACTTGTCCTCTTGTCCCCTGGCTGCTATGTTTCCTTAGACTCAGGAAGGGACTTTGTCAAAATTCCAAGTTTATAATGCAGCATAGGCAGTTCTTATGAGGCTTTAATGTTGAGTAATATTGTTATAGTTATAGTCATTATCATTTCAGCATGAGTAGCCAGTACTGCATAATTTAATAATATTACATGTCTTAAAAAAATTATTCATCCTCCAGCCATGAGTCATGACATGAGATTTTATTAGGAGAAAGACAATAGATTTATTTGTAAAATCTTTGCCGTGTTCTAGGAATTCTGATTTTTAAGTAAGTTTTCTAGACTGCACAAAGGCTTGCCATGTTTTGACTATGGTTACAGCCCTTTGGGTATATTTCTTCACTTTATTTATTTCAAAACAATGCAGTGAAAGGAAGCTCCCAGTACTGCTGCTTTTTGAGTTCTTCTTTTCCAACAATTCTTTCCCTGTATTTGAAGTATTCGATAGCTCCTTTCACACCACCAATGTATAGTGGTGGAAGGGAGATGGGGCTGTGCTGCTAGACCTGTCCCAAATCTCATGCCCTCCCCGACTTCACTCCTTCAACATCTGAACAGGAGCTGTAATTCATTTTTTCTGACCAAACCTGCCACACATTACCAGGGATAAGCATCTTCGTATCTACACATCTAAACACTTTCCAGCTTCTCCAAAGATGGAGCCAACATTTGCAGTTTCAGACTATTTCTCAGCAGTTGCTGTGGAAGAAAAAAACTAATAGGACTGGGCTCCTGCATTGGCTATCTCCAAATTTCCTCTGTTGTTTTAAAGCTAATCTAATTGGCTGGCTATCTCAGGAATGAATGTCAGGATTCTGTGTAGCATCAACTGAGGAATATCTTTGACAAAGTAGCCACTTCCTTATGGTTTCATCCTCTAGACTGTGGATTGGCAAACCAGATGTTCAGAGACCTTCAGACAAATCCCCTCAGTTGGATCTAGACATTACCACTAACAGAAAGGATCTGTTTTTGGCTATGATTAAACTCAGCAGGAAGAGTCACAACGAATTGCGTTAAATGAAGCATGACCTTACAAAGTCTTAATACAGATCAAACCGATTTAGGTTTTTGTTCTGTTTCTCCCTTCATGGTTCTGCACATGAAGCACAAAATAGACAGGAAGGTAGGGGAAAGGACAGAAAGAACATTACAATAATGTGCCTACGTATCTGTGGTTTCAAAGCTAATTTAAAACCTTCAAACGAAAAGCAAATGGTAGTGATATTGTTTACTACTGCCATAATCTTTCCAGCGCCTTCAGCAGTTTGTTTGGATCAGGTTCTGAATGTCTGCTAAGAAATGGTTTGGAGAAGGATAGTATAGTTAATTAAATAAAGATGGACATGTGAAAATAATGGAAATCCGCCATGGAAATGGCCTTGGGAACTGTGGCTGCTGATTTTGAGGTCATTCTAAAAGGAAGTTCAGTTTGATGTATCAAAACAGCTAGTACATCAAAGCTCTGTACAGGAGTTGTTTATAAGACTATATACTCTCCTGTGCAAAGATTTTGGCTAAAGTCACAAGTAGGGATGGGGAATCAAACACATTCAGTTCACAATTAAAGGAGAACCTACATTCTGAAACAATATGTGCACTAAAGCATAGATATTTTTCAAATTTTACATTTCTTCAAATTTTGCAATGCATTTTTCCAGACAAGCAATGTGTGCAAAAATGCATATGTAAGGCCAAGGTGTATATAAAACTGTGTATACAGCTTAAAATAGCATACAAAATGCATTAGATTTGGGGAAATTGCATTGCAAAAATGTGTTTCCTTGGCAAAACTGCGTACAAAAACATGGCAGTTACAATAAATTTGCACTAAAATGCTAATGAATTTTCATGAGAACCTTATCTCCCCCCCCCAATTTTATTTTATTTTTTTACAAACAGATATGGAAATGTGGAGAACTGAAAATTGGCAGCCATCTCAGGTCACCTGGTGGTAAAAACACCCCTTCCCCAGTTGAATGAACTTTCAGCTTTCTCCACATGGACATTATTTCCCAAACCTGAAGAACAGCATGGTTTATCTTACATTACCTACTGGAGCTGCTTTTGGAATACCACTTTATAATATCAATGAATATTTGCATGATATGAGAGCATTACAAACCCTGCTGGAAATCATGAATGTAAATGAGTTAATAAAAAAGGCAATATATTATTTAGTATTTTTTTCAGTGGGTTACTTTAGAGCTGTCCATTAATAAGCATCAAGTAATTTAAAGTTGAGGGGGAACAGAAAACACATTATGCCTCCTGATGAAACACATTTTCAGTCAATTTCTTCCTCCCCCCCTTCTCGAAATATTGCCAATCAAACACCAGGACACTGCTGACTGTTAATCATTGCCAAGTGTTCAGAGCAGATAAGCCTAATGGCAGAGAAAGGGGGGAAGCATTCATTCCTAAAGAGAAAGATTAAATTCTGTACTAACAGAAGATGAAAACCCATTATGATCAAACTGGATAGATTCAATCACTGGCTGATTCTGAACAAATTATGCAAAATAACAGATTGTAGAATTGTGCGTAATTTATTCAGTTTACAGAATGCAACTTCATACAGAATTTTGAATACAGAATACACACTTTTTTTGAAGAGTTAAAAATAATGTTTAACCAGACAAGCAACATGAATGAGCAGTGCTTTGCAATCTGTCCTGAGCTAAGAAATTAACACACACACAAACACAGGGGTGTGCTATCGTAACATTTAAAAATGTTGTCTGGATTGGTTAATGGAAGGTGCCTTAGCAGATAACCTTTTATAGGAAAGATTTGACAATCAGACATGTATTTATTTATTTAAACCCTTTTATATCACCTTTTGGGAGGTGGGTGGCACTGTGGTCTAAACCACAGAGCCTAGGGCTTGCCAATCAGAAGGTCAGAGGTTTGAATCCCCACGATGGGGTGAGCTCCCGTTGCTCGGTCCCAGCTCCTGCCAACCTAGCAGTTCGAAAGCACATCAAAGTGCAAGTAGATAAATAGGTACCGCTCCAGCGGGAAGATAAACGGCGTTTTCGTGCACTGCTCTGGTTTGCCAGAAGCGGCTTAGTCATGCTGGCCACATGACCCAGAAGCTGTCTGTGGACAAATGCCAGCTCCCTCGGCCTATAGAGAGAGATGAGCGCGCAACCCCAGAGTCGTCCGGGACTGGACCTGACAGTCAGGGGTACCTTTACCTTTACCTTTATGGCACCTTTTAACCATAACAAAGGCCCCTGAGGTGGTTTAGGTGAAAAGAAAATGCCACAACACCAGTTTAAATGATAGCTGAGTTAAAGCATTACAGAGAGAGAGAGAGAGAGAGAGAGAGAGAGAGAGAGTGTTGAGCAGAGTTAAAACCCGTAGGGTTGCATCCATTGCTGCTGTTCTGTCTGTGCAATAGAACTTCTTCACCCCCTGTATCTCCCCCGCACCCTCAAAATCTGGGGTTGGCATACTTTCTGGAGCAGCTGGAGAAAGTAAGAGGAAGGGAGAGGAAGGGGAAGTTTCATTGCGCAAATGGAACTCAGCTCATGGCAAACCCTCTCTCTCGAATGTTAAAAACATGTTAAAATTCAAGCAGAATAAAAATGTTTTCATTGCTTGCTTTAAAAGTCACCACAGACGGGGCAAGTCTATCTTCTCTAGGAAAGGAATTTCATAACTGCAGAAGACACTCTGTCCTGCATTCCCACCAACCAAATCTCAGAAGATGCTCTCGACTTATGGACAGGTTTATGTGGGAGGAGTCTGTCTTTCAGATATCCTGGCCTTGAGACACTTCAGACTTGAGAAACAAGCATCAGCACCTTGAATTTGGGCCAGAAACTAATTGCAAGATGTTGCAATTGATCAGGGCTATGAATCGGGGTTTGAAGCAGCCACCTCGGGTGACAGAAGCCCCCAAGGCGGTGCCCCCCTGGTCACCCCTCCCCTGACCTGCCACCTCCACTTCTGATTTCTGGAAAGATGTAGCCAGAAATGGGCAATGACACTCACATTGTTTCTCTGCCAGAGGGGTGTGTGGCACAGCGGTGGTACCAGCGGAGGTGAGTGGCCCAGCGGTAGAGGTGGCATGGCACAGAGGGGTGGCACTTGGATGGCACAGAGGGGTGGCACAGTGGATTCTTGCAATTTATACAGGATTGGGGTTGTTGTTGTTGTTGTTTAGTCATTTAATCATGTCCGACTCTTCATGACCCCATGGACCAGAGCACGCCAGGCACTTATGTCTTCCACTGCCTCCCGCAGTTTGGTCAGACTCATGCTGGTAGCTTCAAGAACATTATCCAACCATCTCGTTCTCTGCCATCCCCTTCTCCTTGTGCTCTCCATCTTTCCCAACATCAGGGTCTTTTCCAGGGAGTCTTCTCTTCTCATGAGGTGGCCAAAGTATTGGAGCCTCAGCCTCACGATCTGTCCTTCCAGTGAGCACTCAGGCTGATTTCCTTAAGAATGGAGAGGTTTCACCTTCTTGCAGTCCATGGGACTCTCAAGAGTCTCCTCCAGCACCATAATTCAAAAGCATCAATTCTTCAGCGATCAGCCTTCTTTATGGTCCAGCTCTCACTTCCATACATCACTACTGGGAAAACCATAGCTTTAACTATATGTACCTTTGTTAATATCGTCTAAAAAAGAGTACACCAGAAAGCCATCTGGCTGCTGCATTTTGGGGAAGCTGCAGTTTCCAAGCAAACCTTGTGTACATGAATTTGGTTTGTTATTCAAGACTTATGGCGTAAGCGACTGTATGTGACATCCAAAAAGTTCTTCTGTGGCATGTATTTATGCCAAAGTTATGCAAATGTTATCATTGGTGAATATTGCCTGGTCTGCTGTACAATGACCCTCTGAATTCTGGGGAAATCACAGTGGGTGAATGTATCTGATTTTGTTTCTGGAACAGCACTGATGTCTGTGTGTTCTCTTTATGGGTTAAGAATGTGCATCAGTGCATAGGCACTTTAATTAAACCACAGCAGAGAAATACATTTTGATGTGAGCACATTGATTCCTTTTTGTGCTGTGATTGAATCAATGCTCAAATGCATTGGTGTATTTTAGTAACCCATAGGAAAAGGAAGAAAAACGTAGCTGAAAACTGCAGCAAACTATATGTCCCCCAGTTCTGAAATTACTTTTAGAAATTCTGCAGCTCATATCAGAAGCGAGATGAGGCAGAACTAGCAGACCTTAGCCCTGCTTAATAGGACAGAACAAAAATGAGCTATGCATGAGCTGCAGTCTTGATCCCAAAGAATCTTACATTTTAAGCACAGTACCCAAAAATTATCTATATTGTAGTCTGCTTGTGGCAATCAAGCCTTTGCAATCAGTTGCCTGAGCTGGTATGATGGGCCTGAATGTTCACAAATATCTCAATTACTTAGGATTCCAAGCTGTCAGGCTGTTTCAAGTCCTTCTCCAGCTTCTGTAAGAGAGGGGGAAGTCACAGAAGCTCCCAGAGGCAAGAGAATGAGTGTAGAATAGCAAAGAGGGTCAACAACAGTGATGTTAAGGACTGGATTTCATATTCTTGTATCAGTATATTATTATTATTATTATTATTATTATTATTATTATTATTATGCTTGCAACCAAAAAAGTCTCCAAACAATTTATCTTTATGAATTATTTGTATATTGGGGATTATTAATAGCAATACATTTATTGTTTTTCTTTGAAATAAAATCTTAGTAGCCCGGTAAACAGTATCTCTCTACCTGTCATTTTATGGACTGATTGCACATGGTGTGATCTAGAAGGGGTCACTCTCAGACTAAATGTCTATTGCAGAAAATATTTCAAAGTCATCATGACAGGTTGTAATGAAATAACCTAAACTCTGTTTGAATCGGAATGTCATAATGAAGGCTTGAATATCACTCTAGTCCAAACCTTGAACGGAAGGTAAATTCAAGCAAGGCAGCCATATAATGAATGATGTAAATCACAGCAGGCACTGGAAATGAGATGCCCCACTTTCTCTTTGGTCTCTTGTGAACTCATTAAGGCAGCAAATATGTTTCCGAGAGCAGCTGAAACCACGTAAAGAAAATATTGGTACCTATAACATGAAATACTTTCAACTGAGAAGACAATTATTTCAGCGTTAGGCACTGCGGCTGGTGTTCAGCACAGGGCTTCCGTCACCAAAAGCTTCCAAATCTATGAAGCAAATTTTGTTTTAAATTAATTGATACATGGTGTTTCATGTTTTTAAATGACGTGCACTTCATCTTGCCTTACCACAAAGTGAAAATTTGTGGTAAGATTAAGTAGTACAAGCAGCTGATAAGTGGAGCGGGACAATCTATGTAGGTAACAAGTCTGTGCTAGCAAAATTCAGTTTTCTCCAGTATTTAGATTCCTATGTAAACCTGTAGTAGTAGTAGTAGTAGTAGTAGTAGTAGTAGTGTTAATAATATTAATAATAATAATTTATACCCCACCCATCTGGCTAGGTTTCGCCTGCATACCTGCAGGAGCGCCTCCACCCCTATTGTTAAGCCTGGAAACTGAGGCCCAGCTCCAGTGGTCTTCTGGCGGTTCCCCACTGTGAGAAGTGAAGTTACAGGGAACCAGGAAAAGGGACTTTTTGGTACTGGCTCCCAGCCTGTGGAATGCCCTCCCATCAGATAGATAACCAATTACATGACTTTCCGAAGGCATCTGAAGGCAGCCCTGCATTGGGAAGTTTTAAATGCTTGATGTTTAGTTGTGTTTTTATATTATGTTTGAAGCTGCCCAGAGCAGCTGGGGAAACCCAGCCAGACTGGCAGGGTATAAACAATAAATTGTTGTTGTTGTTGTTGTTCTTGTTCAAGCTTGGTGGAAACATGCCCCACTCCTCAAATAGGATCTCAAAAATGGTCAAACATAGGAACCTTTAAACAGCCTTGCAGAATGACATAATATTACCAGCTCTTTCAGGCTATGCAAATTTCATCTACATAGTTTAGACAAAAAAGGTACCTTTGTTAGCCTCTCTCAGCAAAATCAGTTTCTTACATTGCACTTCTTTGCATATCTACTCAGAAATATGTCTCTGGGACATGCGAACTCCCAGGTAAGTGTGCACATATAGCAGGGATGGGGAATAATATGCCTTTCACATGTCATCAGACTACAATACCCATCATGCCTGGCCATCCTGGTTGGGGCTGATGGAAGTTGGCCAACAACATCTGGAGCACCACACATTTCCGTCTCCTGGTGTATACAGTTACAGCCTTTACAAAACTCTAAGAATTTAAAGGCTAGTTAAATGTATTTTCCACTAATTTCAGCATAATAATCACAGCTTTCATAATGTCTAAAACTTTGATAATAGCTGGAAGAGGAAATGATAAAAATCTGACTGAGCTCAGTAGCAAGGAACACCATCTTCAGTTTGTGGAATAAATGCATTCCCTCATGAGGCCCCATCCATGTTCTTCCTTAGTCTCATCTTGTCGTTGAGTAGAAAACCTTTTAATTCTACGACACATTGGGGAATTTAACAGGCAGTGTGCTTCTGCTACTTCAGTTGCATTTGAATTGTGTGCTATTAAATTATTTTATAATTCAATTGTATGTATTGCATTTTTTTACGTTTTGTTTTTGCATCTTAACCACTTTGGGAACACTGATGTTCATAGGCACAACAGCAATAAATAAATGTGTTCCTAAAGTCAATCTGTACACTTCAAGAAACGTGGAGGGATTTTGAAGTTAGATTCAAACTGTGCTGCATTGTGAAAATGTCTTTCCTCCCAACCTGCATCAACATTATTTTAAGACATTAAAAAGTTTATATTCCATATAGCACCCATCACTGAATAATAATTAACTTACTAATTTGACTATATTCAATCAAAAACAGAGTTCACTATATACAACAAGGCCTTAGGGCCAACCACAGAGTCCTATATTGATGTTCAATCAGATGTCATGGCAGCCATTCCTAAATGATAGCTGAGACATCCGCATTTGCAATGAAAAGGATTTAATAATTTTTAGCTTCGTAATTTGTTGACATTAATCAGGAGAACAAGCCATGATGCTAGAGTAACTGGAAACTCTTTAAATGAGAAGTACAGAACTCTTTTGCATTCTGGCTCTTTGTTGTGCTAGAATGAAATATCATGTTTTTGTCACTGAGTTGTGGCCTGGGGAGAGAGGTGTGGTGTCTGCTGTGTGTCCTAAAGTACTGCATTTGAGCCCCAGGCCTGAGGGTTCCTCATCCCTGAGCTATGGCAAGCTTAGGATAAAAAGGTAAAGTTACCCCCTGACCGTTAGGTCCAGTCCCGGCCGACTCTGGGGTTGCACGCTCATCTTGCTCTATAGGCCGAGGGAGCCAGTGTTTGTCCACAGACAGCTTCCAGGTCATGTGGCCAGCATGACTAAGCCGCTTCTGGCGAACCAGAGCAGCGCACGGAAACGCCGTTTACCTTCCCTCTGGAGCGGTACCTATTTATCTACTTGCACTTTGACATGCTTTCAAACTGCTAGGTGGGCAGGAGCTGGGACCGAACAACAGGAGCTCACCCCGTTGCAGGGATTCAAACTGCCAACCTTCTGATCGGCAAGCCCTAGGATCTGTGGTTTAGACCACAGCACCACCCGCGTCAAGTGTTAACCTCTGATGACTCTTTCATCTAATATAAGCCAACATTCTTGGCCATTGGTCTATGGTAAATAGCCAGCTACATTATTTCAGGAGAGGCCTCTCAATGACTCAGTAGCATACAGCATACTGTCATATTTGCAGAGGACAACAGATATTCATAGCCTTCATGATGCCATCTGGTAAGACAGACGATTGCTTCCTTCCAGAAGCAAGCACAATTATAAGGTTCTGTACGCAATGCAAAAAGAGCCATTCATGTCTGTTCCTATTTATACTCGCAGGCAGCTTATCCGAGGGGTTACTGGCAGTCTGAGCTTTGATTTGAGCCTAAAGAAGGAGGAGGCATAAATCCATAGAAACCATAAAATCTACAGATTCAACATTTTTAGCCACCTATGTGCCTCCAAAACTTCAATAAGCAAATCTCCATCAAATCAAAAGCTTTCTTGGCATTCCCCCATTGCATTAATGGATCAGATTTTTGAATTTCAGAGCCAGTGCATTAACTGGTTTGTTTGTTGGCTGAGCGCAGGGTTTTAGTGAAGCTTATTTAGTCTGTGGAAATAATGAGTTATAAAGCAGAGGAAGTTAGTCGTAGAGACACAGCTTACTTGCACTGGTGAATGGGGTATTGAACAGGTAATCTTTACACCTTAATGTTAAAACTGCAAACTAAGAAGCACCCTGTTGAGAGCTATGAAGTCATTGGTTGGCCTCAGGCAAGCCACACTTTGAGCCAGTATTACCCTCACTACCAAAATTTTTCCTTTCATTTATTCATCTTGAAGGGACAGGGAAGGTATTCCCTGTATTTTATATTTAAGTAAATTGTTCTGCTCTGATAAGTTGCTTTTCTAAATTGCTCTGTTAAAATTGCATATTATCCTGCTTTGCTGAATTGGGAAGAGGCCCACTTCCTCTTTCTGCTGGCTAGCAGGGAAGCTCATTTCCTGTTTTTTTCTCTCAGCTAAGTAGAAACTGCAGTACTCTCTGCACATGCTCTCTGATGCAGTAATGCAAGAGAAGAACACACGAACAAGGGAAGGAGGGGCGTTTAGATAGCCATATGCCATATAAGGAAGTAAGCTAAAACTTGCCAGCTGATTGGAGGAGGTTTTGGGGAAGCTTGGGGGAGGGAAGGGTGTTTTCAAGGTATAAGAAAGTTTGCAAATGTGAAATTGGGCGTAGCCAGTCTTTGGAGAGGACTCCACTGGCTGCCTCTGCGCAGATCTCAATAAATCTCTTTTCTCTGACCAAGAAGTCTCTGGAATTGTTTTTCCCCTCTGGCCACGGGGTTGGCGGACCGCTGGACCTCCGGGTACTGCTAATCTAAGGCTTCATTTTGGGGGCTCGTGTCCGGGATGGGTCCCCACCCCACGAAAGGTGGACCGAGGGGCCAGACTCGACCGGGTGAGCAACCGGGACCAGCGCTCGCAATCTCCAGCGCGCACCCTGCCAGTTCGTAGGGGGAGATCGCCACGCTGTGCCTGAGCCGAGACACCCAGTCGGGAGAGAAAAGAGGACGGCCGAAGGAGGGGTCCGCAGCGGAACAGGTAAGCCCAAGGGAAAGGGCGTGGTAGGAAGCCCGATCAGCTTCCTCTGGCTGTGAGCAGTAGAGTGCCGCCAGAAAAGGGATAAAGGGTCTGGCTGTGAGCAGTAGAGTGCCGCCAGAAAAGGAACAAAGGAACTGGCCGTGGCAATAAGGTGCCGCCCCGCCAGACAGGGACGGGAAAAGGGAAAAGGGGAAACAGAGGTGGCAGTAGAGTGCCGCCAGTAAGGTTGGGGAAAGGGGAAACAGAGGGAAAATTATTTTGGTGTGTTTTGTGTGTTGCATGTTGGAATTATATTGGGGTGTGTTTTGTATGTTGCATGTCAGATACTCCAGTGGTTGAATTGTCAAGTGTGGGCCGGGGCTTAGCGTCCCCTTGGCCGAGCGATTGCAGGGCTGTGCATTTCTTGGCAACGAGAGTTCGCCAAGTCACAGTCTGTAGTGGTTGGTGTGTGAAAGGATCTTAAGCCCGGTTAGGAGCGGAGTATCTGAAAAAAAAAAAAAAATGTAGTCTGGGGCAAGCTAACGTAGTCCTCTGAAATGTTTTTTAACCAACTGGAAAGCAGCTACGAAGCATGATGATTGGGTTCAAATTGAGAAGAGAGAGGATGTGAGGTTGATTGGCCCACCCAAGGAACTAATTAGCCCTCGGAGGGCAGATTTAATTTGCAACTAATCAACCCACTATATCAAAATATCTTGAACGTCCACCCAGACCAGATCCCCTATATTTCTACCTGGAAAATCAATGTAGAAAAGAATCCACCGTGGCTGAAAGCCTGCCGAGGCGACGCCCCACAAAATACAATATGTGCAGTCCGACCGGCAGGGAAGTCAGAAAAGCCCCCGGTGATATCAGAGCCGGAAGGAGAGGAAGGAGAGGAAGGAGAAGAGGGGGAAGTCATTAAACCGCCGCCACCCTATGCTCCACCAACTGCCCCTCTAGCGAATCCCCCAGGCCCAGGGCCCCAGGACTAGGGAGGAGCCGGCCCTCAGCCTGAACCCTCCAAGGTTGATGAATTAGAGAGCAAAGAGGAAGAGGATGATGAGGAGTTTATGAAGGGACTAATTGAGTTAGCAAAGAAAGGAAAAATGTGGACACAGTATCAGACATTGAGATTGCAACAGTATGTACAACCCTATGCGAAAGAAGTGGATGTTAGTTCCCATTTGTTGGCAGCAGCAGGATGTTCCCAACACAAGGGAAGAAATGGCAGAAGAAATGGATAGAAGCAGCAACCAGGGCGTCCCTCCATAAGTCCCATAAGGCACAGAAAAAGGGTGGGACTGCAATGATGCCTCTACGCAGAGTGTATGACCCACCAGCCCCCCAGGACAGGGTGGGGAAGCACCACCATGCACTTATACAGTCCAACATGTGCCTTTTTCAAGTGCTGATGTGTGCAATTGGAGAAATTAGAACCCTACCTTTGAGGAGAACCCAGATGATATTGCCAACGCCCCATTATAAAGGCTGCCTTTGTAGCTCAAGCAGCGTCCAATATTCGCCAAAAGAAAAAATCCAGAAGCATGAGGGGTGCATCGGCCATGGGCTGGAATAGATGTTGGAAATAGCTCAAACCACTTACAATCAGAGAGATGAGGAGGCCCAAAAAAAAAAGGAGAAGTATCAAACAAGGAAGTTGACGGCATTACAGGCTACCACACCCACCCCTCAGGAAAGAGGAAGTGCCCGGGGAGGAGGGCGAAGCCGTCTGGGAGGAATCAGTGCGCCATCTGCCGACAGGAAGGGCACTGGAAGAGAGAATGCCCTATTCTATTATTAGGAAGAGATTTGTTGGTAAAGTTGCAAGCCCAAATTACCTTTAAGCCATCGGGAGAAGCCACAATGTCCACTATGCCACTTGGGGAACTGGTTGTGGAGGCACCCCTGAGGGAGTACTGGCACCTCATGATGGTAAAAGAAGAGGAGGGACCCATCCCCGCCAGTATTCTGGAACAAGTGAACCCCCCAGGAATGGCAAAGAATATCCCACCAATAATCGTGAAGCCCAAGCCATTTGTCAATCCTGTTGCAGTAAATAAGTATCCCATCCCACGAAGGGCGACTGAAGGAGTGTAGGTGCATCTAGAGCGACTGCTCCAACATAGGATCTTGAGGCAATGCCAATCACAGTGGAACACCCTTTTGTTACCAGTGAAGAAAGGAAGCAGGCTATTATCCTGATACCAGAGGCAAAGAACTGCAGAGAACTCTGTGGCTTTCTGGGGTCTGCAGGATTTTGTAGGATATGGATATTTAATTACAGCATCATTGCCAAGCCTCTACATGAGTCAACCAGAGGAACTGAGAGAGACCCCTTTGTTTGAAGCACAGAACAACAGCAAGCCTTCGTGGATTTGAAGAGGGCACTACAGCAAGCCCCAGCGCTTGGCATCCCAAACCCTGAGAAACCCTTTACTCTATTCGTGGATGAGGACCAAGGGACAGCGAAAGGCGTTTTGTGCCAAAAATTGGGAAGCTGGCAACAGCCAGTGACATGAAGGGTACCTGAGCGCCTGACGCCTACAGAACAAGGCTTACCGCCGTGCATGAGAGCAGTTGTGGCAGTAGCCACCCTACTGAACAAAGCAGACAAATTTATTTTTGGCCAAGACACTGTTTGTGTGACCCCGCATGCAGTCCCAGCTCTGCTTGACATGAAGGGTACCTATTTCCTCTCCCAAGCAAAGATGATGAAGAATATTTTAGCAGGCCTGACCTCAAAGATGAAGCAAACCCCCACTGGCCTTCATGGTTTGTGGATGGAAGCAGCTTTGTTAAGGCTGGACAGCGAAAAGCAGGCTATGCAGTGGTAGCCTTGGAAGACCAAGTGATCGAAGTGCAGCCACTCCCGCCTGGAACGTCGGCCTGGCTGGCATAAATAACAGCGCTCACCAGAGCCCTGACCCTAGCAAAGGGACAGAAGATAAACATTTATACTCTAAGTATGCCTTTCTGACTTTACATGCCCATGGAGCCTTATGGAAGGAAAGAGGTTTGCTTACCTCCAGAGGAAACCAGGTGGCCCACCCACAAGCCTTATTGAACCTTCTGGATGTTGTATGGGAGCCCAAGGCAGTGGCAGTTATCCATTGTTATGGACACAAAACTGGACTAGGAGAAGTGGCCAGAGGAAACCGACTAGCAGACAGAGTGGCCAAGGAAGCAGCCAGGGAACCAGCTCCCGCGTCAGTTATTGGAGCACTGGTCCCTGGAAGGATCTTGAACACCGCTGATAAGCCAATATACACCAAAAGGAGAGGGACACTGCAGATGCCCAGGGGCTGACTATGTCCAAAGAAGGATGGTACCTTACTCATGATGACAGAATATGGATTCCAGAGTCCCTTTCTCGGCAGATTACTCAGAGATACCATGAGTCCACCCACATGGGACCAGATGCCACAACCAGACAGCTGAAGCAGTGCTTCTACATAGCCCACCTTTATCAACTGGCAGCCCAGATTTCCAGGAAGTGCCCGCTATGTCAAAAGAATAATCCCAGAACCGGACCCTTGGCTCCCCCGGGGATTCAGCATAGTGGAACTGCACCCATGGAAGACCTTGTTGTGGATTTCACTGAATTGCCCCGCTGTGGACTATACCGCTACCTGCTTGTGGCGATCTGCACGTATACAGGATGGGTTGAAGCCTGGCCCACCAGAACTGAAAAGGCATTTGAAGTAACCAGGTGCCTGCTTAGGGAGATCATTCCCCGCTATGGACTACCTAGGTCAATAGGATCTGACAATGGACCAGCTTTTGTCCACTCAGTTTTGCAATAACCCCCCCCCCCCATGCTAGTCAAAATGTGCAGTTTAATAATTATGTGCAGTAATTCTCCCGAGATTTTGTCTCTTTCTTAACAGGTGGACCCAGGCCCACTGCTGTTACCTCACCCCTTGGGTCCACCACACTTAAGTGAAGAAGGCTATTTTAGATTGGACAGTTACACCAAATCCTGATGATCCTCTGAAGCTAACCATCTCCAGAAGAGCGCCAGACGGCTGGACAAGTGGATGGGAGGGACGCCCGCGGGCAGCGTCCCCAACGTAGAGACTTTTTTCCCCCAGCAAAATTTAAGGCACCGCCAGGACTTTTGATATTGGGGCCAGAACTCTTTGATATGGTCACTCCGTGTGTCAGGCCTCTGCAAGGGTGGGTATATATATTCCTGTGGGTATATGTTAATATATGTAGAGGGAGAAGCCCCTTTCGGATACAGTGTGTTGGGAAGAAATCATGAGAGTATTAAGCATCCACAAGGACAGGTGGGAAAATTGGTTAAGATAATAGGCTCCTCCTCAGAGAGGTGGGACACAACCTCCCAAGAAGCAAGGCAGCTGATAGAGCACGAGTATCAGTGGGCCCTTCAGCAATAAAATAGATATGTCCCAGATAATAATGTCAGCATTTCAGCCACCATTGATCACATGGAAACAATGATAGCCAGGAACCCGCTGAAAACTACAGGAGGTGATCTATGGGGTTGGTTATATTCCTGGCTGCCTCATGGCAGTTGGCTCAGGCATATTGTGGTATTATTAGCAGGGCCGCTGTTAATCCTTCTGCTTCTTTGCTTCTGTATACCCTGCTTCGTGCAATGCTTACAAGGTGTGACGCAAAAAGAATCATGGCCCTTATTGCTCTTCCCCAGGATTATAAACCCGAGAGACCAGGACGAACCTAGGAGATAGGTTGTCCCAAAAGAAGAGGAGGGAATGAAGGGACAGGGAAGGTATTCCCTGTATTTTATATTTAAGTAAATTGTTCTGCTCTGATAAGTTGCTTTTCTAAATTGCTCTGTTAAAATTGCATATTATCCTGCTTTGCTGAATTGGGAAGAGGCCCACTTCCTCTTTCTGCTGGCTAGCAGGGAAGCTCATTTCCTGTTTTTTTCTCTCAGCTAAGTAGAAACTGCAGTACTCTCTGCACATGCTCTCTGATGCAGTAATGCAAGAGAAGAACACACGAACAAGGGAAGGAGGGGCGTTTAGATAGCCATATGCCATATAAGGAAGTAAGCTAAAACTTGCCAGCTGATTGGAGGAGGTTTTGGGGAAGCTTGGGGGAGGGAAGGGTGTTTTCAAGGTATAAGAAAGTTTGCAAATGTGAAATTGGGCGTAGCCAGTCTTTGGAGAGGACTCCACTGGCTGCCTCTGCGCAGATCTCAATAAATCTCTTTTCTCTGACCAAGAAGTCTCTGGAATTGTTTTTCCCCTCTGGCCACGGGGTTGGCGGACCGCTGGACCTCCGGGTACTGCTAATCTAAGGCTTCAATCTAAGGATCCAAGCCACTGACTAGGAAGAGAGAGCCACTGAGTCATTGGAACAGCAGGATTGCATTTTTATCATTGGGAAGGGCCACAGCTCATCTGCTTTGCTTGTAGAAGGTCCCAAGCTCGATCCAGATATCTCAGAATGTCCCCCATCTGAAATCCTAAAGAGCTGCTGCTGGTCCGTGTAAACAATACTGAACTAGATCAACCAATGGTCTGCTTCACTTTAAGGTTGCTTCCTATTATCCTGACTTTAGGCTGTGTGGGTTGGGACTGGGGGGATTTAGCAGCAAAACACATTATTTCCTTCAAAGAATTCCTGGCACTGTTGTTTTCCTCTCTCAGCATTATAATCCCCAGCAACCATTGCTAAACTGTAGTAATCAGAATTCTTTGAGGGGAAAAATGTGCTTTGAATGTGCATTAAAGGTATTGTTTGTGCACAGCCTCCGATACCAGCATTTCTGTTGCCCAACCAACACCAGGTCTCGAGAAGCCTCTTTTGGCCCAGCCCAGCCACTGTCCACACCTGCCATAATATATGGTCTCAGATGATTGGCAGGTGGGTCAAAATGGTCCGGCACACCTAATTAGGCCCGTGGGCCAGAGGTGCCCTAGCCCTGGTCTAGACTATTGCCTGCACGCAGCGACAGAACCTGCCAATTGAGAATGTCACTAAACTTTCATGTCAGCTCTTCAGATAAATGTCACATTCAGATATTGAACAGGGTCTGTCAACTCCAACCCCAAATATGGAGGAGGGAGGAAATGGGAGGGAAATTATTGGCAAACAGCTTCAACCACCATTAAAAGGTGCCCTTTTAGCTGCTTATGTGAAGTTTGCTTATATGAGTATTTTGCCACATCATTGCTACTGACAGCTTCAATTGGTGTGCCCTGAGAATGCTTGACAGGCACAAATCACAGGCCATTTGTTTGGAGATGAAGGACAGAATGTTATTCAGGGGGTGGGGAAAGAACACAATTTAACAATGTAATTATAACAGAAATGTATCGTGTGCAAAGAAAACCATATTCAGTTCTTTTCCTACATTGCTGTGGGGAAGGTCAGGGTGATGCATGATACTTCGTGGTACAGCAGGTATCCTTGGTTTCTTTCTTTTTTTAAGGAAATGTAAAATCAAACTCCGTAACCTCTGTCTTTCCAGCGGGGGTTAAGATTGCCCTGGTGACTTGTTTAAGCTCATTTGCATTAGCCTGTCATGTTTTAAGTCAAAAACATCATTGACATTTTTCAAACCATCTTGTGCTTCATTCTTCATCTTGTGTCAAATCATCTTTGAAAGCCCTGTTGCTAGGTAACTTTTACCTTTCTCTGTACCTATCCCCAGAAATCAATAGTACCCCCTTCATTCTTCCTAATCCTCTACTCAGTGTGTGTGAGAGAGAGGGGGGGGGAGAGATTTGAGGGTGTGTGTGTGTGTGTGTGTGTGTGTTAGAGAGGTGGGGTTCACATGAATCTCTTCATGCACTGAATTTCATGTCATGAAAGGAGCTCCTCTTTCTCAAAAATGGCAGAGCTTTTATTTGATGTTGCAACTAATTGCCAGAAATAATAAGATGCTCTCTAGGAAGAGCAAGTTAGCTCCAAGTAACAGATAAAAGATGAGGACACAATGGGAAAAGGAATTTAGTTCTAGCTATTTATGGTGTTAAGTATAGTCTTCACACCAAAAGCATCATAAGATCTCAGCTCACTTTATTTGGAGGCTAAAGGATAAACATATGATAAGATTGTAAAAAGGATCCTGTTTTGTTACGAGTGGGAGGAACCGCTTCTGAAAATTGACTTTAGTAGCAGCCCAATCCTATATATTATTATATATTACTCTGAAGTTCTACTGAGTTTAATGCAGCTGATTCTTACGAAAATCTGCATTGAGTTTTATTCTTAGACTTCAGATCTTATTTTTCTACTTGGGCCTGTCTTTTCTGGCAGGTTTGTATATACCTGATGTATTAGTGTGTACACACACTTCTTATTCAACAGATCTTTCATTGAGGTTTCACCTCCTATTCAGCTGCCAGATATTTAAAAAGCAACACTCCGAAGACTAAAGCAATAGAAGGCCAATTCGAAACACAGCAAGCTGCCATATACCAAGTCAGACCATTGGTCCATCTAGCTTAGCCTTGTCTTTTTTTTTTTTTTAAATATATTTTATTAGTTTTTCCATACAATCATTTCACATTAACAAATTGTAATACATTTCCAATTTTTGACTTCCTTCAGCTTCTCTGAGAATCATTCGAATTCTAATTTTTTGATACACATTTCCCAATTTCTATATTACCTTTATGCTTACCCCCATCTTATATTCTGCTTTTTTGCAATATTTCTTAATCTATTACAGAGCTTCTTTAAATGCCACTAACGTTATTTCGTTATCACTTATACATTCCCAATAATCTGTTAATTTTTTCCAATCCTCGATGAAACTTTGATCTCGCTGATATCTAATCTTCCCTGTCAGTTTATCAAGTTCTGCATAGTCCATCAGCTTTGTTCTCCATTCCTCCAACGTTGGTATTTGTTCTTGTTTCCAATTCTGGGCCAATAATATTCTTGCCGCTGTCACTGCATACAGGAAAATTTTGTAGTCCTTTCTATTTATTTCATTTCCTATTATTCCTAAAAGAAAAGCCTCTGGTTTTTTAACAAATGTATATTTCAACATTTTTTTCAGCTCGTTATATATCATCTCCCAGAAGCTTTTCACTTTCTTACATTCCCACCACATATGAAAAAATGTACCGTCCTTTTCTTTACATTTCCAACATTTCTTACATGTTTTGTACATTTTTGCTAATTTTACTGGTGTAATGTACCATCTATATATCATTTTCATAACATTTTCCTTTAATGCAGTGCATGCAGTAAATTTAATACCATCCTTCCAAAGTTTTGTCCAATCATCAAATTGTATATTATGTCCTATATCCCTGGCCCATTTTATCATAACTGATTTAACTTCTTCATCTTTTGTATGCCATTCCAACAATATTTTGTACATTTTAGATAAGTTTTTATGTTCATTGTTTATTATTTCTATTTGAAATCTAGAATCTTTTTCTATATATCCGTATTCTTTGAGGTCTTTCTTAAACATTTCATTTGTTTGAAAATAATGTAACCAATCATACATAAATTCTTTCACTTCTTCGTAAGGTTTCATTTTCCATTTCCCCCCTTCTTTAATAATCAAATTTCCATATGTGATCCAATTCTTTCTCATATTAGTTTTTTTTAACAGCCATAACCTCTAATGGCGACAGCCAGTGTGGAGTTTTTGTTTCCAGTAGGTTTTTATACCGCTCCCATATTTCTATTAATGGTCCTCTGAAGATGTGATTTCCAAAACCTCTATGGATTTTCTTCTTTCCAGCCCATAGGTACGCGTGCCATCCAAATCTATTGTCAAATCCTTCTAAATCCAACAGTTCTGTATTTTCTAATTTTATCCATTCCTTTAACCAACAGAGGCCTGAGGCTTCATAATACAGTTTCAAGTCTGGCAAGGCAAAGCCTCCTCTTTCTTTTGCATCAGTTAATAACTTAAATTGAATTCTTGGCTTCTTTCCTTGCCAGATATATCTTGAGATTATTCTTTGCCAATCTTTAAAAACCCCAGTCCCCTTGATTATCGGAATTGTTTGATATAGAAACAGTAGTTTTGGTAGCACGCTCATCTTTATCGTTGAAATCCTTCCCCAGAATGATAATTTCATTCGTCCCCACGTGTCCAAGTCTTTTTTTATCCCATTCCACACTGGTATGTAATTATTCTGATATAAATCTATATTCTTGGGGGTTATCCATATACCTAAATATTTCACTTTTTTCACCACTTCTATACCTGCTTGCTGCTGTATCTCTTCAATTTTATCTGAGTCCATATTCTTAACAATTATTTTGGTTTTTTTTCTTATTCAATATAAATCCTGCCACTTGACCAAATCTCTCTATCTCTATAACTAGCTTAGCCTTGTCAACACTGAATGTCTGGAAGCAGCTCTCTAGAGCTTCAGACTGGGGTCCATCTAGCTTAGCATTGTCAACACTGAATGTCTGGAAGCAGCTCTCTAGGGCTTCAGACTGGGGTCCCTTCCTGATCTACCTGGAGATGTCAGGGATTGAACCTGGCGCCTTCTTCAGGCAACGCTGGTGCTGTGTCCCTGAGCTACCATCCTTCCCCACAACAGTGCCTCTTTGCGTCGCATTTAAAGGTAGGAAATTGAGGCTTACATCCATTCTTCCCCACAAATTTCAGTAACAGGACTGCCACCAGCACCTGCCACTCTTGGGCCACTGCCAAGGCCCCACCAATGCCAAGCTTTCTCCTAGCAGCTGTGAGTTACCTACCGTTTAAAATTTCCTGCGGCGTCCCATTGGTCACAGCCACCTGCTGCAGACTGGGGAAGTGTCGCTGCCAGTGCTGCCTGCCACCATTGGCAAGCCCACCAGCCAGCTCTGAAGATATCACCAGGCAACAGATGGTACAGAGTTGGGGTTGAACCCCATGGAAGCTCCCCTGCAGAATTCACTCCCACAGGAGGCAGTGATGGCCACCAAGGGGATTGAAGAAATTCATGCAGAATAAGGCTGGCAATGGCTACCAGCCATGATGGCTATACTCTGCTTCTGCATCAAAGTATAGCTTCGGAATACCAGTTGTTGGAAACCGCAGGTGGGGAGAGTGCTGTAGTGCATGGATCCTGCATGTGAGTTTCTTACAAGCATCTATCTGGGTTTCCACTACAATCACAGAATGTGGAACTAGATGGGCCATTGGCCTGATCCAGTAAGCTCTTCTTGTGTCTTATGGTCTTAACCTGGGGCCACATTAATCTAATAGCATTAACTCTTCTGGAACATCATTGAGATATGAATTCTAAAGTACTTTGCACTTTTAAAAAAACAACCACAGAAATAATTCCTATTTTGTTTCATAGATATCTAAGACCCTTCAAGTGTCCCTAATTTCCAGGGATGTCCTTGATTTAAAGAAGCCCATGGTTTCTGATATGATCCCAGAATGTCCCACTTTTCCTTAGGACGTCCCTATTTTCATTGCAGAAATGTGGGAGGGTATAGAGTTACCCAACCCCTGAGCCATCCGAAGGCAATCCTGTATAGGGAAGATTTTTTTAAAAAATGTTTAATATTTTATTATGTATTTATATATGTTGGAAGCTACCCAGAGTGGCTGGGGTAACCCAGTAAGATGTGCGGGGTATAAATAGTAAAATTATCATTATGGAATGGGATGTCTCTATTTTCATCGGAGAAATGTTGGAGGATATGATATCTGTATTCTAACAGAGACAAAAAAAACGGGTGGGATGTTTTAGTCGTGCTATTTAAAATATAAATATGAGTTTTTCAAATATTCCATTACATTTTGGTGTATTCTGGTTAATTGTATGTGTTATTTATTTGTTGTTGAAAGTCACATTGAGTAACTTTTGTAAAATAAGCGACTGATAAGTTTCAGTAATAATATTTTTAATTATTAACATTACTCCCAAGGCAAACCAAACACAAAAAATGGGTATTTAGTGCAAGGGTGGAGCCAATGAGATGCCCTGCAGAGGTTGCTGGACTCCATCTCCCAACCCTGTAACATGGCCAGCTGGTGCTGATGGAAGTTGAGAGTCCAACTACATTTGAAGAGCACTGAATCAGCTACCCTTGGTTCAGCAAGAGAGAGAGGGTGGCAGTGCTTTGAAAGCACAGCTGTGCATTGGCCATGTTTCCTATGAATGATAAAATGGAATTCTGGAGAGCTTACCAATGTCAGGAATCTTACCACTAATCTCCTTCACATGGTGTCAGACCAAGCAGTAAATCCTATTAGCATATATGGGATTCTCTGGATTTCCGTATGTTTGCTTCCTCCAAGCTCCAAATCTAAAAGCGGCTTCTTGAAGAGCCCCTTCTCTGTCTTGGGCTGTCAAATCAAATATGAGTCTTAGTACAAATTGTTAACTAAACACAGTTAGTATAATTTAATATTCTGCTGGTAGCAAGAGAGAGATAACAATACCCTCACTGTCTATGATGAATTCTATATAATATTTGAACTGAGTCATTTCAGCTCCCTCCTTGCTTTTTCTTTCTTTCTCTCTTGTCCTTTAAATTGATGTAGGTGATTTTTGTGAAGAAAGTGATAAAGAATCCCAGTGAACAAACAAAAATGTGTTGAAGATTGTGAAAACTAAGCCTTGACCTATGTTACAAAAACCTACCGCCCCAGCTGACTGCATTGAGGATAATCCAATGAAAATATATGCTTTGCTTCCCAATCCTATCTATCTTTAGTCTGCTATAAGTCCCAAAAGTTTTGATGGAACTTATTTCTTCAGGCTTACAGCTTTGAAACCTTCAGAGCAACAAACTGTGACCACAAGCAAAACAAACAAATACTTTACCAAGGTGTTTATTTTCCTAACAAGAGAAAGAGTATTCAATAATTCTGTCTGTGTCCATGCCAGTCATCTGGAGTAAACTCTGAAATTGGGTCAGCAAAACACTTGCAATGCAGATAACAAATCCTGTTTGCCTAACATCATACTCAAAGTTAAGTATGCCTACTCAAAAGTATGCTAGAAAGAGAGGTGAGGCCTGAACCAGCAGTTCTGATCAACATATGTGGCCCACATTCATGTCAATAACATATGCCATGGAATGTACACAGAAAATTACTGAACTGAGTATGGCATACAACTACTGCTCACATATTGGCACTTTAGATTCTGTTTCTAGGCTCATGTTTATCATAGGAATGGGTCATATGTCAAACAGAGGTGGGAAAGCTATGGCTCTCTAGATATCGTTGGACTACGGCTCCCATCACCCCTGGCAAATGGTCAGGGATGATGGGAGTTGTGCCACAGGTTCCCCACCATAATGCTTCACCAGAGCCACATTCCACAGAAGAAGATACAGCCTATTCCAACATTCATGGCCTTTCCTATAAAATAGGTAAGGCAATAATAAAGTACAGAGTTCTTAGAAGCACTAAGCTGCTTGTTCCAGACTGCTGTCATTAACTTCAACGCTTTGAATTAATTTGACAGTTCTGGGATCCTGGCCATTTCAGCTGACTTAGAAGATGCCACAGGCACACATGTAAGGGAATCTTTTTGTCTCTCTTCCTCCACTTTCCATATTGCTTTCAACATTTTACCAATGTTCACAAAATAAACCACAGAATCACCCACCCACCCCCCATCTCACCCACCCTAATCCACAATTTCCCTAAGGACTAATAAGGAACTAAGAGTAGGGAATGGGAGAGGAGAAAAAGAATAAAGGAAGGGCAAGTCAGAAGGAAGTGAAAGAAGGAGGGGACAAAGGAGGGAGAGTATATGAAACAAATGAAGAAAAATGTGAGGTTAGGACAGCCTCCCCAAAGCTGGTGGCCTCCAGTTGTTTTGGAGGTTAACTCTCATCATCCCTGACCACTGGCCATGCTAGCAAGTGGTGTTTGGAGCTGAAGTCCAACACATCTGAAGTACACCAGGTTGGGGAAGGTTAGCTTAAGCCAAGAACTGGTGGAAGTACATAAGCTTCAGTACATAATCAAATGGACAAATATCTGTCCAATAAAAATGTGTTTTCCAGGAGTCTTTCTCCTGTTTCATGACTACAATACAAAGCATGCTTACATAAGAGTAAGTTCACTGAAATCAGTGAGACTTGGTTCTAAGTTGAGTTGTATAGCATTTACTGCAACTAGGGGTGGAGGAAAGATTCAATTCAATTCAGACTTTCTGAGAGCCAGTGTGGTGTAGTGATTAAAAGCAGTGGTCTCGTAATCTGGTGAACCAGGTTCGATTCCCCGTTCCTCTACGTGCAGCTGCTGGGTGACCTTGGGCTAGTCACACTTCTCTGAAGTCTCTCAGCCTCACTCACCTCACAGAGTGTTTGTTGTGGGGGAGGAAGGGAAAGGAGAATGTTAGCCGCTTTGAGACTCCTTAGGGTAGTGATAAAGCGGGATATCAAATCCAAACTCCTCCTCCTCTTCTTCTTTAAAAAAAAATCAATTCAGATTTTCTGAAACAATATGAGAACTAAACACAGCCCCCCCCCATGAAATTTGCATGTATCTGAATTTTGCAACTCAGTTCTCTAGCCGTTGTTCATGGAGATGTCTTTATTAGGGGAAATAACATACCAAAATGCATTGTATAAAAAGGAGAAATTTGCACTAAAATGCTGGTGAATTTTCATGAGGGTTTTTTAAAAGGGAAAAAACCACAAATTGCTGAAGAAATGTGAACTGAATTACAGGATGGAAAAATAAGACATGGAGAAAACTAAAATTTGCATGTTCTTTCATACCTAACTTTCCCTAGTAGGATGAGCACCAGTATACCCATTGCTCAATAGCAGGAGAGTAGATAGACTGCCAAAATTATATTGTCATTTTTCCCCATGGAAGAGGTTTGTTGAACAGGGATGGGAATCCGTGACCCACCGGATGTTTCTTTCCTCCAACTCCCTTCATCCCTAGCTAGCTTAGCCAATGGCTAAGGATAATGGGAACTGTAGTCCAACAGCAAGTAGAGGGCCAAAGATTTCCTCCTCATGCCATAAAGAACTCTCAGCAGCCTTGCAGTTCTATGGGAGAAGTCATGACTGTTTAAGTAATAATAAGAAATTATTACTTGCACTCCACTCATCTGACTGGGTTGCTTCAGCCACCCTGGGCAGCTTCTAACAGAATATAAAGAACACATGATACATCAGGCATTCAAGGATTCCTAATACAGGGCTGCCTTCAGATGTCTACAGAAAGTTGCATAATTGCTTGACATCTGATGGGAGGGCATTCCATAGGGCAGGTGCAGCTACCAAGAAGACCTTCTGCCTGGTTTCCTGCTTCCTGTATGCGGTAAGGTAATCTTCAAGGAAACGATGTATTACCAAGTATTTTCAGAATGACCCTCCAATGTAAATAAATAGCCAAGGTTCTCTATCACATTATTTACTGTTTCTACAGTTTGGCGGTTTCATGCAAATATTAAGAATCCCAATGAGCATTAAATGAGGGACACATGGAACTTCACCAATAATTCTACCTTAAATGTAAATGTATCCATTATTAAATGGTGGCTTGCATAGTTCCTGGAAGTATTCACAACTGAATTTCTAAGCTCTCTCAATTTGTATGCTCTGCTACATTTTGCACTCTTCTTCCTGTCACTTGCAATGCTCGTAAGGCATCTTATAATTCAATAATTTTTGCTTCCATGTCACATGAAATTATTGCTGAAGAGAGCCTAAACAGTGCGGTGGATAAAAACAGCTGAACAATATTTTATTAATAATGCGGGAAATATTTGCGATGGCAGAGTTCGCTTCGAGATGCTTTTTGCTTTCCATCACAGCTCAATGAAACAGATTAGTCTCAATATGTTTGTCGGTATTTAATAAAACATAAGGTGCCTGAGTATGCTGGGGCCTCGCAGATCCCTGATGTAATCTCATTATGGCTATTGAAGTACACCAGGGTTGAACTTGGCCCATTAATATTTATCATCTATGGCTGCAATTCAAGCACATCAGAGATTCAGGAACTCTGTTCGAATTTGAATGGAAACATTTTATAGGAGGCTTTTCCGCAGCTCAACTGAAATGAAAACAATAATTCATTTGTCTTCAGTAATGAAGTTTATTTATTGCCTTTTAATTTCAAGCATGCAATGCACTGCACCATGTAATGTTTATACCAGTGTTACTCAATTAAATTCAGAGGTGGTCTAGCATATCTGTCGAAAGATTTAGGGATGAGCGTATCAGACAATTTCTGGTGGATTTCGCTTTTGGGTGTGTGTTTTACCCATAAGTCTGTGCTGTCCCATTTCCATATTAATCCACATTTCTAAATAACAATTTAAAAAACAGCACAAAAATTAACATTGCAGTGTGTGTGTGTGTGTGTGTGTGTGTGTGTGTGTTTCCTCAAAATAAACATTTCTTAACTTACTCTGGGGTAGAAATTGAGCTGAGAACTTGGTTGGAAGATTTATGAAACATTAAAGAAGAGAAGAAGAGGAGTTTGGATTTGATATCCCGCTTTATCACTACCCGAAGGAGTCCCAAAGCGGCTAACATTCTCCTTTCCCTTCCTCCCCCACAAAAAACACCCTGTGAGGTGAGTGGGGCTGAGAGACTTCAGAGAAGTGTGACTAACCCAAGGTCACCCAGCAGCTGCATGTGGAGGAGCGGAGACACAAACCCGGTTCCCCAGATTAGGAGTCTATTGCTCTTAACCACTACACCACACTGAGGTTAAGAGTGTCTGACAAGGGTATTTGTGAGGGACCAGGATTCTAAATCCCCACTCAGCCATGAAGCTCAGTGAATGACTTGGACCAGCCACTATCTCTCTGCCCATCCTGCCTCACAAGGTTGTTGTGAGGATAAAATTGAGAAGGAGAGAGCCATGAACTCCATTGAGGAAAGGTGGGAAAGATTAATAAACCAATTAATGAACCAATACAATGAAGAAATCATAAACAAATATAAATACTCATTTTTAATCTATGCATCCGTCCTGCTATGTTTTTGGCTCATTGTGTTGATGTTATTTGTTTTATTTTTGTTATCTGTACAAGAAAAAAAATATATAAATACCAGATAAACAAATAACTGATTTCAGATCCATAGATTAAGCTGGGAGGTACAGATCAGGACAGCTCATAGTCTCATTCACAAACATCAAATCCCACAAGTATCCTTTGGAAGAATGGGTGTGTTATTCTGAGGGGCTGATGGCACCCCAGGCCTGACTGCTATGCCTGATCCCATGAATGAGCACTTTACATGGGAAACATTTCCATTATAAGCATGGGAATTTGGGGTTACCCAGCAAACACAATAAAACATGGATGAAATGTCAGCATCTTTAAACATCCATGCATATTCCATCTAAGGATTATGATTGGGCCCCAGATGAGAACATGTGAGCATTTAAAGATATGTGTACATGGACACAGTCTGCATTTTATTATTTTCTTTATTTCAGGCATTTATATTTGATTGTTTAACTGAAAAGACTCTCAGAGAGGCTTACGAAATCAGTATTGAGACCAGTCCCTGCCCTCAGGCTCCCATTCTGAAACAACATGAAACACATGAGGTAAGAAGGAATAGGACGAAGCAGGCAAAAGCAAACTCAAGCACACGTTCTTCAAGTTACAGTTCTTATAATGCAGTTATAGACATTCTGCCTGCCTTGAGAAAGTGCACTCATTGCATGAAAGCACTCTTCTCTCCCAGATCAGATCCAGCAGGAGAACAGGGGACCATGTCCAGGCCAGGAAGAGACGGCAGCTCCTGCCACAAAGTTCTTTCCTCAGGTGACTTGATGGCAGTTAGAATCCTCACAGTATGAGGCATGATGAAGTCACTCACTGATTTCCAGTGGTGGCTCTGGCTGTCCTGCCTTTGATAGGGAGGAGAACCTCTCCAGAAGCATTCTTCCCTCCCAGATCGGACCCAGGAGCAGAGCAGGAGACCATGTCTGGGAGAATGAGGCAGCTCCTGCCACATGGTTCTCCCTCAGACAGCTGACTTGATCGCAGCATGCTCTTACGCATTCACTGTGGGAAATGCCAGTGTGACGCTGGTGTGCATGCGGCAAACGCGCTTGCCACATAAAGTGTGGCGCTGCTCTGAGTTTAACTGAGAATTGTTTCTGACAGCACAAATTAAAACATATGCAGGGAAGCCGCCAGGAGAGGACCTCGGAAGAGAGCCGATCTGAAAATTCTCCAGCGAACATTTTCAGCGTGAAATTGATTGGGGGGGGTTGAGCCAAAATAGCCCCTTCCGTTTGGGCACTCTATTCACAAGTGTTGAAACGGGTGTGAAATTTCAGCAAATGTGTGTGTGTAGATGAAATGGGGCTTACTGGTGGTGGGGGAGGCAGGGAACGCTCTTCCTGTGCCTTTGGGCCACCAATTTTCCCCTTAGAAGTAACCTAGAAATGGCCTTGGTTGATGATGCTATGGGCTCCTCTGGGGAGGATGGGGGCTGCCTAGCTCCCTCCTCCCTTATTAATAGCAATAGAAGCTGCCAGCATTTTCCCCTCCACCACATCTTCTCCAAGGCCACCTTCAGAATTTAGGAAGGCTGTTCTAACCCAGCTTGTGCTGATGGCCTTCACCAGACATATCCTCTGACAGTAGCATGTCTGGTGGCAATGAGAAGTGCCCCTAAGCAGGTAAGTGTGCACTTTTTACTAGTAGTCATACCCAAGTTGAGGTACATAAAAAAATTAACAACCATCAATTCTTAAAGCCGCCATTTTTTTTAAAAAAACCACCAAACACAAAAGGCTAAAAACAGTACAGAAAACGGCACGTACCAAAATATATGCGTTGAAGTCTGTGTGACTGGCAAAGGATTCCCTTTTAGATGGAGGAGTGCATACATTGTCATACATGTGAGGCCTCTTCTCACATCACAGAACATGAGGGAACTTTTTTTTATTATTGTTGCATTTATAACCCACCTTTTCTTCCAAGAATTTCGAGGTTGCAGGTATGGTTTCCCTCCTCCTCGTTTAATCTCCAGAACAGCCCTGTGAAGTAGGTTAGGCTGTGAGGCAGTGACTGGCCCATGGTCCCCCACTGAGCTTCATAGTCGAGTAGGGATTTGAACCCTGGCCTCCCAGGTCCTAATCCAACACTCTAACCATTACACAACATTGCATGCATTGCCAGCAAGAGCGTTGGCAGTGAGGTTGCTTGTTTGAACATCTTAGTGATTGGTTGAACTAGCCAAATCACACACTAGACTGCCTTTGCCTGGGTATCTCATGGAGTGTGTGTCACCCAGAGTGACAGTCCATGCAGGGGCCTTGTAGCAAAGCCTCAATTTACTTACAAATCAGCTATGCTTGCTCAGCTCGAAGCATTTCTTCTGGGATTAGGCTTAAGCCCAGATGAAAACCAAGCATGAAGAGTGTTTTTTTTCAAAGCGCCTTGGCTCTGAGGTCCTAGCAGAAAGCTGGGTAGATGTATGTAACCATTTTTAGATGCAAGGAAGCCAGCACGTTCCCTCCCTGACTTTACAGATCAAACTTGGCAAGGTTTGTTTGACTGGCTACGTTGGTCCTTTTAATGCTGTAAATTAGTTTAGCCTGGAACTGGATCCACCCTATTCCTTGCAGTCACCCACTTCTAAAGTGTTAATCCACAAATTTAATAACGCATGTGTTCTGTAAAATGAAGTGGAATTAATATTAAATGCTTATTCCTGGAAAATATGTTTGCTCATTAAATCTGACAGTCATTCCTTATGTAGTAAATGCTCCCAGTGCCAAGAACACTTTGGCAGGCCTCACCATCTACTGTTCCATTATTCTAATTGCCTTTAACCTATAATCAATATTTACGGCCTTCCCCACGACTTAGATGCGTAGCTAAGCAGTATGAAAAGGGCCTTATTGCATTGTGCCTTGGCTCCCGCTTTAAGACGTGCAAGATCCAGTGAAACACATCTCACAGTTACTTTATCAAATCTATACCAGCATTTGGAGTATCTCCACCCAAATATCTGTGATTCGCTACAGCAAGATTTTGCAGTCAGAATGCAAGAGACTAAATGGGCTGCATTTCCTCTGAAATCTGCAATGAAATACTGTTAAGCAGAAGCAGCTAGCTGGGTGGTGCAGAGCCACTAGCTTCTTAGCAGGTGGGTCACTGCTGCTTGCTGGAAGGGGGAGGAGTTAGGCAGTAGAGAGACTGGCACAGTGCAAACAGAGCAGCAGGAGTGCAAGATTGGATCCGCTGTTGGATCTGCACTGTGCTGACCTCCCCACCAATTCCCTCTCCCCCAAACACACACACACCTGGTAGGCAACAGTGGCCCACCTGCTGGGAAGTTAGCATAGTATTTTGTACTAGTTGCAGTTTCCAAAAAATTGCTTTCCAGGGTAGCTCCACGTGGAACATATTACAGTAATCCAATCTGGAGGTCACTGGACCAGAAGTGAGGTAGACACATAGTTACTATGGCAGGCAATGGTATTAGCAGCTATGGGTTACATAGATGGTCTCTATAGCCTCCTTCCATGCTTGTGTGCCATAGGCAGCTGTAGAAGGTCTGCAGCCTTGGAGTTATTTGAGGTTGGGAGGGGAAGATGAGCATTATCAATGTCCATGCCTTTCCTCAGATAATAGGCCAGGCGCTGACTAAAATGTACTCATGATGCAAGGTGTTTCTGATGCAAAGCTACTGCCTTCCTACTAATTCTCTTACTGTCTAGAACAGGGACATCCAACAGGTAGATTGTGATCTACTGGTAGATCACTGGATGTCTGTGGTAGATCACTAGTAGATCAGTGGCCCAACAACTTTGGTCCTCCTAAAAAAGCTCAACATTTTAGCCCAGCACCCCCCAAAAAACAGTGCTTTCCTCCTCCCTAAAAACAGCTCAGCAACTTTGACCCAAACCTCCAAAAGGGGGTAGATCACTGCCAGTTTTAAACTCTGTGAGTAGATTGCAGTCTCTTGGGAGTTGGCCACACCTGGTCTGGAGGATACACTCCAGAACCCTGTTGCCTGGCCAGCTGGCAAAATATATTTTTACATGGGATCCACAAGTCTCTAGAGACTCCACGTCCATCTTCAAACCATAGCTGCATTATTGATCCAGTTCAATAATTAATGTTTATTAATAATGCAGCACAACAAATCATTAGTCCTTCATATTTTAAAAACAATTCTTTTATCTTTTGTATAAAATTAATAATAATTTGTGAGCCACCAATGAATAACTTTCTCGTTTATTTCGGCTGGAGTTGTATGGGAACCCAGTGGTGAATGACAGCTCAGTCAGCCAGTAAAATTCACTGATCGTTGTCATGATAATATGATAACGTGGCTGTTACTGTGGAAGGTGCTCCTTGCTTCCTCCTCTTCCTGACTCCTCTCTTCTCCCACCTCCTATAGGACTGAAGGCCTGGCCAGGCTGAAGCAGCTGCAGGGAATGAGTGCTCAGTGCAATATCGATGCCACTTTTGAGAGCCTGTTGCCCACAGAGTCCTCAATAAGTAACTGGGATGACTGCTTGGGCCAGCCTTATTCCATAATGGCACCTTGCTCCATCCAGTGTAATTACAGGTCAGTCTGCCCCCTCTTTTATTGGTATAAATTGTATACATTGTAGACCAGTGCCTGATTTATGCACAAGCTAAGTAAGTTACAGTTTAAAGCCTCTGGTTGTGAGGGGCCTCTCTACAGACTCTAAAACATTGTTCTGATTTGGCATACCTCACAAGTGTCCTGGAAAAACCAGGGCATCTCATTTTTTATCCAGAGAGAATGGTGGTCATTTAGGTTGCTGTGATACAGCACGATTTCACGGTGCAATTTCCTCACGCAGCACCCTAAAACACGTGTTTTGGGGTGCTGTGCCGGGGGGGAACTGAGGCACAAAATCACGTGAGGTCATGCCAACAAACATGGCTCTCATGATAAAAAAACCCAGGAAGGTGGAGTCTAGGAAGATGGCGTCCTAGATTTTGGCTTCAAAATGTTGGAGGGTATATGGCAAAAATAATCTTAATAGCTAAGCTACTGTTTATCATATTGTGCTTATAAATCTGTGAAGAAATAACTATAATTGATATCAAAAGTTCCTTAGGCCAGGTGTACATAAGGTGTCAGGCAACAATAGTGGGAAGTGAAGTTTGGTGTTTACACGTTTTGAGGCCTCATAAACTTGATGTAGCTTAATGCCTCTGCATGTAATCCAGCCCTGCTGGTGATACGGGCGAGAATCCCTACAGAAGTGGAGAACATAAGTAGAGCCCTGCAGGATCCGGCCAAAGGCTCACCTAGTCAGGCACCCTGTTCTCACAGTGACCAGACAGACACCAAAGGAAAGACAACAAGCAGGACCTGGGTTCTTCCCCTGCTTGTGAGTCCCAGCTCCTGGCATTTGGAAGAATACTGCTTCTGACGCTAGAGGAAAAACACAGCCATCTTTGATAGGGTGCTAAATGCCTGCTCTTCCCTTAGCACATCCTCAAATTCTGCTCAGTTTTCACCTTGGGCTGCCAGAGTCCCATCAGAGTAAGGGTTAAAGCAGTACTGGGCTCCCACCTGTGCCAGTAGCATCACAATGCCAGCATAATCATGAATAGGGTTGTTTGATAAATTGCTCTCTCTAAGATTTTTCAGAAGTTGGCACACCTGAATATACTTCATAAAATGTGCCAAGAATGGTCTGAGGATGCACGATGATGTTCCGATGAGAATGCTAAACAGGTCTCAGCATAATCAGGAATCAGAGTGCCTGTCAAGCCCACGTAAATGGCTTTGAACATCTCCAATTCAGAGAGAAGTTTAAGTGTGAATGCATACTTCTGCAATTATATTTTTATCAGCTACCGCTTTATTATTTCACATTCTAATTACATGCAAAAAATGAATAAAGTCATTCACACATACTTTACTAATATATCACTATTAGACTAATATGAATATATGGTGATTTTCCTTGTCTTCTGCTAGCAGGGATCACAGCACGCGCACACACACACACACACACACACACACTAATTGCAAATAACTTGTGGGTTTCACTCCGAGTAGACCTATTGACTGACTCCAGCTGAGGCTGCTGAAGAGGCCAGAGACCATCTTGGCTGGGAGTCCTGGAAGACCTGCTTGCTGCCTTGCAGGCCTTTTCCCACCTAACCTGAGGCTCCTGAACTGATTCTTAAACTGGGGTATTGTTGGGGGGTGTTTGAGGGGGGCTGTTGCTGTTATTGATATCAATTTTTTGTATATTTATTTTTATATCTTATTCCCATTTATGTGTAAATCGTTCCTTTTGGTTGTGTACTTTCTGATGTGTTTTTAATGGTTTATGACTACTTTTGTTGTATCTGTAATTGTGTCATTTTTCTTCGTGTTACACGCTGCCTTGAACATGGTTTTAACTATGGGAAGGCAATGTACAAGTAAAATGACGGAGGGGTGTAATGAAATTAATTGACCTAATTTAGTCACGTTCATTACTTTCAGCCAGTCTAGGTAAAAACCTAGCTAAATATCACCCAAACTATTCCAGTATTCAAAATATAAATGCTGTAAAGATCAAATGTAGATTAATGTCTTCCCCCTGCTGACACCAGCTTCTCATACTGTATTGCAGGCTGATACTGAAGCTCCCTAAATTTAGAGGGTTACTTGCTAAGCAATGCAGGGGTTCCATTTATCCCAGGAATGGGAAACCTGTGGCCCTTCAGATGTTTTTGGATTCCAGTTACTATCAGACCCAGCCAACATGGTCAATGACCAGAAATGATAGGAAACTGCCTTACACTGAATCAGTGTTACGAAAAAGGAGCAATGCAGCAGCGAGCTCCAGATGGCTGGAAAGCCAAACAGGATGTTGATGCTTGGGACTGTACCGTGGGAACAAAGGAACAGTCTATTCATTGTACTGAGCACCGGATGTTAGCTCAGAGTGTCATCTGACCTGTACTGGAAGTACAGGGGAGGGTTTTTTTTCTCTCTCTGCTGATGGTGTAAAGAGAGTGCAGACACGATTCTCTGTACTGCTGGAAAGACAGAAATAAAGGCATGTAAATACATTTCTGTCTGTCTCTTTCCCCTCCCTGGGGATGGCAGGGGAGGAGTGGTGTGTTCTTCTCACGTTACAGGAGGATCGCCGATTGAGATCTTGCCTGATCCTGCCGGGAGTTGCAGACGGGGAGGTCAACAAGGAACTCAAGCCGGGTGCCTGGAGAGTGGCCAGTTCCTCTGACTAGGCTTGATTCCTACAATCAGAACATCAGGTTCACCTAGGACCTGTGAGACCAGAGTTCAAATCCCTATACGGCCATGAAGCTCACTGGGTGACCTGCCTCTCAGCCTAACCTACCTCACAGGGTTATTGTGAGGATTAAATGAGACCACCCTGAGCTACTTAGGGGGAAAGGTGGGATATACACATGCTAAAATAGCTCAGTATTGTCAACACTGATAGACAACTGCTTTCTTGTGTTCAGGTAAGAATCCTTCTCAGCCCTGCCTGGAGATACCAGGGATTAAATTGGGAGTTTTTTGCATGCAAAGCAGCTGCTCTGGCACTAAGCTACTAAAAAAAAAATGTAGTATAAACACTGACAACTGGGAAACACTGGCCTGCGAGTGCTCTAGTTGGAAAACAGCCTTTACCAAAGGTGTCATGGGCTTTGAGGATGCTCGAACTCAGGACGAAAGGGAGAAACGTGCCAAGAGGAAGGCATGCTTGGCGATCCCTCACCGTCATCAATTCCTGCCCAGAAACCTATGTCGTCGTCATCATCATCATTTTATTTGTATGCCACCTTTCCACAGTTAAAACAGCGACTTACAATATGAAAAGATTTACATAGTTACAAACATAACAAAGTAGTCACAACAGTAAATAAAATACATCAAAAACTACATAACCAAACTGAACAATTTCCACATAAAAATAAAGAAAATTAATATCAATAACAGCAGCAAAAACTCCCAATGAAACTTCCCCCAAAATATCCGAGTCCTTGCTGAGCAGCAGGAGTCCTCCAGAAGCCTCTCAGGCCAGGTGGAGAGAGGCAGAGCAGGACCATCAGGCTCTCAGCAGGGGAGTCCTCACTGGACGGCAGCAGCAGTCCTTAAGAGCCTGTCAGGCCCCGACTTAGACCTTCCACCCACTGTGGAAGGATGTGTGGATCCAGAAATGGCCTCCACAGTCACTTATGGACTCACTGGATCCAGAACTGGCCTCCACTGTCACTTATGGACTCCATAAACTGTGTTTATGGAAGACAATCTTACTCAGCTATGAGGGATCGCAGAAGAAGAAGAAGAAGAAGAAGAAGAAGAAGAAGAAGAAGAAGAAGAAGAAGAAGAAGAAGACAGCTCTTGAGATTTGTAGCCCCAACAAAACTGGGCAGACACCAGGTTAGCCAACCTAGGGGGACCTGGAAGCCCTGTTACACAGTAACTCTCTCGCTTGTGCTCCATTTTTGGTCTTTGTGGAAGCCGCCCAGAGTGGCTGGGGAAACCCAGCCAGATGGGCGGGGTACAAATAATAAATTATTATTATTATTATTATTATTATTATTATTATTATTATTATGAGTGTGCTTCTTCCTTTCTCTATCCCTCTGTCTCTTTGTCTCTCTGTCTTTTTCTGCTTCCCGCAGTGAAGGGAACTTGAAGAGGCTGGCTGTTCTTGGCTTTCTGTTTCTGCTGTTGTAACTATAATTATAAAGAGGATTCAGGATTGTCAAGTTAGCACCTTTCGTATTAACTTTAGAAATAGCTAATTCAAGAAACAAGGGGGTGGGGGGAGTTATCAATTAAAATAAATGACAGTATTCTAGTGCTGGCTCTGCAAAGCCGATCATCATGGATGAATGATGGCTTTTTTGCGCAAGTCCTAAGTAATTCTAGCAAACTACTTAGGAAATAGAATTTTGCTTTATTTTAAAACTATCGGCCAAGATGCACAGCAGCCAGATTACAAATGAATCATCCTCATTATCTCTCTCTTAAAGCTTGTGGAAGTAAAATAATAATTTTTGATCCCTATGTAACATGTCTACAGTTGCTGACAAGGCACATGATGTTTATTCAAAGTGTGCCTTAAGACAGATTTTTTTAAAAGAAAGAAAAGGATTAATTTGTATTATATGTATAAGATGACCCAGCAGCAATTATTTGTACTTTCCTAAACAAGATAGGATAGTCCAAAGCATTTATTTCAAAGTGAGCAATATATCGTGCAATTCCTCATTCTGATCTACCCATGACAGGTCACCCAACTAATACTTGTGTAGGAGGCTCCTTGACTATGATTATTTCTGCCTCTGAGAACAATTCTGACCATGAAGTGGCCTCTTTCAGCAACAGGACAACTATATAACAGGGGACTCTGATAATATACTGACTGTTCAGTGTGTGTATGTGTATGAATGAATGAATGATAAAGAGGTGAAAGAGTAGGGAGCATAAGAAGACAAAAAGAGGCTGCTGGATCAGGCCAGTGGCCCATCTAATCTAGCAACTGTGGTTTCCAGCAACTAGTATTCAAAAGCATTACTGCCTCTGAACATGGAAACAGATCATAGCCATCATGGCTAATAGCCATTCATAGTCGTTTCACATTTTCCCCAATATTAAGTTCAGTTTGCTATGTGTGTGTGCATGCGTTCCTTATGAAAATGTTAGCACATTTCTCCTGAAATACATATCTTTGAATGCAATTTCCGTTGATTTGTTTGCAAGCAATTCCCCCTTCTGTACTGCATTTCTGCATGCTATTTTCACCAACAGATGCAATTAGGTGCCATTGTGTCCACTATTCCTGAGTATAATTGAGTAATAACTGATCGGCTTCAAGGATCCCCATAGCTCATAGGAACTATGTTGGGAAACCACTCCCTTGGATAAAAGACCCATTCCATTCCAGGCTCAGCCTGGTACCCTGACCTGAATCCTGCCAGGATATTCAGATTCAGCACAAAAATACCAGTCCCATGACACCAATGTTCTTTTAGAAACAAGCCTGTATGCATGTGCATTCCAAATTGCTTAATATCTGCAGAAGCTTGCCCCAGACATAGCAATAAGCAGCAAATTAAAAAAGATGGGGCAGCCAACCCCTGTGTTCCATATATAGAACAGCAGCTCCATAAGGAGTTTCCACAACAGTGTGTCCATTCATTAATGCTTAATTGCAATACAGCACCTATGCAAAAGTGAAGATGAATGCCCCACAAATTCTGACTGCTGACTGCAGTTACAGGGAATATGAAGTAATGCTGAGATTATAGGACCTCTTTAAGTGTCAGCAGATGTCTTTTATCAGTGTTTATCCTTTTTGATATAATTTAATGGGAGATGATATGTTAATGTGCAGCTGGAGTTAACTACCTTTCAGTCTCAACAAGCCCAAGAAGCATTTCCAGCTGACTTAGTTTCAGCCAGAACTGTAATTACCAATCACTAGAGAATACGTCTTTTTTTAAAAAAAAACCTAAACTAAACATATAAACCAAAATTCATTCAAAGTTGCTAGAGCCCGGATCCAACATTTTGAAACTTTGAAGTATTCAAAGTTTGACCTGGAGATTGGGGAGTGAGATTCTATGGAAAAAGTGCAGTGTTATAAGCAATGGATGGTGTGTGCTGCTGAAAGCTCTTAAGGCAGGAGCAGACAGACTTCGGACTTGCAGAATTGATTTTGCTTGTTACTAGAACCCTGAGGTCCATCAGCCAGAGCCCCATGCATCTACTTAGAATTAAAGAACTCTGAGCCCAGGAATTTGTTTAGAGTACCCAAGCCCTCATTCCCAGCATGTCTGCACTTCTGTCTCAGCGACATCTTCGCTGGCTCGGTCGTGTCCACAGAATGGATGATGGCATGATCCCCAAGGATGTGCTCATTGGCCCATTGGAAGACCAACTCTGCATTACAAAGATGTCTGCAAACGAGGCACGAAGGCTGGCAATATCAACCCCACCGTGTGGGAATCCCTTGCCGATGACTGCGGTTCCTGGAGACAGTCAGGTTGTGTATACACAGCAGTGACCCGAGGAGGAATGACCACTGGGAAGAGCACAGAAAGAAGAAACTGTGGTGCAGATGCATTTGCCCCAGCTGCAACAAAACATAGCTCTCCCATATTGGTGTCTACAGCCACAGTAGGCACTTTCAACAGGTTGACTTCACTCCCAAAGGTACACTCCTCTATTGTCCATTGATGGACACCAGCAACCAGAAACTGCTTGGAGCTCACAGTTCATCCACCCCAAAATCCATTCCTGGTTACACTTCACCAGTTTTCTTCATTGTAGCATTTAAGGGCAGGGGAATCATTTGGTTGTTGCCATTGTTAAACAATTGGGAGTCAGAAATCCCCGTTGATCTACTTCAGATCACCCAGAGGTCTCCCAGTTTATCCCATAATACCTTCTGCCTACCCCTGCTCTAAGAGACGGAATCGCCCAACATTTTCACCCATCACCAGACATGTTAGGGTCTTCAATTCTGTCAAGTTTGAGAGGCTTCACAGCATTACCAAAGAGAAAGTGTATTATTCTAACATGGAAGAACAATAAAAAGGGGAGGGGAAACCTTTTATTAGAATACTTGTTCATAAGTGACGATGCAACTAAAAATTGGCAATCTAACTAAAACACATTTCTTGCAATCAGCCTCTTTGAAAAGGCATTATTATCTTATTTGGCATACATGAAAACTTCAACGCAGGAGCAGTAACACACGTAGTTTAACGCTTACTAAATAGAGGCAGCAATACAGCATTCATTGTGTGTGTTCTGCCCATTACAACATTTAAAACACTTCCTTTCATGATTATGTAAATTTGAAATTTGGTCCTTTTTTTGTATTTAGAGACTGCCTCAAAACCTGAGACCCTAAACTGGAGCTTCCTTAGCTTTGGCATAAATCTGGCACTGCCCATCTCTCATTTTCCAATAGCTTGGATAGCACCAAACACATGACGTGCAGGTATTAATCTAGCCATTTGTTTGCATGCAAGGACCAAGCTTTGTAATGTGTGTTGTCTGATTGCACTGTTAATGCAACACAGTTTTTGCAAAATGGACGGGTATAGCTCTTCTCAGCATATCACATGGGAAACATCTGTATGCTAGCACAGGAAGATTGAGGGAGACTGCTCACAAAATATTTTGTATTCAAGTGCACATACCTAAGTCCAGCCACATGCACACCGCATTAATAATGAAAGGATGCACACGGGTCTCACATACAGATTTTTTCTTTCAAATACAAGGAGGTGGCACCCAATCCTTTCTTTCCTGTTGCTCCTGTGTATCTTAAAAGAGAAAGATGCACTTGAAAACTGTATGCTCTTCATCACATATGCAGTATGCATTCAGTTGTACTTAGGTGTCCTTAGCAAATACATAAAATATCCCATAAGGCCCCATTGTCAAGAGCTGGCTCATAGAATCCCAGTACCAGAATTACTATGCTTCTACTTGAAGAGGGAACCGCCATGTGCTTGCACAGTGATTACAGTGCAATGTGTAACCTGGGCATAAGCTTGCACATTAGATTGATTGATTAATTGATTGATTTTGTGTGTGTGTGCTTAGATTGGCAGGCTAGAACTGAATTCAAGTTCCCACTCAGCCATGAAGCTCACTGGTGACCTTGGGCCTGTCACTATCTCTCATGCTAACCAGCCTCACATGATAACTAAGTATACTGTCCTTGAGCTTCTTGGAGGAAAAGTAGGATATAAGTGTATTTTTTAAAATAAAAATTAAAAAATCAACCAATCAGTTAATTAGTATATGAATGATGTCCCAGATTTCCATAATGCTTCCAGCCCTGCTCCTTTTTAGTTTGAAGGATTGTATTATTGAGTGTTGATCACTGCAGATGGTGACAGCAGTCACGAAATTAAAAGATGCCTGCTCCTTGGGAGAAAGGCGATGGCAAACCTAGACAGCATCTTAAAAAGCAGAGACATCACCTTGCCAACAAAGGTCCATATAGTTAAAGCCATGGTTTTCCTAGTAGTGATGTATGGAAGTGAGAGCTGGACCATAAAGAAGGCTGATCGCCGAAGAACTGATGCTTTTGAATTATGGTGCTGGAGGAGACTCTTGAGAGTCCCATGGACTGCAAGAAGATCAAACGTATCCATTCTTAAGGAAATCATCCCTGAGTGCTCACTGGAAGGACAGATCGTGAAGCTGAGGCTCCAATACTTTGGCCACCTCGTGAGAAGAGAAGACTCCCTAGAAAAGACCCTGATGTTGGGAAAGATGGAGGGCACAAGGAAAAGGGGACGACAGAGGACGAGATGGTTGGACAGTGTTCTCGAAGCTACAAACATGAGCCTGACCAGACTGTGGGAGGCAGTGGAAGACAGGAGTGCCCGGCGTGCTCCGGTCCATGGGGTCACGAAGAGTCGGACACGACTAAATGACTAAACAACAACAACAATAATTATTGAGTGTGCAGGAACCGGATTTTGGTTTGCTTGCTTGCTTCTTTGTTTTTGTTTGAAAGATTTAGATGCCACACTTTAGAAGAGCTTTCAGGATGGCCTACAAAAGCAAGGTAAGATTTGTTAATAAAATGCATTGCAATTATTAATGTTTGCATTTATATGCCGTTTTTCCTCCAAGGAGCTCAAAGTGGCATACATGGTTTCCCCCCTCTCCATACCATGACTGGCTCAAGGTCACACAATGAACTTCATGACTTAGTGGGGATTTGAACCCTGGTCTCCAGCATCCTAACCTCTACCCTTATGCTATGCACTGGCATAGGCTATAGATGGCTATCCATAAGGTACACCATACATGTTCTCGGATCTCCTGCTCTGGAACCCAAATAACATTCCTTAATTTACGATTGCATTCATTGGGTGTCAATTGTATTCAATTTCTGTGGGCTAAACCAGCCACATATAACCAACATGCTTTAGTCTAATTAATACATGAAGGGGTTCATAAAGTAAGCTGTCCTGCCGGGCATAGCCTATATCACTTCCCCACACTTTAGGAGGAAATAGCTAACCAAGCCTTTGTTTCTAGTCTACATGTGAACTTTGGTGTGTGAGGAGAAGAAGAGTTTGGACTTGATATCCCGCTTTATCACTACCCTAAGGAGTCTCAAAGCGGCTAACATTCTCCTTTCCCTTCCTCCCCCACAACAAACACTCTGTGAGGTGAGTGAGGCTGAGAGACTTCAGAGAAGTGTGACTGGCCCAAGGTCACCCAGCAGCTGCATGTGGAGGAGCGGAGACGCGAACCCGGTTCCCCAGATTAGTAGTCTACCGCTCTTAACCACTACACCACACTGGCTGTGAGCTGATCCCCCCAAGCCACATGGCTTTAACCCATCACTTTTGTTCCAGGCAAAAATGTGGTCCAAAACTAGCATTTTCCTATAGCAATAGTTTAGGAGCTTTTACTATTTTGTAACCAATATATTTTTTACTGCCTGCGCAACTTCTTCTGACTACTGTATGGAAAAGCACATGAATCTGAATTTTGGAGAGCTTGTAAGTAAATCATTTTATAACTTACAGACATGTGATCTTTTCCTATGCTAGAGGAAGTGAGATAATTTGGAAACAACTCTGAAAAGGGGATGTTTTGCAGTTCGCTAAAAGGGCACATTTTAAGGTTTTACAGCTTTTATTTCAACACTTTTCTTTGCTCCTATTTTGCCATGTGAAATCTCTGCTGGGGTTCGTTTCCCTAACTTGAATCTTGGCATGCAGAATTTCCACCAATTTCCACTTTCAAAAGACCTCAAAATGACCCCTGTAGCACTGTGTTAACATTTCTACTAGAAGTAAATTAATCAATATGGGCCTGCAAGATGGGAGAGGATTATGTCACATCCCACCATGCTGGGAAGTCATTCTTCCACCCCCGCCTCAAGATGTTCTCACTGACAAATACCAGATGCTGACAATCTTAGCTATTGACTCAGCAATTCCTCCTAAGACGGTGAATCTGCACAAGTTCAACAATGTTTTAAGCTTTCCATTTAGAATATCATTCCGCAAAGCAACAATAACAACTCTTATTTGCCTTCTATCTTTGGGTAAAGAATGAACCACCAAAGAAATGATTAATGGGTGCTGTACCTAGAAGAAGAAGAGTTTGGATTTGATATCCCGCCTTTCACTCCCTTTAAGGAGTCTCAAAGCGGCTAACATTCTCCTTTCCCTTCCTCCCCCACAACAAACACTCTGTGAGGTGAGTGGGGCTGAGAGACTTCAAAGAAGTGTGACTGGCCCAAGGTCACCCAGCAGCTGCATGTGGAGGAGCGGAGACGCGAACCCGGTTCCCCAGATTACGAGTCCACCGCTCTTAACCACTACACCACACTGGCTCCACTCTACCTAATTGTTCTTTGCTGGAAACCACAGGAGGTGAGACTGCTCTTGTGGTCAGGACCTGCTTGTGGGTTTCTTGAAGGCATCTGATTGGCTACTGTAAGAACAGGATGCTGAACAAAATGGGTCATTAGCCTGATCCAGCAGGCTCTTCTTTTGTGCTTATGGTGTAGTTATGAAAGCATTGATTTTTGCACTTTAAGCAATGGAGAGCTTCCTTTTTTGGGTCCCCTTCCATTTCTACAATAACTTGTTTAATAATAATAATAATAATTTATTTATACCCTGCCCGCCCTGGCCAGAGCCGGGCTCAGGACATCTAACACCAGTAAAATTACAATAAAATAAATAAATACAAACCAATTTAAAATACAGGTTAAAATATAATTTAAAATGCAGCCTCATTTTAATAGTAGCCCATAAATCAAAACCATAAGAGGAGGGAAACATAAGGGTCAGACTGAGTCCAAACCAAAGGTCAGGCAGAACAGCTCTGTCTTGCAGACCCTGCGGAAAGATGTCAAGTCCTGCAGGGCCCTAGTCTCTTGTGACAGAGCGTTCCACCAAGTCGGGGCCAGTACTGAAAAGGCCCTGGCCCTAGTTGAGACCTTGCAACTTGGGACCTCCAAGGTGTTGTCATTTGTGGACCTTAAGGTCCTCCACAGGGCATACCAGGAGAGGCAGTCCCGTAGGTACTAAGTATGTTCATTCAACCTCTTTTCTGCACTGGACAATACATGTAGTTTGGACACGTAAATCAGGCCTCCTAAACCCAATACTATGCAGCCAACTGTCCCTGGTGAGTTCTGGCTGGAAAAAAAGCCCTGAGTATCACTGAGTTTAACGACAGAATCTACATTAACCACCACTGTCCTAATTACCATATTACTATATGATCCAGCTGTAGGTTGCAGGTTTGATCCCCATGTGGGACAGCTGCATGTTCCTGCATTGCAGGGGGATTGGGCTAGATGATCAGGGTCCCTTCCAACTCTACAATTCTATGATTCTATAAGCAGTCCTTTAGAAAACCAGGTCTTAGACTGTTTTAAAAGTCAAAGCCAGCACCTCAAATTTAACCCAGTAACATCAGTACCAGTGTAGCTGCTATAGGATAGATCTCTATGCTATGATCACTTTGCTCCTACCAACATAACAGCAGTTTCAGTTATTGGTTTCAGATCTCTGCTCTTTGATGTTAATCTTTGTCTAGTCTCTGACCCTTCAAACCCAATTCTATACATGTTTACTCCTTCATTTACTGGAGTAAATTGTCCCCATATTGCAATCTGAATTAAAAAGCTGACCAATTTAATTTTTAGAGCAACAAATTTGACCTTCAGATCAAGCAGTCCAATGGGGAAAATAGAAATATTTCTGTTTTGATTCAGATTTAATTCCTTTCTGCCAATACATTGTAGAACCAAGATGATCATGGGTCTGGAAACCATGTTTTATGAGGAATGGTTAAGGGAGCTGGGTATATTTAGCCTGGAAAAGAGAAGAATGAGAGGAGATATGATGGCCATCTTCAAATATCTAAATGGCTGTCACGTGGAAAAATGGAACCAGCTTGTTTTCTCCTGCTCCAGAGGGTAGGATCCAAAACAATGGTTTCAAGTTACAAGAAAAGAGATTCTGACTAAACAATCAGGAAGAACTTTCTGATTGTAAGAGCTGTTCAACAGTGGAATGGACTCCATCAGAAGATGGTGGACTCTCCTTCCTTGGAGGTTTTTAAGCAGAGTTTGGATAGCCATTTGTCATGGATGCTTTAGTGGAGATTCCTTCATTGCAGAGGATTGGACTAGATGAAGCTCAGGGTCCCTTCCAACTTTACAATTCTATGATCCTGCAATTCTACCCATAGGTTTTGTATCCAAGTAAGAGCAACAAGCAAAATGTCACATAATGACTGCATATATTCTGGTTGGTGAACACTGACAGGAGATTTTTTTTGCAGATCAAGAGTTGCTTTCGAAAGCTACAGTGGAAGAGTTTTGCATGAAAATAAATTTCAGAGTTGAGTAGTTAGTCCGCAATCATGCAAAGGCAAAATCTGTCACTTAATTTGTCACTGGCAACATATTTACTCAGTTCAGTTCTGCTAAATGAGACCCAGCTGCGCTGATAGAACAGGCTTTGAGAAGAAAAGAAGGAGGTGAAGAAAGGAGGTCCATGAGAAATCATGCCTGACGCAAAAGTACAAAGCAGTGTGATTAAAATTTGCTTATACAACAGAGTGGAAAAATTCCGAACCAAAAATGTTATGGATGGTGAGATTCAAATTAAAATGTTCCAGTCTAATGGAAATGTTAAATATGAATGAGACTAAAGATGCCTCTAGAGAGTCCAGTTTCATTTGTACAAGCATGTTCAGGTCCTAAAAGCAGGAAAGGGGGACTGAAAGACAAGCTATTGTTTTCTCAAGTACTGGTGACCTGGGTTTCTTTGGATACCAAAGGAGGAAAGAGCATGTATGAAGTTGCATTGACCATGTCAAAAGTCTGGTTGGTTGGAGAAGAGGTTAAAAGAAATCACTTTCCTGAAGGTTGTTTATCAAAGGTGAAGTGAGCAGGAGAAGCATACAGGGACAGAGACCAATGTTTGCTACTAGAGAAGAATAGAATTACAGAGTTGGAAGGGACCACGAGGGGCATCTAGTCCAACTCCTTGCAATGCAGGAATCTCTTGCCCAACATGGGGCTTGAACCCACAATCTTCAGATTAAGAGTCTCATGCTCTACCGACTGAGCTATCCCAGGTGCATACTTCTTTTGCAAGGATATAGGAAATCCCAGGTTCAATACCCAATATCCCCAGTTGAAAGGATCAGGTAGTCAGCGATGGAAAAGACATTTGCCCAAGACCTTGGGAGCTGCTACCTGCCAGAGTAAACCACATTAGATGGGTGGGCAAATATAAATAGTCTAGGCTGGAATGAAGCAGCTTCCTATGTAACACCATAGAATAGAATATGGGTACTAGAATGCATGAATGATAAGTTAAGGGTGGGGGCGTAGAATGCCAGGAAAGAGCAAGACAATTAGCAAGTCAGTTGGTGACAGTTAGAGGAGAAGAAACCCAAGAGAGGACTGCAGGAGTAGAGGAAGGAAAAGTAGAGGAGAGAGAGGACATCAGGGAGAAGGAGGGTGGAAGCAGAACAACAGAACAGATTCTGTTACAAGAACGTTATCCAACTAGCAACTGATAACAGACACTATTCTTGCTGAAACAACTTTTTTTGGCAGGGGATAGGTTTTCTTTATGTTTAAGCTTGTTCATTGTTACTACTGTAAGTTGATTATTTGCTTTACTATTTTCAGACGTAGTTTTGTTTTGTTTTGTTTTGTTGAACATCCTATATAGGCCAAAGCTTGAATGTGAACCTGCAATTTGAAATTGCTCCTGTCATGCATTGACATGACTAATACTGAGTGGTGACAATATTACTAAGCAAATGTGTGCTAGTCAACAACTGGGCCTGAGAGGGCTCAGATGTATGTATGTATGTATTTAATTTACATCCTGCCCTTCCTCCCGAAAGATCCTTGGGGTGGCTCAGGGTGGAATTTTGATTATGCAGTTGTGAAACTGATAGGATAGAGCAGTTAAGAGCATGATCTGTGAATAAGACAGTCCCCAGTTCAACTTTATGCTAATTCATGAAGTCACTAGATGGCCTTAGGAAATCTACTATGACTCCGCCATTTGCAATATGGGTGTAGTAACATTCCAGCTTGAAGATGGGGTTGCCGTATTAGTCTCCTGCAGCAAAAAGTAGCACCTTGAAGACTATTATGGCACGAGGCTTATGCCATAAGCTTCTGTGGCTTACAGCCCACTTCATCAGATGTACGATGTGTTATTTTGAAATACAAGTACATATATACATGGGCCGAAGGGCGGAGCTGTAAACAGTGAAGACAGAGAAAAGTGCACGGTGAATGTGAATGGTGGCCATTCACAAAATCACTATGCAATCCTATACATGTCAACTCAGAAGTAAATCCATTGGGTGGATTTTGAAGTTGTGCTATGGAGATTGCTCCATCAACATGAGTATTTCTGCTTGCCTGATGGAACAATCTCCTATCTCCTCCCCCCCCCATGCAGTATGAGCAGTATGTCAGACACTACTGATACTTTCTCTTTTTTTCACAGAAGAAAATAGGAAGGAATGCCATTGCTTCTTTGGCTTGGGCTTTGGGGCCTCATCCAGCTGTCAGGAAGTGACCAGGTTTCTTCTCTTTCGACAAATTGTTCAGAAACAAGAGTAAGTGATTTCTGCCACACGTATTGACCTGGGGCAGAAAAGGCACTGCCTCTATACAAACCATGACTTGCAAATTAAACACCACTCCCCAGAAACTCCACTTTCTGGTAAAAAATCCTCCCTCTCTTCTCTAGTTTGCTATACCCACAAGCTAGGGGTATTGTGTTGCAAACCACAGCCAATTCTTACAAGGTCACCTCATGGTTTGTCAACCAACTTCAAAATATACCGTGGACCAGAGCTTTCCAAACTTTTCATGCTGGTGACACACTTTTTAGACATGCATCATTTGGCAACACAGTAATTCCGTTTTACTAGCAAACCAGAGCTTAAACTAACTCCTTTCCAGCCCCAGAAGGAGCATGGGGAGTGTTCATGTGACACACCTACACACTGCAGCCGACACACAATGTGTCGTGACACACAGTTTGGAAAGCTCTGCCTTAGACACTGGTCAAGTAGAACAAGCCTGCTCAACACAGAGCATTGTTATGTACTACGAATATATAAATCTGAGCCACAGGGGAGAGAATTTACTGCCACAAGCTGTGGATAGCCACCAATTCATAGGACTGCCAATGGGGATTACAAAAGATCATGGAAGATAGCTCTGAGCTCTGAGCTCCACATTGATAGCTCAATGTAAATTCCATGGTAAAAGCAGTATGCCAGTTATACCTGTGAATAACAGTTGCAGGGAGGGCAAACAGAGCTGTCACTTTTAAATGCCACTTGTATAGTTTCTAGAAGCATCTTGAAAGCACTTGGAAACAGAAGGATAGTCTAGATCAGGGGTTGGCAAGGCTTACCGGCCATGGGCCGGATCACTCCCACAGAGATCATCCGTGGGCCGGGCCAGCACAGCATGACACCGAAAATCACGTCTGCACATGTCTGCAGCACTGGAAATTTCTTCTGCGCATGCCCAGACGCCAAAAATCGCACCTGCGCGGAAGTGATTTCCGGTATCTGTGCATGCACAGACATGATTTCTGGTGCTGCTTGGCGAGTCCCTGTGCCACAAGCGGCTCGGTTTGGTTCAGGGGCGGCTCCTGGGCTGGTAAAACGGTCTTCGTGGGCCAGATCCGGCCCATGGGCCACATGTTGCCAACCCCTGGACTAGATTACTGATTATCAACTAGTGGGTCAGTGCCTACTCTAGTGGGTTAAGACCTGGTCTAAGGTGGTTCACAACAGGAGAACTACCACCATGCAAATATATGGTAGCAAATTAAAAAGGGTTTGGGTTAAAAGTGGGTCCTGGGTCTGGATACCTTTGATGGACCTTTGATCAGATCTTCTGTTTGCATGCATTCCTGAGAGAGGAATATATGCCAGTTAAGTTAGGGAGGATGTTGTGCTTTGCTGAGCTTGGCTCACTATTTGCAAGCTACACTTTGCAAGGAGCTGATATAGCACCTGCACTGGGTAACATACATGGCCAGCTTCCTTCCCCATTCACTGTGAATTGACTTTCAGCATTCAGTTCCAATTTTAAATTGTTGGCATTTGTCTCTTTAGGAGGACTTCTTTCTTCCTTCAGCTAACAGGACCATATGTGGAAGAGGCCAGCATCTAAGAAGTGGTGGTTTGAATATGACTGTAGTGAACGCAACACATCTTCCCACTGAACATTTGCAAGTTTTAGAAAACATTCCCTGTCCATGTGAGCACACAAAGAGCTTTCTGACATGCTTATTACAAGATCGTATGATTGCTCGTTTCATTATCTTCATTTTCATGCTTTGGCTTTTTGGGAACAGAACCATCTTCTTCTTTCTCCTCTTCCGTATTAGAAAGACTTTCTTCACTGTCTACATTTGGAATTTAGCTGTAGCTGATTTTGGTGCCCTGTTAGTTCTGTGCAGTATCTTCATATTCTTTTGCACTTGTGAGGATTCGAGTGATGCTCTTGTTAAATTGTTCCTGTTACTGGCATACCTATTTTTCTTCATGCAAGGTACTAGCATGCATTTCCTAATGTCCATCAGCATTGATTGGTTCTTGGTTGTCCTCTTCCCTATTTGGCACCGACGTCACAGTCCAAAATATTTGTCTGTTCTCCTATCTGCCATTGTGTCTGCTCTTCTCTGGGCTCTGTCTTGCTGGCTGTTACTGTTTTTCAATTTGGGGCTTGACCCGCAGTCAATCATTATCATCACCTTAATGATCTTTGCTCCGCTAATGGTCATCTCCACCCAGACACTGGTCATCAAGATCTGGCGCAACTTAGGTGAGCAAGGAGAACCTTGCACAGAAATTTTGCTTGGGATGTTTTTCTCCCTTGTCACTTGGGCCCCCCTGAATTTGTTCTTTGCCTTGCACCGTGATTTTGCAACCATCTCCTCATTGGCTTTCGTGTTCACTTCTCTGAGTGGCACCATCAACCCAGTACTTTACATTCTCATTGGGCAAACACTTCTTTCTGATTCAGGAAGTCTCATGTTGTACTCTAGGTGGGTTCCAAGGAGGGGAGGGGAAATCCACTAAGCAAATGAGAGACTTGCCATTTTGAGGTGGGAATGAATAATGGTGAGGAACTCTGGGCAACAGATACCCCCCCTTTTTTTAGAAGAAAGGAAGTCTGTATTGGTTCTTAAGGTCTTGATGGGTTAAAGCTATACCAAGATGAATAAAGTGTGCCTAAAGAATAGTCACTTGATAAATAAAAATTACTGTATGGCATGCACCTTGTTTCACTTATTTAGAAGATAACTTGCAATGGATGATAGTCCTAATTTGTAACTGGGTCAGCCCTTCCTCTGCTTAGCTCAAAGGCAGGAACCTTTGATTCAAGTAAAGAATCCATGCCCCCCATGTACTATCAGAGCCCCCAAGAAATGACACAGAGACTTCAGAGAGAAGTCAACCTATGTTTGACAAAGAGAAAAAAGCATGCCAAACACCTGTACCTATAATGTGGATAAAAGTTCTGGGTTCAGTTAAGAGTTTGGGGGCCCTTAGAGGTTACAGCACTGATTGGTAGAGTGTGTGCTTTGTATGAAGAAAGACCCAGATCCATCCATATCATGGATAGCTCAGTAAGCAGAGCATGAGACTTAATCTCAGGGTCATGGGTCCCTTCCAACTTTACAATTCTGGGATTCCATGAAAAGGATTAGGTCACAAGTGACGGGAAAGACCTTTTCTGGAAACCCTGGATAGCCACCTGCAGTCAGAACAGATAACCCTTGCCTAGATGGACAAATAGCCTGGTGTAATGGCATGAGACAGCTTCCTGTGTGGTTCATATGCCAGTGGTGTAGTATCCCAGGGTCACAAAGAGGGTGTTTGAAAGCCCATTACTATTTTGGCAGCAGAGCCTGTCTCCAATATCCTAGAGCTGCTCAATAAGCATGAAAGGGGAGCTATTTACTGTGTACTCCAATGCTAAACACAAGGTGCTTCAGTTTCAAGACAATGCTGGGCAGGTTTGGTTACGTACAATGGAATTTCATTGAAAACACAACTTAAGTCACTCCAAATTGTGGTATTGGAACACTCCCAATCATTTGCCTGTGTGTGTGTGTGCATGCACGCGCATTTAAGGCAACACATGGAGATCTGTATTGATTCTTGCAGTGCACCCCTAATTTTTATTGCCACATGATTATGAGATTATTGCATAATCTTGGGAGGCTATGTAATCTTAGAAGGAGTGTTGCTTTGAGGGGGAGTGGCTGTGACGATCGCAAAGGGACCCTTCACACCTGAATTTGCCACTACACTACTGAGGCTAACACCATTAGTTCATTACAGGCAAAAGGAAGTTAGCATGTCAGCATGTAGTTTCCAGAGATGTCAGCGCCTGGCAGAGAGTCCCCATCAAAAACATTACCACTCTGTATTCAGTCAGGGAAAAGAATGAAGCAGCAGGAAGCAGAGAGCAGACAATAGCTCAGAAACTGACAAGAGTATTAAGAGAACTGACAATCTGAGTGCCAATGTCATTCTCTGAACACACAGGGCACCGGCCGCGACACTAGGAGTACAGACTAGGACTAGGTACAATGGTAGCCAGCAGCATGGACAGAGACCAAGAGGCCACATCAGAGGACAGATGATATGAAGAGACAGGAGGGTCATGCAGGTCCTCCTGCACCCAGTGGCAATTTGTCATTCAAACACCACTGGTGTCGGGCACACAGCAAAAACTCAAGTGCATGAAGATTGGTGTTATTACAAGTGGGCCCTGCAAGCAAATGTTTCAGTTGATACTTGAACCTGGGCACTGGAGAGGAATATTTCTGTGCCCTTCCTCCTGGTTTGGAGAAGGACAGCAGGAAAATCTGTCAGATCCAGTGATGAGGCTCTAACAGGGGATGGTTTGCCCATGTTGCAAGGAATTCAAAGGCTGGGTGCCAACAGGCCTCAATCTGCCTGGATAAGGGAAGCATAATGCACAGCTCCCAGGTATTAATATTTGTGTGTGTGTGTGTGTGTGTGAATGTGTGTGTGTGGTCCCCATTGAGTACTCCAGCAACTTCCAGGAGCCCGTCAAGAGCCTGAATGGGTTGGGGATGGACAAATCTGTCAAATTTGGTTTCTCTTATTCTCCCATTTTTCCATTCTTAAATTCAGTTCTCCACATTTTCATATCAACTTTTTGTTTTTTAAAAGAAGGAAGTCCTCATGAAAATTCCTCAACTAATTTCTCCTAATATACATATTTTTGTATGCATATACATACATTAGCTGCTGGTGTGGTTATTCTGACTGATTTTATTTATACTATTGTTTTTGTTTTAAAATCAATATAAGCTGCCTTGGGATGGTTTCTTTCCTTGAAAGCTAGAGCATAAATGTATCTGATGAATGAATAAAGCATTGCTCACTCTGCTGTCCTTATCCATCTACATACATCTAATGACCCACAACCAAATATTTCCAGTTCCTTACCTTAGATTCTTTGTGATGACTTCTCATCCCATACTTAATCACATTTACTCAGAAGTATGCCTTATTGATTCCCCAGTCAGTATATTTTGGATTGCTGCTGTAGTAACCTAAGGTTCTGTTTCATGAAATCATTCTAAAAGCTGCACAATTGAAAGGTTTACTTTGTTTAAAAAATAAATTGGGATTACTAAACCCTGGTTCTTGTGTTGCTGTTAAAATGTCAATTTAAATGTCAGTTTTGCATGGGAAATATTCCACTTGAATGTAGCCTCAGGTGATGAAAGGTGGCATTTACTATGCCAGGGCAAACCATTCAAACTGGATTTTTCTTTGACAGGAGTGGAGGTGGGGAAGAAACACTCCTCTCCAGTCACAAAGCAAAAACTGACATTGGTGAAATAATCACCATGTAGTTAATTGACCATGCCAAAGAAAGAAAGAAACATCCAAGCAGGAGAATTAGACCAAAATAAGATGAACTCAGCAACAGAGCCAATGATTTGTCTGTAAACCTCATCTGTCATGGAACATCCTCGTGTGGAAGCAGACATCCATGAATGAATTGCCATGCTGCTTCAGGGAGTTTACATGCAAATAGGATCCTGATATGAATCTACTTTTGTGGTGCACCCATTATTCTCACCCTCTCTACTGTAGGAAGTGGATGTCACTACATTAGGGATCGGAGAATATGTCAGTTTCTCTTTCTCTCAACTTCTCATTTTTCTAAAACGGGGGGAAATGATGTATTTTTGATAAATTGTTATGTTGAAATTCCTAATAAAAGAATATTTTTTAAAAAAAATAGTTTCAGGTTAAGAACAGACCTCCAGAACGAATTAAGTTCGTAACTAGAGGTACCACTGTATTTTATTTGCAGAGTCCACCATTGTAGTCCAACTGATCCATGGAAGGACCTTTATACTAGCTGAGAAAGATAGTATATGAAAATGCATAGGACAGAGAAAACCAATAGGAACTTTAAAAGGAGCCAAGCAATACATACGGCTCAGGAACATTCCAAAATTACCATTTGAAATGGTAATCCCCCCCCCCATGAACAGCAATTTAAAAACTTGTAAGTCTCAAATCTGCCTTACTATATGCTTTCCTCCTTCTCTTTCTCCACAAACACAGCCTTTCTAAGGAGAAATTACATGCAGCAATGCCATGTGCTTCATTGCCTTCTTGATTAGTAGGTTTTCTGGGTCACATAAGCTCCCCAAGGCCTCCACCATGTTCTAATATTAAACCATCTGGGATAGACTGAAGAAGATTTCAGGAAGGGCTTTTGCTCTTGCATGGAAAAATCATCACAAAGTAGGTCATTCCTTAAACTGATCTGAGTGAAAATAAGCAGGAAGCTGACTGTGAATTAGGAAAGGGAGATGCAAATAAACAACATTCTCTGGGCCAGAGAACATGCCATCAATCACACGTGACATATCCGCACCATATATTTAAATCACTCTTATGTCACTTTAACTGGCATGGCTTGGATTTGAACTCTGATCTCCCAGGTCAGGGGCCAGCAATCTAACCACTACACCATACTTGCATTGTCTGTAAAGCTCCAACCATGGCAAATGGCAGTTCATGTCCTGTGTTATCATCACAGAGTAGCTTTCAAAGGCAAAAGTTGCTCTCTACAGAGTAGATGGATATCGACAATATATCCCCATTTACTACTTTCCTTTTTAGCCTGTTCTAAGGATTTGACACAGCAAATTGACCTTTTATGTTTGATGGTAATGACAGTGTATGAATCACAGAACAGAAAGCTCATCAGAAGCCTAAAAAAAGAGGATCCAATTTACCCTGAATATCTTCCTTAAGATGTACAAGAAGTCGGGGGAAGGGGAAGAGGGGGGAGAATGAGAGCGACAGAGTCTAAATTTTCATTAAAGATCTGCAACCACATTTTTTCTTCTTTTACAGATTGCAAAATGTTCTGGCAAGTTTGCCAATGTACAGCATTAATCATATATTTCCTTGTGATACTTTTGATATTGCAGCTAATTATAGAGGTGTGACAATAATGATACAGCTGGCGGTTGTGCAATTGTTTTTGGATCAGTAATGGCAGCCTTGGTAGGGGAATTAGGATGTCCCCACAAATCTGATCCCGCATTGCCATTTACTAAACAACAAACAACAACACCCACACAATTTCCAGAAGCAATATTGTCATCATATCAGCTTGATGCCCAGAAATCTCCACAATGTGTATACAGAAACAAAAGAAATGCAAGCTAAGTCTCAGCTGTATACCTTTTTTCTTGCACCTCAACAGGCTAAGATTCCATCCCTCCCTGAACTGTTTTTCACACCAAAATTCAACTCCATTGAAAATTCACCACTTCATGACCTTTGCATTTAATGGTCTCTATATGAGACATTAAAACCTAATTAAAATTACATGCTATTAAATGCTAGCAGCTTAAATTTTATAGATGTTGTTCATAGGGTTGCTGCATTCAGTCCCAATAAACTTATTTGTGTATTTAATTATTAACATAAGAGGCAATAAATGTCCCATTAATTCCACTTTAAAAGCACATGTAAAAAGTTCACTATTATTTGTGCTTACTTTTTGCAAAGGGTGTGCAAGACGTTTGAATGAATCTCAAATCCAGAACTGGAGAGGGGCTGCTTTAGACAGATTTGGGATTGTTCAAGCCAAACTAGTCCAGAATCAAAGCAGGGATCTCCAAAGCATTTTGGGCTAGTGTGGAGATTTGTATCATATCATCATCATCATCATCATCATCATCATCATCATCATCATTTTTAATTTGTATACCATCTTTCTATCTTACAGTACTCAAGGTGGTTTACAAGCTGAAGAAACAAAAAATGTGCATCTTATAACAATCTAATGCAATACAAAAATGTGATAATACAATACACATTGAGAAGCAGAGGCTAGAGGGTAGAGCAAGGCAGAAGGAAAGAGGCCTTGCCTGACGGAGTATCTCCCCTCACAGTTCTTCCTCCAGGAACAGCTCCATTATGAGGACTCCTAGGGTCGGAGGGTGGGGCAAGGCAGGTGGAAGGAGGCCTTGCTTGATAGAGTCTCTCCCCTCACATGTAAATGTACCAAGTACAAAAGGAAAACCACTGAACTTATTTGTAATTTGTTGAGCCTGAAAATTTCATATAGTTCTGTGAAAAGAAAACAGTTATAGTCTTTTTTTTTAAAAAAAATCCATAGTAGTGACTGTGGAGGTTAGTTTTTTGTTGTTGTTATTTTTTGTGGGATTTGTATTCATATCCCTAGGCCTCTGAAGCACTGCAGAATGGACCTTGTTATTTTCCAAAGTGGAGTCCAGTCTGAATATTGGTGGTGGTGCACAACCCTACTGTTAATGACTTAAAAAAAATATTCTTCATAGTTTACACAATTCGTACTTTAAAAATTACTGAGGCTCACATAATACAATTTCTCCTATGTATGCTTCCTTCTTTCCTCTTCTTGACATAGGTCCATACTGATATGTGTCAATATTAGCATCATTTGAGATTTTAAGGTAGGTCTGAGGTGGCTTGGCTTTGGTTTTCACTGTGTCAGCTCCATGGTGGAAGTCTCCAGTATGTGGCCATGCCAGGCCCTCAGGGGCACTTCCAGACTTCCTTACCATCACTCAGGAGTGAAATTCTAAATCACCAAAAAAGTAGGCCCCAGCCCCATAGATTATGAGACTCCACTATTGTTGGCATCAATCTGTCTTGAGAGGCACATCTGGGGGTGAAGCCAAACCACTGCGTTAGCAGCACCTAAGTGACCTCCCCGGAGCAAAAGCCTGGGCAGTCTGTATGGAGGTCCTGGGCTGCCCAGACAACTAGACCCCCCCACCCTCGGCCTCACTGATGCAGTCCAAAGGAAAACAGAGCGATATGTTTGGCACCAGCTTGGCTGCAGGAGTTGCCATCCAACCATCTATGGGACTCCACTCCGGATTTGTGTAGGGTTTATTGCTTAGCCTTTTCTTCTCCTGAAGATATCCCACAAGCAAGGATCAGAGTTTTTCTTCTCCTAGATGGGCTACCTTCCTAGGTTGACATTCTCCATCTGCCTTTCACTTTCCTTACCTGGTTTAGCTGGCCAGTCAAAGCCGTTCCTGGGGTGTGGTTACTGTCCTGCTGACAGCTTCTAGGAACCACAGGTGAGAGCTGAGTGCAGGGTGGGGACCAAAGGTGGACAAACTACCCCAGAAGGAGCACGACGTGGGTTCCACCAGAGGTACTATCCCTTCACTAACACCCCATACACTCCTCTATACTCTCAACTATTAATCTAGAAATACTTGCAGAGCCAAAAATTAAAGCACATGGAACATGCATAAATGTAGGCACATTATTATGGAATTAAATATAGATAATTTTTTTCCTAGTCTGAATACAGGGTAGGGGGGGGAATACACATTTTAAACCTGGAGGACGCTAGTGAAGTTAAGATTACTTCCAAGACAGTGGATGAATCATTGGCAGAGAACTGAATGAAAATATACACAATGCAGCAGATCAGTCAATAAAAGGGAACCAAGGAGGCTTTTACATGCAACCTGAATCAAATTTCTCCTTCATCGCTAACGACCATTGACTCTTTGCTGTATTGAAATGACCAGAAGAATCTGGCACCGCACTCATTGAAAAATGTGAGTTTTCGAAAACAAATATTAAGTTACTCGGCCAGATTATTGGTGGTGTAGGGGGAAGGAGATAGCTCAGTGGCTGAGCAACTAACTTACAAACAGAAGATCACAGTATCAGTTCTTGGTATCTCCAGATAGGGCTGGGAGAAAACCCCGTCTGAGACATTGATGAGCAACTGCCCGTCAATGCAGACATCACTGAGCTTAGATGGACCAATCGTCTGAATCAGTATAATGCAACTTCCTTTGTTCCTAACCAGACCTAGAAAAAGTCCAAGCTATTTCCCAGATCTTCAAAGTATCAGTGAGGTTTGCCAGTTCATGGGCATGGTCACACATGTGGAGAAAATTCTACTTCACTTGGCAAAGTCAAAACCAACGAGAGACCATTTAAGCTGCTGACATTAATGGTATTGGAGTGTGGCACAAGGAACAGCTTTTATAGCTATAAAAAGCACTCACACAGCTCATCTTTTAGCCTTTCATAACCCAAAGAAAGCCATCAGTGTCTCAGCAGATCTCTCCGCCTATGAATTAGCAGCAGTTCTCCTCCAGGGACATTCTCCAGCCGGCTTGCAAGTGATAACATATGCATCATGTTCGCTCAGTCCTGCTGAGCTGCAATATGCCCACAATGAAGAAAAACTTTTGCCGTCACATGGGTTTGTGAGAGATTCAACAACTTCCTTCTGGGGTGAGCATTCCAGGTAGTAACTCAAACTCCTCAATTTGCTGTTGGGTTTGAGATCCTTCACGAACTACCACTGAGGAACCAATGATTCTACATGAGATTTAAGAGATTTCAGTTCACATTCTGTTACGTATCAGGAAAGAATCTTAACACAGCAGATGCTTCCTCCAGGGCTCCACTTCCTGAGGTGCTTCCAAATGATTATGCTAAATAGCAACATCAGATGGAAGATTCCCCCCCCCCTTGATCATTACATCTTTGCTCCTAACAGTCTGAATGAGAGAAAGGGGGAATAAGAAGCTGGTGTGACATTGTACTGTATAGTAAACCAATGCAAAGTTGGTGAGGCTGAAATAACTAATTGAAATGCATTACTATATCCTTGAGAGGGACGCGGGTGGCGCTGTGGGTTAAACCACAGGGCCTAGGGATTGCCGATCAGAAGGTTGGCGGTTCAAACCCCCACGACAGGGTGAGCTCCCATTGCTCGGTCCCAGCTCCTGCCAACCTAGCAGTTCGAAAGCACATCAAAAGTGCAAGTAGATAAATAGGTACCGCTCCGGCAGGAAGGTAAACGTCGTTTCCGTGCGCTGCTCTGGTTCGCCAGAAGCGGCTTAGTCATGCTGGCCACATGACCCGGAAGCTGTACACTGGCTCCCTTAGCCAATAAAGCGAGATGAGCACCGCAACACCAGAGTCGTCTGCTACTGGACCTAATGGTCAGGGGTCCCTTAACTTTACCTTTACTCTATCCTTAGTGAACAGTCTCAGGAAACTTCACATTGAAACAGAGTCTGTTGTTGAAAGTGCCCAGTCTTGCTATTCTACACCAATACATTGTCAACAAATATTGTCACTTCTGATGTATCAATATCATGAAGAGACAAACCTTAGAAGGGAAGTCGTTCCAAAGGTGAGGGACCACGACAGAGAAAACCCACCCACAGGGCCCTACTCAAGGACTCTCATTAGGCAAGGAGAGCCCCCCACCCCCCAAAAAATCTTATATCTTAGGACAGTTATGGAAGGAGGTGTTTTTTCATATATTTGAAGCCCAGGTCTTTGGGAGCCTTAGATAATAATTATGTTATTTCTTGTATTTATTTTGTACAATTGTTTCCCCACCTACTCAGAAATAGTGGTGTGGTCATTAGCTGTATAAGAACAGGGGGAGACGGGACTGGTGTGCTTCAGTTCAAACTACACCCAAGGCAGCAAGCCCCCGATGCATAGGGAAGATGCTAATATGACAGAAGGATAGCGTATCCAGCTTTATATTTTGCTTTGAGATGGGCTTCTTATTTTCCCCACTCCTTGCTTCCTAAGTAGCCCAGCTTTGGCAACTGATGTGCATGTCAGTGTGTTGTGTACAGCAACAAAAGTCTACATCCCCCAGTCTGTACAACATTGTCAGTGCTATATTTAGTATGGCAATCAGATTTTTTTTTTGGGTAACCTCACATACAGTACATTCTTGAAAAGTATCGTAAATGTCATGTTACTTGGGAAATAATGACAGTCGCTGTGGCTGTTTTTCAGCTTTCTAAAAACACACACGAGAGTATAATATCCATTTTGAATGACAAGAGCTCATGTGAAGGCTTGTAATAATGAAGGAAGCATGCAATTTCAGAAACCACTTCCCCCCTTTTTTGCAGCTTTAAACACAAACACTAAAGAAATACTGCCCTCCTACACACAATATATTTTCCTTCACTTGAATAATAGTTGTTTTGCCCAGAGTAAATGATGGCATGCATCCTAAGAAGCGATGGAAGCATTTAGCTATATATAGTTACATTGCATTCAGCTTTCAGGCAGATAAAATAGTCAGAAACTCTTTAAAAAGAAACAAATAGAATTCAATATATGGAGTGATATGTCTCAGTGGGGGACGAAAATACGTTTATGAAAGCTACTATTTTCTTTTTTCCCACTGAAATGCTGATGAAACCAAACCTGTTTCTAGTCTGGCATTAGCTAAAAAAATAAATAAGTTTCATATATATTCCTTACAAGATGTCAAAATTGCTTTCCTCGTTGATTTGCTTAATGCGTTTGAAAATATCATTGCCTCTATAACATGAAACTTTACCCAGGATTTACTATAAATCAGGAATGTGGAACCAGGTGTCCTTCAGATGTTAGTGGACTTCCAGCATCCCTGATCATTGGCCATGCTGGCTGGGGCTAATGAGGGTTGAAATATCAGCTCTAAAGAAGAAGAAGAAGAAGAAGAAGAAGAAGAAGAAGAAGAAGAAGAAGAAGAAGAAGAAGAAGAAGAAGAGGAAGAAGAAGAAGAAGAATTAGCCCATGAAGATTTCACTTTTAGGAAACTAGTTCACTAATGTGATGTCATTGAAAGAATGCAAGAAGTACATTTTATTTAAAGCCAAACTTAGAAGACTTTTTATCTCATGAGCTATTTTGCTAGTACAGCTCTTCATAAAACCCGATGTAATGGTCTCAGAATGAATTGGTCTCAGCATCAGCATCACAACCACTCTCTTCATGATGAAGGCAAGATACTATGGCAGCCTCATCTCAGTCAAAAGCCAATCATCCTTAGAAAGTGACCACTCATAAATCACTATCACTGCTATGACTTGGAGAAGCTTCCAGCTATGGCTTAGCAATCCAGTAGGGCAGACACCAAATGGTGATCATAGCCAACAAATAATAGAAGGTTCTGCTAGAAAACCCAACATTGTTTTCAAATTTCACTCTCTTTTAAAAAGGGAGCACCAAACCGTAGCAGCAACGTGGCATCTTTTCCTTTAATTTGTTCAGCTTCAAAAGGGTCAGAGATGATGGGAAGGAAGATCAGTGGTGGTGGTTCTTCTTCTTCTTTGGCGATGACTCGTAGCCAAGTAAGATTGTCTTCCATAAACACAATTTTAACAGTGGGTCCCTATGTGACTGTGGAGGCCAATTCTGAATCCACACGTCCTTTCACAGTAAGGACATAGGTTTCTGGGTGGGAGATGATCACAGTGAGGGTTTGCCAAGTGTGCCTTCCTCTTAGCACATTTCTCCCTTTCATCCTCAAAGCCCATGACACCTTTGGTAAAGGCTGTTCTCCAACTGGTGCGCTCGCAGGCCAGTGTTTCCCAGTTGTCGGTGTTTATACTACATTTTTTTAGATTTGCCTTGAGTCTTCAAACCTCTTTTGTTGACCACTGGCATTCCGCTTTCCATTTTTAAGTTCGGAATAGAGTCGTTGCTTTGGAAGACGATCATCAGGCATCCGCACAACATGACCAGCCCAATGAAGTTGATGTTGAAGAATCATCGCTTTGACACTGGTGAACTTTGCTTCTTCCAGTACACTGGCATTAGTTCACCTGTCTTCCCAAGTGATGTAGCCGAGGTTCACGCACCTCAGGACTGGTAGGCCAGAAGACTGGGAACTCAACAGTTGGGGGAGGCAGAGCCAATGACAGACAAACACAACTCATTCTAGATTTGTCCCCATTCACCTCCCTGCTGAGTTCTAGAAGGACAACAGATAAACTAAGGAGAAGCAAGATGTCACAGGCAGTACCTCCCTCCACCCCCAGACTGGTTGCAAATAAGCCAATGGGCAAGTGGAAGCTGGCTGAGGGCCGAGTAAGGTTGGCAAGACATTTATTTGCATTTTAAAATATATATTAAAAAAAAAAGCTTTCTAGGCCAACGCTCCACAGCTCTAAGTGGATTACACTGTCTGTTAACCATATAGCACTTCAGGCTGTTGTAGCTGCTTTACATACATTAGCTCGGTGACAACAGCCTTGTGGAAAACTGGAAAAAAGAACCTGTTTCCCAAATAAAAAGAAAGATATGAAATGTCTTCAACCTCACAACCCGTCACCCCAGACCCAACGTATTGCAATCATTAGCATATTACTGAGGTCAGCCCACATCTGTTTCCTTTTTCCTTCTTTAATTTCAATTATAACTTGCTGTTTTATATTGCACCATTTATTCCTAAGTGACTGTAGTGCCAGAGAAATGCAGTCAGCCAATTTATTCATTAGATCTATTGTAGTGGAACTGGGGCAGGATTGGGGGGGTGGAATGGGTTTTATTATCAATCTATTTAATTTCGAGATAGAATTTAGTGGAAATCAATATTAGAGAATGCATAATTGCTAAATCTTCTTAAATTAATAGACTCATTCATTAAGTTTCCCCCAAAAATACTTAGCTGGTATTTCTTGTGACTTTCCCTAATTAATTAGCAAGCAGAAACCAACTGTGAGCAAAAGAGTTTTGGCAATTGTGTGGCAGAATCTGAAGATCAGTTCCCAGAGAAGAATAAATTCAGATGTGTATATGGGGCATTTCAGCTCAAAAGGGGGAAAAGTGGGGGGGGGAGCTTGTGGACATGAGCTGATTATCTCTCATAGATGATAGATAGATAGACAGATAGATGATAGATAGATAGATGATAGATAGATATAGATAGATAGAGCCAGAAGCAAAGCAAAGGTTTTCCGTACAGACTGCAGAACCTACCAATATGTTGCCACTAGTGAGTAACAGGCAGCTTTTAAAGCCTTTATTGTACAAGCTCATATGGACTACCTACCCCACAACTGAAGTTCTGGAGGTTTGCAGATGATTTTCTTTTGACCTTTTACTATTCAAGACACAAGCCTTTTTATTAAATCTAGTGTGAATTAACTCTAGTAACTTTATATTAGATTTGCCATATCAACTATCATCTACTGGGAACTTCTATACAAAATGGATTGAAAATGCAATGCATGTGAGGGATGGAGGTTAGCATAGCAACTAAAATCTATTGGGCTATGTTCCTCTGAATTCAGTGATACTTATTTCTAGGTAAGTGTATATAACTAGCCTTCCCCAATCCCAGAGCTTTCCAGATGCTTTGGACAACAACTGTCATCAAAGAAAAGTGGCTGTGAGCTCCTCTCCAGGAACCTGCATGACCACACAACCACAGCAAGTCAGAGTTTATAGGGGGAAAGGCAGGGTGTCACTAAATATACTGTATAACAAAACAACAACAACAATGTAATTGTGAAAAATACACACTGATTTAATTCAGCTTATTTCATATTGGCCTTTTTTGTGTGTCTTGGTTTACCATTTCATTCTTAAAACATGTAACTGACATCCAATAAGAGATTTCACCTCTTTGATAGAAACATTCGCTCATTTTGATCTGTTTGTTTGTTTTCTACCTCGCCTGCATTTTCCATATTGACCTCATTCACATCACAGCAAGATCTAAGGGAGAACGCCAATTCACTCAGTGGGATGTTATGTGTTGTCCATTTGGAATGAATTCAAAGAATTAAGTTCTTCAGGGAAATTTTCAAATCATCCTGTGATCACCACCTGCCAGGGATACAAGGGCATCTGCAAAACATCACACATGCTTTTGCTTTTGAGCACGCCAAAATGCAAGATGCTTCGTATTTACCTCATTCTTTAGGGGAAATAAATTTGAGAAAGAGATGAAAGACAGTTGTGCTTAGGACATTGATAACAGTTCTAACATTTATGGTTTGCAGATTAATGGAATTAGGAATTGGGGACTGCAGTTGTGAGATGGCAGTGTGCAAATGAACACACAATCCTAGTCACTCGCCAAGGCCTGCTCTGCAATTCCTCTATAAAGACATGTTCATGGGGGGTTTTTTAAACAACATCCCACAGTTCCCACAGGAACTGACACTGGCATTTTGTCTCATTTCCTAAAATACTGTTCATTTTTCATTTGTAGCTTTACTACATTTTTTGTATGGCTGGACAAATCCATCTATTTCTGGTCTATACTAATTCTGCACAAGTCCATTCCATTAATCTGCAACCTATTTAAACAAGTACCCATATATATATATATATATATATATATATATATATATATATATATATACACACACACACATATATATATATATGAGGAAAAAATGCACATTTTGAAATCTATATTCTTTTAAAAAGACATGTTTCTAAAGGCATTTTCAGTTTTTTAAATAGGCATTTTTAAACAGGGGGGTTTTTTGGCCAGTAACTACATTTGAACACATGAGAAGTTTAAAAGCCAGTAGATAACAATCCTAACCATGTTTCTCAGAAGTAAATCCTACTGAATTCAGTGGGGCTTATTTAGGTAAGTGGATTTAGGATTGCAGCTTATCTGCACCTTAGTCCTCAAGTACACCTAGTTTTATACCCCTTCCATGTTATTCTAAATAGAGGTTTCGATGACTTACAAAAGCAAGCAAGAAAAATTTGTGCCAAATCTTTTATTTGTGTATTTTTCTTGTGTGTTTGTTTGAATCTAATGAAGACTTTGGCTTTCATGATCCTTTGCCCTAAAAAGAAGTCTAAGTAAATAATTGGCTAAGCAGTTCAAGATCATCTTGAAGCCACACCCTCTGAATAAGAAGTCCCACCCCTAGATCTGCGTGCATGAAAATTACACACATCTTACATGTTTTATTTAAGCTGCAGTCCTCTAGTTGCTACTTGGCAGTAAATCTTATTGAACTCAGTGGAACTTACATACAAGTAAACACACATAGGATTCCACTGTAAGTTTGATTTTTTATATATATAATAAGCCGCAGACAGAACCTTTCCTCATTTTCTTCACTCTTTGGGGTGTATGTTGCATATCACCTCTAGATTTGACCATTTTAGCTACTGAAATAAATGGAAATCAGTTTAACGGAGGATTACATGTGTTGGCCAGAGTGATGGCATATCTGTCACCATGAACAAGGACACTTGGAAGAGATTAAACAGTCTTAAAACATAACAAGCAAAGATGCAACCAAGTGAAAACATAAGCATGGACTTGATCAATGCAGGTGTATGGAATTGTAATAGATATTGCTATGAAATATAATTGAAATTTGAAAGCAACTAATAAACTAAGCCAGCATGCTGGATTATGGGACTATTCCTAGACTACTAAAACATACCCAGATGGAAGGGTCTCCCATGGTTAGTTTTGTGCCACGAAGCAAAGCCAGAAAACCTGAAATATCATCTCACTCCTGGGAAAGTGGGGTTAAGGTTGCAGTCGCAGCTTGTCTTTTAGACTGCACCTGTGACGCTTGCCCTGACAATATTGGAATGTGCAACTTTTGACAGGTTGCTGAATAAAGCCAATAGGCTATGTGAATTTCTCTCAACACACACATTTTTAATATTCTATATTGCCATATTTGGGTTTGTCTATTGTTTTGGAATGTCATTTTTTTGGTGCCCAATGAATAGCTTTTCTTGTTGTGAACTGTCCAGTGATATGCAGATGAATGGTGATATACAAATTATTACTATTATTATTCTTAATAATAATAATAATATCATCTGATTGCCGAAGCACTCTACCATATTGTGTGGCTGCTTTAAACTGACAGTTTTATGGATTTTACTGCTTCCACTGCTTGATCTGTTTTTTATTGTTTCTACTGATACTATCTTAATGTATTTTCATTGCTTTTTTATCTCTGATGTGAGATGCTCTAGAACTTTTTAAACTGAAGGGCAGTGTATAAATATATTAGATGAACAAACAAAGATGCTCTTCAGCTTTAAAGTGGCTTGCTTCCCGGAATCTGCAGAGAAAACTCCAGCCAAGTCACAACAGGGTCCTGATTTACTTGCATGCAAGTTTTGGTCAATGGCCCCTTTGACAGAGGCCCGTTGGATCAGGTGAAAGGCCCCAGTTAACCCACAGTGGCCAGCCAGATGCCAACAGAAAGCTCACGAAGCAGGACCAGAGTGCAACAGTGCTAACCCCACTTGCAATTTCCAGCACATGGTATTCAGAGGCTTAGTGTCCCTGACAGTGGAAGTGGGACATAGCCATCATGACTAGCAGCCATTGATAGCAGAGATGGATTTAGGGAAGCATGATTGGTTCAGTCGCATTGGGTGCAGAGCCTCGGGAGCACTGCTAGGAACTCCACATCTATGATTTACAATAGACTGCTAAATTCTGGTGTTGCACAAGGTGCCAGTGAAATCTGAGACCCCAAAAATCTGCCACTGTTGATAGTCTTATTCTCCATGAATTTGCCCAGACCTCTTTTAAAGCCAAGTTATTGACCATCACTAAAGGGACGCGGGTGGTGCTGTGGTCTAAATCACAGAGCCTAGGACTTGCCGATCAGAAGGTCGGTGGTTCAAATCCCCGCGATGGTGTGAGCTCCCATTGCTCAGTCCCTGCTCCTGCCAACCTAGCAGTTCGAAAGCATGTCAAAGTGCAAGTAGATAAATAGGTACCGCTCCGGCGGGAAGGTAAACGGCGTTTCTGTGTGCTGCTCTGGTTCACCAGAAGTGGCTTAGTCATGCTGGCCACATGACCCGGAAGCTGTACGTCAGCTCCCTTGGCCAGTAAAGCGAGATGAGTGCTGCAACCCCAGAGTCGGTCACGACTGAACCTAATGGTCAGGGGTCCCTTTACCTTTATTGACCATCACTACACCTCTTAGGAGAGAGAATTCCATAGTTTAACTTTCCCACATCTTCCCCACATTCGCAAAACAGATTCCCTGACCCGGTGTCTCCTACCACAGCAAGAAAGATGGATCTCAAATGGCCCACACAGCCTCCTTGAAGCTGATAAACCATGAATAAAGCATGTCGCTCCTCCAATGCAACATTTCGTACATGACCTGAAAACAGCTTCTTCTGCTACCACACAGGCAAGGCATTTGTTGAGCAGATCACAGGGGCGAAAGTGTGTAGTGTTCTTTGAGGGGCTTTTTGGATAATACCAACAAAATGTTGAACAATAAAAGCCAGCTAACGGATGAGTGAGTCGCTTCTGGAGTGGATTTAGGCTTTAGTGACAGAAGACAGAGTGCTGACCCAGAAAATCGCGGCATGTTCACATGCCCCTTGGGAGCACACAAGATGGAAGCCTGGGCAAACAATTCAGGTGGAAAGAGGAGCTCCTGTAAAGTGAAGAGGATTTTGTATCGAGGAGAAAATGAGCATTGGAAATATTTTGATAAATAAAGAGGGACTTCTCAGACATGCACTTCAAGAGTTCCTGTGGGGTGAGAAAACTTGGGAAAGATGCAAAGAAAAGCAATTTAAGGAAAAGGCAGAGAAGGAAGCAGCTACAGAAACTCCCAGCCCTCCTTCTGAACATCCTTTTGGTGCCCAGGACTTGGAATGAGACAAGTAACAACATATATGGTAGGAAAGTGATGGTGCAGATCCTATTGCCTCTAAGAGAAATGGTGCATGCAGTATCACTTTCCTGCCAAATTTGGGCTTGTAGTCCTCAGCGGGTAAAAGAAACTCAGTGGGTGGGGGACTAGGAGAACGTGCAGCTGCCACCTCCTCCAACTTTTCATTCCTCTGCCCAAATGAAGGTTTAAATTTATTTGCCTTTGGGTAGGAAAATCAGGAAACAAAGGAAGATGCAGGAACTTATCAAGCACTGTTGAGTGCTGGTACTATCCTCAAGGATGAGGCCATATGGTGTTAATGTGTCCAGCATGTGCATCCAGAATTCTCCCTTTTTGCAAACGTTGTTGGATCTATTGGCATAGATAGAATCATAAAATTGTAGAGCTGGAAGAGACCACGAGTGTCATCTAGTCCAACCCCCTGGAATGCAAGAATCTTTTGCCCATAGCAAACACTGCATGGCCTCAAGCTAGATAATAGTACCAGAATTGCTTAGCTTCAGCAAATGAAGGCCTTCTGAGCATCCTTAAAGCTCTGTAATGGCCACCTTGGAAGCAGCAATTTTTTAATCAGAGCAACTGGTGGTGGTGGAAGCTGAAACATTTTGCTATAAAATTTTAAAAATTCCTTTTTGTTAGCTGGCTTAGTCTCTTATACTGGTCCTTAAAGACAGAGTAAACTTTTTTCTCCTTCAGAAAGTTTGGAGGGAAAAATGTGAAGTGTAGGTGAAACTTGAACAGATTAAAGCTTCAGACAGATCTGCCTTCCTTTAAGCGTGAAAGACACCTTTGATTAATGGTTTCCTATACCTCTGCTAGCATTACAAATCTTGAGTAAATATGCTACTAGGACATTAATGTGTGGAATGTGTGTGTATAGGAAAGGCTTTATATTCAAGAAACACTGAAGAATTTCCATGGGCCATGGAGCAGAAATCTAAATGATCTTCATCCTTCCATCAGCCACACTTTGCAAATGGACTTGGCACAGAGATACAAGCGATATTTCAAAATAATTTACCTCTACTGCAGGGCTCTTAAATGCTTTGACAACATTGCTGCTTCTTGTAATAGCTTGAAAGAATGCTTTTTCTCAGTGTCTTATTATCTGTTTTCTAGCATGTTGTATTTTACTTATTGACTAAATCCATTGTGGTTCGAGGACCCGACCCCCACGAAGTGAAATGAAGACACAAGGACAAGTGATATAAGGTTGATGGGCTAGAAAAGGCCACAACTTTATTGATTACAGCAATGAAAAGGTATTGGCTTAGGCATTGGATCGAAACAAGTGGGTTTATTCACCAGTAGGTGGAGCCTGTTGATGCTAATCCAACTATAGGCTCACCCCTGCTGTCACCGAGGGTCGTGCCATGGCCTCCCGCCAAGCAGGCATCGGACAGAATACACGACCGCCAGATTCCTTTAACGGAATACCCCTAAAAATTGAAGGCATAGGCGATGGCCACACCTAGCACTTCGACACACAACACATTATTCCAATGCCTAACCTACCCACCAATACCACAAAAGTTGTGACGATTGCTACGAGGTAGGCGAAAAAACCAAAAAGCCTAATGCCAAATGGAAAAACTCCTACCAGGCCCCCCGGGCAACCAGGGCAACCAACCTAAGGTCCATAGCAAGGCCAATGACCTAAGCCCTAACTAAAAGGGAGTGGAGGGTGGGTGACTTGCGATGGGACGCTGATGAGGAATGAGGCCAGGGAGAGGCTGGCACTGCAGCAAAAGGCTGCTGAACACGCCCCCTCCACGGCACCTCGTTGGGTGGCCATCGGGGGGGCGTGAGTGCCAGCCAGGTGAGCTGGAGGCAGGGGGCAACGCCCCCTGCTGGGCGGTGCTCTGGCTCCCGCCCACAACCACTCCCCTCTCTTTCAGGGAGGAGAGTCTTTGTGGTTCGAGGACCCGACCCCCGCGAAGTGAAATGAAGACACAAGGACAAGTGATATAAGGTTGATGGGCTAGAAAAGGCCACAACTTTATTGATTACAGCAATGAAAAGGTATTGGCTTAGGCATTGGATCGAAACAAGTGGGTTTATTCACCAGTAGGTGGAGCCTGTTGATGCTAATCCAACTATAGGCTCACCCCTGCTGTCACCGAGGGTCGTGCCATGGCCTCCCGCCAAGCAGGCATCGGACAGAATACACGACCGCCAGATTCCTTTAACGGAATACCCCTAAAAATTGAAGGCATAGGCGATGGCCACACCTAGCACTTCGACACACAACACATTATTCCAATGCCTAACCGCCACCCGAGCCAAAGGCTCGCCGCCAATACCCTCAAAGCTGCAACCAATCCCAGATACTTTTGATGACACTAGCTAACTAAATGTCGTTCCCCAAATCCGATAGGTGGACACCGTCATTCCGGTATAAAGCTTGGTCGCCAATCCGGATACGGTCATGATAAATGACTTGGCCATACATAAAGCGCACTCAACGGGCTACCGCCCGGTTTACGAGTTTCCTGGTTCTTTCAATGGCCATACAGCTTTGCGCACCGCGCCAAACAGTTCTTTTCAGGAAGGAGGACCAGAACACCGTCGTTCTGGGACACAAGGCTGCAAATGCATTCAAGTCTCTTTTTATGCTCCACAACAAGTCCACACTCCTTCTGTTAGCAAGGTCATTCTCCCCCAAATGAATCACAAGGATGTCGGGAGGGCCGAACTTGGCTACTTTCTCCCACAGCAATGGCATCAGCTCCTCCCAACGCATGCCTCTTCTCGAAAACCAGGAAACTCAAACACCATGTGGAAGGCCAAGATTGGATGCAAGACCGCAGCTCACCGCTTGTACGCGGGCCCAATGAACTATACTGTGGCCGCAAATCCACATGCTTCTTCTGAGCATAACTGGGGGTAAAAGACAGAAAGAAAAGGCGGGTAAGTAGGGTAAAGCGGCAGGTCGCATACTAGTGAATATAAGACTTATAAGCATTGGATTTCCACCGGCCCATCTCTTTGATCCTGTCCGCCGGTAACCCCGGGTGCGCAGCCGTGGTTGCGGCGCCAATTCTAAAGGAGTGCGCAGCGTACTCCTGGGAGGATAGACCACAAGCCTCAATAGCCTTGCGAAGCACTCTGGTGAATTGGTGCCTCAACAAGGGTGACCCATCTTCGTGGACCAGAAACGGACCCGGGCCGGGCGGTCTGAGGTAGAGGTACCTCCTAGTGTCCTTTACCGGGCATGGGCCCTGCTGTGCCGACGCCGTGAGCTTAACTAGGACACCCTTACCCGCCTGATCAGTCTTGGACTGACGTAGACGCACTGTCACGGTAGTTTCGGACAACTGCACGTCCTCGCACAGGAGGCCGCGTGTTGAACCTCGTGCACCAACTTCAAACACCACCTCACCAACTCTGAGCGCGCCAAAAAAAGGCGATAGCGTATGCTGCGGAAAAGAGACGTGCCTCGAACCTGGACCAGCAAATTGACCTGAGTTTTATGCGTATCTGAGATAACAACCCGTAAGAAATCGGCTTACGGCTCTCGGCCCTGGGAGGTTGCAACCTGCCCCAACCCTCAATGGCTCTACGGATCAAGAAGTCACTACACGGGTCATGAGCAAATGTAGCTTTTGAAAAGAAGCTGATGGCGGCTACGTGAATCTTTAAGGTTTAGGAGCACGTCCCAGATCATCGAGATGGGAAAGGTACTGCAAGACATCGTCAGTGGTAGGAGGTACGTTATGTGAGAGCCCAGATAACCCAGACCTGAAACCAAGGAAATCACACCAGGCCTTCTTGTAGGACCTGAGAGTGGAAGGTGCCACGGACGCTAATACTCCCTGTATCACTTTGCGTCTCCAACGTTCCACAGGTACTCCGGAAAGGGTTCGGGCAACAGTTGTGCTCCAGGTGCAAGCGACCGGAAGCGAGGTATCTGAAATCGAGACAAGGCATCGGCTATGTCATTATTGGCTCCGGGTAAGAATTTGGCTGAAAATATTATGTTGTACTCAAGGCACCGGAGGACGAACGCCCGCAGAAGGGAGGAGACCCACTCAGACCGAGATGACTGCCTGGCTAGAATGTTCACCACCGCCAGGTTGTCGGTCCTGAAGCACACGCGGTGATCTCGAAACTCTTCCGTCCAGATGTGAACGGCCACCACTATTGGAAAGAACTCAAGAAAGGTGAGATCCCGCGTAACCTGCCCCAGCCCTCGATAGCTCTGCGGATCAGGAAGTCACTGCATGGATCGGAGGAGAACGTGGCCCTAGCGAAGAAGCTAATGGCAGCTAATGGCATGTATTTTAAGGTTTTAGGCGCACGTCCTAAGTCATCGAGGTGTGAAAGGTATTGCAGAACGTAGTCAGTGGTGGGCGGCACGTTAGGCGAAAGCCCAGATGTCCCAGACCTGAAGCCCAAGAAATCGCACCAGGCCCTCTTGTAAGACCTGAGAGTGGAGGGTGCGACAGACGCTAATACTCCCTTAATCACTTTGCGTCTCCAACGTTCCACAGGTGCTCCGGAAAGGGTTTGGGCAACAGCTGTGCTCCAGGTGCCAGCGACCGGAAGCGAGACATCGCAGAAGGGAGGAGACCCTTGCAGATCGGGATGACTGTCTCGCCAGTATGTTCACCACTGCCAGGTTGTCGGTTCTGAAGCACACCCGGCGATTTCGAAACTCCTCCGTCCAGATATGCACGGCCACTACTATTGGAAAAAACTCGAGAAAAGTGAGATCCCGCGTGATGCCCTTGCCCTGCCACCCCGTTGGCCAACGTTGCGCGCCCCATCGGTCCCTGAAATACAAGCCAAAGCCCAGGGACCCTGCCGCATCTGAATGGACCTGAAAATCTGAGGACAAGTTAAGAACATCCTGCCATAGGGATACTCCATTGTAGTGTTCCAAAAATGTCACTCCAACCTCTAGGTCGGCCTTAACTGTCTTTGGAAGACGGAACCTGTGGTGTGGGTGCTTGAGACCCACTGAAAGCCTGGCTAGGCGGGGAAAACCACTCTACAAGCAAAATTGAAATGACCTAACAGGGATTGTATCTGTCTGAGGGTGATTTTTGTTAGTGCAAGGGTAGTATGAATTATTTCCTTAAGGGTGTCAATCTTCTCCTTAGGTAAGCGGGATGATTGGGCAACTGTGTCCAGCTCTATGCCCAAGTATGTGAGGCACACAGACTAACTGAATGTGGATGTTCATTATGCACTGTATCATAGTATAGTACAGTGATTATAAGAATATCTGCTTGAGTATACGTTTTCATCATGTGTAAAACTCATAAGGAATAAACAAATAGTTCTATATTGTGATCAAGTAACTCCTAGAACAAAATTGTACGTTTTAGCTTCAGAAAACCAGTTGCTTCTAGCCAACATCCTGTTGCCAATGTAGCTAAAATTTTAGCATTTTTGATTGTTAGTTGATAACAAGATTGTTAGTATGACAAGAGATTGGTGGGATACTCTCCTACAGATTTCCAAAACTGTTGTACAACAGACACAGCCAGGACATTCCAGAACAATTCTATCTGATACTGTAAATGTCAGGTTTCAGTTTCACTGTAGCTAGACAGAACTGCTACATATGCAACATGTTCTAGAAGATTCCCAAAGGTGAGCTCTTGGCCAAAGCATTATCCACTTCAGTGAAGTGTTATTTCTCACAAAACTAGCAATTTGTTTACTAACTATACATGTTCCCTAATATGGTTAAAGCATTGAAATTATGCGATTCCGACTGTTGGGCTTAAAGGCTTACTAGGACTAAGGACTAAATCAGTATTGTACTTCTTTGCAATTTTGTCCACAGCTGCCCTGCTCATTGGGAGAACAGGAAATGGATCTGGAACACTTCAAAGCAGTACCATTGCTCCCATGTGTCTTCCTGCTTGGGCTGTCATTTTGTTAAAGCTGTGGTCTTGCTCTTGTAGTTGATCTGGGCGGAAAAGGCAGGTTCCCCAGGAAAAAATAATTCCTGTATGAGGTGTTACGGGATGATACATTTGGTTGCCTAATTATCACAAAAGGGGGGTGGGTCTGGGAAGGGGTGCCTCTGTCCTGGAGACCAAGCAGGGGCTAAGTGGCGGCCCTGTTGGGTTCATCCCAATTAGCTGTATGCCATAGTGTGACTCCAGAGGCGGAGCTAGCTGCTCTGGCACCCGGAGTGGCACACGTGGTGTGCACCCAGGGGTGGGGCTAGCTACCCGTGGGGTGAGGCGAATGTCCTTTCCCTTACTGACTTCTGATTAGGAGAGTCCTTCGCGGTTAAGGAGCCACTACCGGGATTCTGAAACCCTCTGAGAAACCCTTCCAAAGATAGGATGCTGCACTTCTGTCTGGATGGATAGACAAGAGGTTGAGGAGAGGAGAAAGCTAAATTGGAGAAAATGCTAGACCCAGAAGGACTTTAACGATGGTTCCCTGCTGCGGGGGCTCATCTGGAACTAGAGTGGTGGAAGCCCTGACCTCCCTGAAAGGGCCGCTTCCCTTAGTAACACGCCGTGGCTGGGTGAGCCCCTGCACATCTCTCACACTTGTGCGGGTACTTACAAGACTGCCTTTGGCATTGCCCTTTATTGAATTACCAGCACACCTTACGTTTTAAATCCTTTCTAAGGTCCAGCTTTCCAGTGTGATACACCTCTGATGGCTTCTTCCCGACATACGGGCTAACTGCCAGATGCGGCGGCCTCCCCAGAAAGGGCGTAAGCCATTCTGACTCATCATCACCGGCTGATGAGGTGCCTGATTCTGGAAGCTGGACCCTGGGCTGCCTATTCTGCAAAGAACTAGAAGAACTGGAAGCAACCAGGCTATTGATACGGGCCGGCAGCCTCCACGCAGGCGCCCCGATGCGTTTCTGAAAGTCGCCGAGCAAACCTGAGACCTAGTTTGCACAGCCGCCGTTCCTGTCTGAGGGCTTGGGCCTGCACCTGGGTAGTTTAAAGGCTGGCCACTGGTTTGCGAAACAAGGAAGTAAGAAACACAAGGCAAATAGAACTAAAGAATAGCTAGGAGAAAGTGCTGTTCATAGTCAACAATGAATGATCTGAAGGCATTGAGGAACTGCAAAATGGGTTTGGGTTTATTATTACGACGGTTGCCATGTGCAGTGTGTGCTGGTACTGCACCCATGCGCTTCCTCTTGGGCGCCATGAGCTGCTCAGTGCACTAGTAAAATGCGCCTACTATTTATTTCGTCACTAATTATTTTATATTATTTTATTTTAAATTTAATTTTCATTTATTTATTTATTTATTTATATTTTTAATATTAATTATTATTACAATTTTTTATTTTTTATAATTATAATTATTTATTATAATTATTTATTATTATTTATTTTTCAAATTTATTTTATTTTATTATTTTATTTTATTATTGTTGTTGTTATTTTTTTTAGTGTTAATATCACCAATCAATTAATAACTTGACTGTAATTAAATGTCAGTGTACAATTATTGTGTATCAATAAAGTTCAGAGCACGGTTGATGAATTAATCATTAATCGATAGTATCTCAATTAATAGCCAATGGATTTATAGCTATGAGTAGAAATTACTATTATCAATTGCTCCACGTAACTGCTGACAAAATGAACAAGCTATACGTCACTTAACTGCACCGCTTGTATTTATTTATATTTATTAAATCACAACCCAGCAAGAGTTCAAGCAGCAGCGCTCAGCTACATATTAGCACCTGGCTCCAAGGAACAATCCCATACGCAAAGGAACCCCAACTGCAGTCAAACAGAATTAGAAGATAATTGCCTACAATAAAAAGTTGCCCCTTTTAAATGATAGGCAAATCTAGGCGCAAAGCATTGCCAAGTAATCAAACAGAATTGAAAATAACTGCTTACAAGGAGATGCTCAGAAGCTGCAGCCAACTTAAGAGAAAAGGAAATCAATAAGATTCCAGGCCCACACCAGCGGCCCTCTGGAAAGGAGGGGTGAGGTTGCTCTTAAACTTACACCAAACAAAGGAAACTTTGCCAAACAAAGAAAGTAAATTTTTTGCCCACAAGGTCGGCTCAAGACCAGTTGATGGAAATAAAGGTGCTTAAATAGACAAAAGACTGCAATTGGTCAAACTGCTGGTTAGTTAAACTGACAATGCAACTAGAGCTGCTGAACTTCCAGGTGCTTAAAAGACAATGCCGAGCAATCAAGCCTGCCCAGCAGTTGAAAAACCTGTCTGGTAACTGTGATGACTCAGGCAAAGGGAAATCCAAAGACACCTTTTTTCTTTTCTTTTTATCTTTTTTTTTTTTAAGGTTAATGTGATGTATCTCTTTCCTGAAAGGGTGGGGGGTGGAGGGAGGGAGGAGGGGTGGAGGGAGGAGAAGGAAAGTGTGGGGGGGGAGCTTGGAGGGAGGAGGGGGTGGAGGGAGTAAAATGACGATGCGGGGCAAGGAAAAGTTTGAAATATAAACCGTGAGTTAACCTGGACTTTTTAGTAAGGTATTATAAGCCGAAACCTTTTTTGTTGTTGTTGTTTAAAAGCAGTTCTTGTGGTGTTTAGTGTCACTGGCTTTTGCCGTAATAAAACTTGGAACTTTAAAAGCAGTTTTCTTTAGGGAGCCTGTACTGGCAAATGCAGCCAATGACAAGAACCAGGCAAAGGCACACCTTCAAAGGTTCTAAACGTGCAGTGCTGAGGAATGGTTCCCTGATCATAAACCCTGAATTGTCCACCCCAAGCCCTGCCTTATTTCTTCCCCCAAACATCAAGCGGAGGGGGGGTGGCTTAGAGAAACCAAGAGGGGTGAGGTTTTAGTGCACAATGTATTCCAAGCCCCAGCAGCCTTTAAATTTTACAGTGGGCTCCCGATTTAAGTGGTACCAATGGAAGGGGTGGCAGGGTAAATTAAACCCACACTAGAAGAGTAATAATCAATAAACGGCAGGCACAAACACACGCTGCAAGCACACACACACGCACGACTTAAAATTGGAGAGGAGCCCTGGGGATCATCTAGTCCAACCCCAGCAATGCAGAAATATTTAACTGTCCCATACAGGCTCTCAAGGACAATGGAGGGGGAAAACACATAAGCACCCTGGCCAACAAATTAAATGTAAGGCAAACCCTCTCAGTCACCCAGACCAGCCATGCAGGTGGACAGGCAAGGGCAATAGAGGGGAAAACATACAAGCATCCTGGCCAAAAATTAAAAGCACCAGGAGTGGGGGGAAATAGAAGGTTAAATGTAGGTTTTTACACGGAAAAGAGGACACAGCAAGGCCAACCTGGATGCCTGGGTTTTTAAAAGCAGTAAAGCAATGAGCGCACGCAAGCCTCTTAAAGTTAAAAGGCATGCAAGGAACCAGACCCCTCCCCCGACTCCAAACCTCATGGCTCTTCTCTGTGATGACTCTCCTAGCTGATGAGGACTTGCGATGGGACGCTGATGAGGAATGAGGCCAGGGAGAGGCTGGCACTGCAGCAAAAGGCTGCTGAACACGCCCCCTCCACGGCACCTGGTTGGGTGGCCATCGGGGGGGCGTGAGTGCCAGCCAGGTGAGCTGGAGGCAGGGGGCAACGCCCCCTGCTGGGCGGTGCTCGGGCTCCCGCCCACAACCACTCCCCTCTCTTTCAGGGAGGAGAGTCTTTATCATCTTAAAGAATAGCAGCCTATGATCATTGACAATAAGATGCATCAGGGCAAAACTCAAATAACAGCAAAGCCCTGTTTTTTAAAATGGAAGTTACTGTACTGTTCAAATTCCCCCCTTAGCTTTATATTTGGAGTATGATAGTTTCTGCTTTTTAACTACTGCTGGAATTAAAATCAAACTACAGGATCAAAGGAAATACAATACAGAAATTGAACCATTGCAATGTGATTCTTCAGACTCCCAAGCATGAACAGATAAATGTAGCAGTGAAAACCCAAAGTGACTGCAGAATCTTCAAAGTGCAGCACAGACAGCAACTGGAAATGACTTTAGAAAATGAAGTACAGGTAATATAATTGATAGCTCATACCTAATGATATTTCCAGCTTCATCTTCCTAACACCTTTGTAATTGCATGGGACTCCAGTAACAAAAAACCAACAACATTATTCACAGGTATTTAAGCAGGCATTGGAAGAGACCAGAGCTCAGTAGTAGAGCCCATGAAGGTCCTCAGTATAATCTCCAGTTAAAAGAATCAGGTGATGGGGAAAATCTCTTGAGATCCTGAAGAGCTGCTGTGAATCTGAGTGGACAATACCAGGCTGCACAGACAAATCATCTGACCTGGTTTAAGGCAGCTACCTATGCTCTACCTGTAAGGCCTTTCCACATATTTCTCTGCTGCTCCAAATTTGTGTAACATTTTTTATTTGCAATTTGCTTTGTGAAATCTATTGGGTTTGCTTTCAGAATAACCATAAGCCAATATAATTCTGTTTTCATGGCGTGGGAGGTGAGGCTGGGTGGATTGTCCAAGTCAGGAGCTGCCAACCTTTATGGGCACATTTGCAAACTGGAGAAACTGTTGAGGGCATCACAAACATCAACTGCAACCAAGGACATACCATTGGTTGCAATACAATATTTCTTTCAATCCCAATTTCAGTGGTGTGATGAGTTGGGCTAGGACCAAGGGAGGGTTCTTTGGGCACATGAGCATCCATGGGTGCTATATTGGTGACCCTTAGTCTAAGTTCATACACTAAGTATATGATAGAAATGGGGCATGAACCCAGGTTGATCAGATATAAAACCATACCCTTACTTGCTCAACTGTCCTAAGCCGTTCAGGACCAGAATACCTGAAATATCATCTCACCCCTTATATTCCAAGGTAATTATTGTGCTCTGCAGGTGAGTGCCTCCTGCAGACATCATCTTATAAGGAAGTCCTCTCTGCACAATAACGGAATGTGACCTTTAGTGTGGTGGCGCCTACCCTTTGCAATAAGGTAAAGGTACCCCTGCCCGTACGGCCAGTCTTGACAGACTCTAGGGTTGTGCGCTCATCTCACTCTATAGGCCGGGAGCCAGCGCTGTCCGGAGACACTTCCGGGTCACGTGGCCAGTGTGACAAGCTGCATCTGGCGAGCCAGCGCAGCACACGGAACGCTGTTTACCTTCCCGCTGGTAAGCAGTCCCTATTTATCTACTTGCACCCGGGGGTGCTTTCAAACTGCTAGGTTGGCAGGCGCTGGGACCGAGCGACGGGAGCGCACCCCGCCACGGGGATTCAAACCGCTGACCCTTCGATCGGCAAGTCCTAGGCGCCACCCGCGTCCCCACCCTTTGCAATGCCTTTCCCTTAAATATTAGACAGGCACCACCTCATCATTTCAGCACCTACAGACAACCTTCCTTTTCCAGCCAGCTGTTGAAGTAGACATCTTTCTCTGCCTGCATGTATATTGGAATTATTTTTAATATATCTTTATTGTTTTGTCACTTCTGGCTTGTCACTATGGCTCCTACCCACTAGGCCTGGGCAATATATTGCCCAGGATCGATATGAGGAGCAGACTGTGATGTCGGCTTCACTCAGTGGTATATTGCTGGTGAAACCGCCACTACTCCTGACTGAGTCCCTCTGCTAGCAGCGTCTGCTGGAGAGAGTCAAAAGTTCCTTCCCCCAGTGAGCGCTCCTAGCAGACGGACTCAGGAGTGGTGGCGGTTTCACCAGCAATATATTGCTGAGTGAAACCACCATCCCACTCTGCCATCATACAATGCAGAGGGAGAAACAAGCTATATCTGTGAGACGGTGATACAGCTTGTTCCTCCCTATGCATCTTTAAACTGCTCAACTGAGGAGTGTGCAGCTGCCCTTACCTCAACCAAGCAGTTAGAGGAGCCCCCAGCCTGGCACTGGCTCCCACAAGCCGGTGGTGGGGTAGGGGCTCTGAGAAACTGCTCATCTGAGGGGAGTACAGTTGCCGTTCCTCACAGCAAGAAGTTAAAGGAGCCCTGATGCTCCACCCACTTACTGGTGAGTGGGAACAGCACCAGGGCTGTCTCAGTTGAGGAAGGTCAGCAATGTCTAGGCAACACGATGACCATGTGTATGAAGCAATTGTATATCCTCCCACCACGCTGATGAAGAGTTCTACGAAACAGTAGTCAATATTCAGTGTTGGACATCATATTTGCTGAATACACAAAGCTTCACAGCTTGTCTTTCATCATACACAGTCTGGTACCTCACTTCATTTAAAGATTTTCAGAGACATTGAGACTAAAGATTTCATTTTGTACTTGTTATGGTTTGAAGGAATTCTATAAAGATTATCTATTGCGTATGTACATGGTCATTGTGTTGCTGACATTCTCTTTGCAACACAGGGGTTTGTTTGGTTACTACTTACTCAGTTGAGGAAGGGGCACTGGCGGAGGAAGAGGAGTGCGGGGGGTGCTACTGTGTCCCCCTAGAGGAACTTTGAAATTGTTACAACTGCAGCTGTGCCAAGGGAATTTTCCATTTCAAAACAAACTCTGACTCTGAGTGTGTGACTGGCCTTGACAGATTCTGACTCTGAGTGTGTGACTGACCTTGACTTTTATCTGGAGGGTTATGGCAGATGGGAAAGACAAGATAGATCTGCTACAAGCAACCAGGTCTGGCAGAGTATTTCATACAGACGGTGGGCTGCAAAGGAGAGCTTCGACATCCGGCCCTGCTGGCTTGCCAACAGCAACCCCATTGGCACAATCTAAACCTAAAGGTATGGCTGCTGACGATGCCCTGGTCCAGGCACTCAGTAAAATAAATGAATCTTTGGATAGAATAAGCAAACAAGTAGCCGAGGCATCGAGCAAAATTGACCAAAACACCATAAGTATTAACCAAAACACTACAAGCATTAATAATTTGGGACAGAAGGTAAATACTAATACTGAGACAATTCAGAAATTATTACAGGAATCAACATTGATACGAAAGACAGCTGATGAGGCAAAAGAAATTGCAACCGCTACAGCCACCGTTGTAGAAGAGAAGATACCACCGATACATAAACAACTTGAAGACCACAGATCAATATTTTCTATGATTGAGTTGAGGGAGAAACATGCAAATTTAAGGGTCAGGGCGGTCCCTGAATTGGAGAAAGATAGTTTGAGTGAATTTCTTACACAGGAATTTGCAGACTTTTGGAATCCAGATTTGGAGAAGGACAGCTTCAAAAGATAGTGAGTGCTTTTAGACTTGGAAAAGGAGGGAGAAAGAACAGAGTGAGAGACTGTTTGATCACCCTCCGAACAAAAGAGGAGAGAGACAAAATCTTGAGTCTGCACTTCCAGAAGACCTTGGTAATACATCAGTCAAGAGTGGAGATATTTAAGGATATTCCGAAATATCTTTTGGACCTTAGGTCCAATTATAGAGATCTGACTGCTTTGCTGAGAAGTAACGGAATCTTTTTCAGGTGGGAATTCCCCCAAGGCCTGTCTTTTAGTTACAAAGGTAAGAAGATAAAAATAAGATCAGAGGACGACAAAGATAGATTTTGGAGAGATCACGGAGAAGACCTGCAGAAGAAAGTGCCAGGAGAGTTAAGAGCACTTGTAACTGAAACTTTGGATATACCAGATTTACCTCCTGAATTAAAAGACCGCTTGAAGAAGGTGATACCACCAACAGAACAGGAACAGGCACTGGGTGCAGTTGGAGGAGAAGCATAGTAACTACATCATGGCTCTGCAACTACTAAGTTGGAATTGTAATGGTTTGAACTCCCCGCAAAAAAGGAGATCTGTGTTTCATTTATTAAAAAAGGAACAATTGGATCTGATTTGTTTACAAGAAACACATATAACAAGGTTACACAGGAAACTTTTGATTAATAAAAGACTTGGTCAGGAGTGTATTTCATTGGACAAGGTTAAAAAAAGAGTGGTAGTGATTTACACAAAAGAGAGATTACTACCGAAATTTATCTTCAAAGATGACCAAGGAAGATTCGTCGCAATTGAAATTCAAACACAGGGAGAAAAATTCTTGATAGTAGGTGTTTACACACCAAATGAGGGGAAATCTGATTTTTTAAAAAAGTTGCATGAGATCCTGATGGACTATTTGGATTACAATGTGATTTTGCTGGGAGACATGAATGGAGTGGTATCTACACATATGGACAAGGCACAAAGACAGGTAGTCACTAAGGATGGTAGACTACCGAAAACTTTTTTTGAGATGACAGACAACTTGGATTTAGTTGACATCTGGAGAACAAAGAACCCCTTGGCTAAAGAGGGAACCTTCTTTTCTGAAGCCAAAATGACATGGACTAGAATTGACCAAATATGGGTAACTAGAGGAATGGCACCAAAGACAAGAAAAGTGGAAATCTGCCCAAAAACCTGCTCCGACCATAACGCTGTCAAGTTGGAAATGAAACTAACACCGACTGGCTCCTTCAGATGGAGGATGAATGACACCTTATTTAGAGATGAAGAAGTGCTTAAGAAGGCCCAAAAAACCTTGAGAGACTACTTTGAGATAAATATGAGCACCAATGTGGAAAAAAGAGTAATCTGGGACGCTAGTAAAGCTGTTATGAGAGGGTTCTTGATACAACAGAATGCATTGAAAAAGAGAGTCCAGAATGAGAAGAAGGAAAAAATTTTGGAGAAAATAAAGGAAAGCGAAAAAAAATTGAGAGCAAAACCCAAGTCGCAAGAGATTTTGAGAGAAATAAAGTTATATCAAGTGCAATATATGAAAATGTTGAATCAAGAGATTGAATGGGAAATTAAACAAATGAGACAAAAGACATTCGAGTCGGCTAATAAATGTGGGAAACTGTTGGCTTGGCAAATGAAAAAAAGACAAAAATTAAATACAGTTACAAATTTAGAAGTGGAAGGAAGGAACATACAGAACCCAGCTGAGATTAGAAATTGTTTCCAGAGGTACTTTAAACAACTATATACTCAAGGGCCACAGAAAGAAATCGACGTTGACCGATTTTTGGAAAAAAATGGATTACAAAAAATCTCTCAAGAAAACAAATTAATGTTGAACTATAAAATAACTGAGCAGGAGGTAGAAGGTGCCATTCAGAATATGCAATTGGGTAAATCTCCAGGACCGGATGGACTGACTTCTAGATATTACAGATCTTTAAAAGAATGGCTAGTACAACCTTTGAAAGAGGTCTGTAATGAAATAATGGAGGGGAAAAGGGCACCAGAGTCGTGGAAAGAAGCATTTATTACACTTGTACCGAAAATAGAGACTGAAAAGACGCAGCTTAAGAACTATCGTCCCATATCACTGCTTAATGTGGATTACAAAATTTTTGCAGATATTTTGGCTAAAAGACTAAAAAGAGTGTTAGTGGAAGAGATACATAAAGACCAAGCAGGCTTTCTCCCAGGAAGACATCTATCTGACAATGTGAGAAACATAATTAACATTCTAGAGAAACTACAAGTGAATATAAACACTAAGGCAGTTTTAATATTTGTGGATGCGGAGAAAGCTTTTGACAACATTTCTTGGACTTTTATGAAAAAGAACTTACAGGGTATGGGGGTAGGCCAAGGTTTTGAAAACGGTATAAGTGCAATATATTCAGAGCAAAAGGCTAAATTAATTGTAAATAATGTGGTGACGGAAGAATTTAAGATAGAAAAAGGGACACGACAAGGTTGCCCAATCTCCCCATTGCTTTTTATATCGGTCCTGGAGGTTCTGCTGAATATGATTAGAAGGGACCAGTTGGTTAAAGGTATACAGGTCGGAGCTTAACAGTACAAATTGAGAGCATTTGCAGATGATTTAGTATTGACGTTACAGGAGCCAGAATCTAGTACAAAAAGGGTCTTAGAACTGATTCAAGAATTTGGTCAGGTAGCAGGGTTTAAACTGAATAAGTCAAAAACCAAGGTTTTAGAGAAAAATTTAACACCAATTGAGAGAGAGAGGTTTCAGAATATGACAGGTTTAACAGTGGTTAAGAAAGTCAAATACTTGGGGATCAACATGACAGCAAAAAATGGGAATTTATTTAAAGACAACTATGAAAAATGCTGGGTTGAAGTGAAAAAAGATTTAGAAATATGGTCAAATTTGAAGCTTTCTTTGCTGGGCCGTATTGCTGCTATAAAAATGAATGTATTGCCTAGAATGTTGTTTTTGTTTCAGGCATTGCAAATTGTGGACAAAATGGATTGTTTCAAGAAGTGGCAGAGAGATATTTCAAGATTTGTCTGGCAGGGCAAGAAGCCTAGAATAAAATTTAAAATATTAACAGATGCAAAGGAAAGAGGTGGATTTGCCCTGCCAGACTTTAAACTTTACTATGAATCAGCAGCTTTTTGCTGGTTGAAAGAATGGCTACTTCTTGAAAACACAGACATTTTGGATTTGGAAGGTTTTAACAACGTATTTGGATGGCATGCATATCTGTGGTATGATGAGGTCAAAGCGCATAAAGCATTTAAAAACCATATTGTTAGGAAAGCATTGTTTAATGTTTGGACAAGATATAAGGATTTATTGGAAAATAAAACCCCAAGGTGGCTGTCACCGATGGAAGCGAAAGCTCAGAAAAAGCTCAATATGGAGGTGAAATGGCCGAAATATTGGGAAATTTTGGAACAAGATGGAGATAGACTAAAACTGCAAAGTTTCGAGAAACTAAAGAACAAAGTGCGAGATTGGCTTCATTACTATCAGATAATGGAGGCATATAATTTGGACAAGAAAATTGGCTTCCAGGTGGAAAAATCAAAATTAGAAACAGAACTGTTAGAACCCAAAACTAAGATTTTGTCAAGGATGTATAACTTGCTGTTGAAATGGAATACTCAGGATGAAACGGTGAAATCTGTTATGATTAAATGGGCACAAGATGTTGGACACAATATTATGTTTGCTGACTGGGAACAGTTATAGACCACAGGTATGAAGTTTACGGCATGCAATGCCCTAAGAGAGAATATTATGAAAATGATATACAGGTGGTACGTGACCCCAGTCAAGCTTGCAAAAATTTATCATTTGCCCGATAATAAATGTTGGAAATGTAAAGAAACTGAAGGTACATTCTTTCACCTTTGGTGGACGTGCCCAAGGATTAAGGCTTTCTGGGGGACGATATATAATGAATTGAAAAAGGTATTTAAATATACCTTCTTGAAGAAACCAGAGGCCTTTCTCCTGGGCATAGTCGGCCAATCGGTGTTAAAGAAGGATAGAACTTTCTTTATGTATGCTACAACAGCAGCAAGAATACTTATTGCAAAGTATTGGAAGACACAAGACATACCCACTCTGGAAGAATGGCAGATGAAGGTGATGGACTACATGCAATTGGCGGAAATGACTGGCAGAATCCGTGACCAGGGAGAAGAGTCGGTGGAAGAAGACTGGAAGAAATTTAAAGACTATTTACAGAGATACTGTAAAATTAATGAATGCTAGAATGATGTTGGATTGAAATTAAGTGGTTTCTAGCTGTAATAGTATAAAAGAATATGAAAAAATGGTTTTTTATAAGTAAAAATTTAACGTTATAACAACTTAAGATTAAAGATCAGGGTAGAATAAAGAGGGAAAGAAACTGCTGAGCTAATAAATTGAATTGGAGTACAAAAAAGGAAGGTATGAGGAGGTCCGGGAAACAAGTAAATGAAAAATAATCTGATGAAAAGATTGATTGTTTTTAACTATTTCTATTTTGTATTTTTTCTGTTTTCTTTTTCTATTTTGTAATCTGAAAACTCTAATAAAAAATTTCCCAAAAAAAAAGAGGCGTGCGGGGGGAGCACACCGCCCCCGGCAGCTCGATCCTGATGGGGTGCCATCGTGGCTGTCCCCCCACCAGCGCTAGGTGCCATGCCCCCAGGACGCACACCATGCCCCTGTGGGTGGCGCAGCACAGCCCTGGGACGTGCACCAACCCCGCCCCCACCTGCTCTCTGCCCCCCCCCCGGTGCTGGAGCATGAAGCTCCACCACTGGGAAGGGGACCCTTCCCCACCTGAGCTGCGCAAACAACCTGCATTGTCCCAAGCCGTGAGCGCCTGGGTAAAACCGCCTCAGCTCCTGAGGTAAGAGCTGGGGCAGTTTCACCAGGTGTCTCATGGACAGAGGCAAATGCAGCTTGTTTTTTCAACATCATGGTATATCGCCAAACTGCAAAGTTTGGCTAATGATACACCGCCATGTTGAAAAGCTGATATCGCCCAGCCCTGCTACCCACTTAGGTGACCATGTCAGGCATTTGATGGACGTTTAGGCCACAATTAATTTGCTAGCATTGCTACGCTCACCCCAGTTTGGCAGTGAGAAGTATCAGGGGTTCCACTGTTTACCCAGTTTGTGTTTCTTTTCAAATGAGGTCACTGGAGACTTATTGGCATTTTGGATTACCTGCATTCCTTTACAAATGGTTGAGATGGTAGTTCACAGCTTCAACACCTCCCAAATCTTCCAGCTCTCTGTCTTTGCTCTCTGCTCCATTCTCTCCTCAAATTAAAAGTGGCTTGCTTTTACATTAATACCTTCCTGCCATTCAGATATCTGATGGCCACTAATGTCCATCAGCCTACTAATATGCCTATCGATGGATGCACCTGGCCAAATGATGTGCCTGGGTCTGGCAGGTCTCAGCCATTAATCCTGGTTCTTAGAACCAAGAATGACCAAGGTGGACTTGGAAGTGATCTCCAGGAGATGATTGAGACTAGTCCAAATCCCATAACAGTATTTAAGGTGTCATTAAAACTGAGTTCTTTGCTGCAAGAAGCAGACTCTTCTAGAAAATATATATAGATACTCTTTTTAGAAGAAAAACATTTGGTCTTCCAAAATGACTGACCTGGTAAGAGAGAAAAGATTTGCCATCCACTCTACAAAGTAATACCAAATCTCACTATCTGCCTACATAAAGCACCATGACGCCTTTTTAATTGGCTTCTAACTCTACTGCTGCACTCAAACAAAGGGTGATTTTCCTAATTACCATCTTGCTTTCTTCTTGTCCTCTAGCAGAAAATGAGTATGACTCACTGCTGCAGAACATAGCTTGAAAAAGGCCAAACAAAGATCACGGCTGGAAATGTTTGGGTAGCAAACTTTCCTGGGTCAATATAGAAAGCTCTCCTGTAGTCTTTCTATCTTTGATTAATAAAATCCACTTAATTTTTCTAACAGATATTGTAGCTACACCTAATGTGGTCTACTGTAAGCTCATTAACCTCTCAGGGTATACTTCTGGCACTTTGCCTGTTTCTAAGTTTAGTGCTTTAACAGCAAACTGGGAATTCAAGAGAACATATCCCCAAAGTACACATGAGCAGACACAGCTGGATTGTGTCAGAAGTTCAATTCAGTTCAGTCACTGCAGAAGCTATTATTGTCCATTGTCAGTAGCAAAGCAGCCAACCCCCCCATAAAATATTTGAGGGAGCTGCCCCCCAAAGTTGGTGGGCATTGCTATTCAAAAGGTGGGTGTGTGGGTGGGTGTGTGCATGTCATGTCATGTGATCGATTGAGGCAGAGCTTACCTGCCACCTGCCCCATATTTTATTGAAGTTGGCCCCCTTGGTCAGTAGAGAATGAGGCTTTTCATTTCCGGGTCATGGATTCAAGCCTCTTGAAGCAAGCATGTGCGTTTGTTGCATGTTGGGAAACACAGGGTGTAATTAAGCATTGTGCTGTTATGATCCTTTCATCAGCTCAAGATCCTTTCATTCGGCCGAACAGAATGATCTCCCCTCTACTGACTCTGTACAGGATACTGAGGGATCTTCCAACCCTCCAGAGCATATTTGGGGGAAGGCACAGAGGCACACCAAGGGGTAAGTTCTGTTGTGCTAGAAGGAATCCTTGCAGTAGCTTCCACTAGTACCATGTTAGTTGAATCCAGTCCATACTGATTATTTATCATTATTGTTTTTGGTGAATCACCTTTTCCACAAGTCTCAAGGCAATTTACAAGCATACCATAAAACTGCTAAAACTAATTTTGAAAACAGTACCAAAACAGCAACAACTAAAGACAAGTTTAAATGCAATACAAAATGTACAACAAAGGTAGAGGTCAAACTGAGAGGACGAAGGAATCGGGCTTTGCAAGCACCCACAATAAGCTGATCAGTGGCACTTGCAAAGTGTAGGGTTTTGTTAGTGACAATGTTCAGCTGATCATAGGTTCTTGTTTCCTTCCTCGCAAAGGGCTTTGGAAGCACCTGAAGATCAGGTGGGTGTGGCTTAACTGAAACAGTCTCACAGGTAAAATTGGGGTGCCCTGTGGGCTGAATTATTACTATAATTACTATTATTACTATTATTATTATTATTATTATTATTATTATTATTATTATTATTATTCCACTCTTCATCTGAATATCTCAGGGCAGTTTATAAGATAAAAATACAGGGTAACAGCACAAAATAAAATTAAGCCCACAGGCCAGAGGATTGTCTCTGCTGAATTGCAGCACAGGCTAGGATTGTCCTGTAAATTTCTCACTTTTTATGGTTTTTCTCTCTCTCTTGATTTCCTTGGGATTGTCTTCAGACACAAGCACACAATGTAAACTTTGGAGGCTGTGCACTGTTACTCCCCATTGCTGGAGTCCATGTCTTCTCTCATACTCATCCCAGTACATGGCAAGGCTGTCCTTGAGGACTAAGGGTATCTTCTGTTACATAAGGGCAGGAACAGAGTGCTGCTAGTGAGGCCCAGGCTAAGAGGTGCAAGTGTTATCCTCCTGCAAAGAAGCAATTGCCTGAGAATGTCCTGTGTTCCTTTTCATTTATCTTCCTGTCTGCTCACTTAACCTCCTAATCTTCATGTCCAGTAGCTGCACATAGTGTTGCTCTTCTCATGCTCACATGGAAGAAAACCTCTGTGCCTCTACCCACATTTTCAGCAATGTAGACGTCATATGCCAAGGCAGAGCTGTCTGCATTAATGCAAACTTGGGCAAAGGCAGGTGACCTTGGAAGGCCTCAAAGTGCAGAGCTGTAGCTCTCCTGCAGTGTATTGCTTTTAGCCTCCCCAGAAAATAACTACTTTCTTCTGCTTGATTTAGAGCCACACACTCTCTTTTGTGTCTTTTCACAATAGATGATAGGATACAATAGGGCACACACACACAATTGTGGCTGATGAGGTGATGTTATTGTTTTTGTCATCAAAGTGTGGTCCTACAAATCGCCACAGCAAGTCCTATTAATTTCCCACAATTAGCCTCCACATAAAACATTACATTACTCAGCCACACAGAGTCTTGTGTGTTAAGCAGGGAGAATGTAAAGACAGAGCAACTAGGCATCTCCTCCCACTCTAATGAACTCAATCTTAGCAATGACCTCTAACATTTATTTTAAAAGCAAAGAATCTTGCAATGAATGCTTGTGCTTCTTTGAAATATACCCTCTTTTAAAGTATTCCTAAAGGATACACCAGGCACAGAACACATGGTTATGAAAATGGGGCTGTAGAGAGATGGAGAAGGAAGATTTGGCTGACCTCCATGGTATCCCTCTGTCAGCCTGGCTGAACACAGAGCATGGCACCCACACATCTGGTGACACCTCCCTGAACACACAGCAGCTGCGTGAGAGGCAGCCCTTGGTTGCTGGGAAGCAGAATGGCTGACAATACTACCATGTAAGGAGGCTGGATGAAGGGTGTGAGCAGAAGGGCTCAGAACGGTGCAAGGGAGGGTGGAAGGGCAGAGGTACAGAGGAGACAAGGGCAAATTGCAGAAAAATAACTCCAGGGTGGGAACACACCCTCAATAGGCAATAATGGGGAAGGGTCTGGGTCTCAAGACGTAGGGTTGAGCCATTGAGGTGGGGAATAAAACTCAGACCATGTACAGGACCCCAGTGAATAGAAGGAATATGAAGTCCTCAGGAATCAGGGATCCACCAGGCACACACTGAAGTAAACATTAGTTCTGGGGCTCTGAGGGTTTCCCACAGAAAGTAAGATTCCGACAGAATTTTGCACATCAGCAACATGACTGCATTCTTCTTTTTGCTTATGAATGTTGAGGCTGTATAAATTGGCAGAAATGTTATTAATAATGTAAACCAATTCTTATTTTGTTTTGCATATGAGGCTCATTAGAAACCAATTACTTTTCAATATCCTTTTAATTTCAATGCTCATTAAATTGTAAGTTCGGTCTCCCATGGGATATGTAGGCAGCTGCCAGGAAAGCTTCATGCCCCTTACATTCCCCTCCCAATAGCACCACATCTGCCAGCTTTTGGGGGCATTGCCTTGGGTTGATTTTCAGTGGTGGTGTGAAACACATTCTAGTTTGTTTGCAAGATTGTTTTGCTGCCCTCACTCTCTCCTTGAAATACACTTCACCAGTGCTTTTTTCTGGGAGGACGCATACCCTAAACATTTTACGAATCTAAGTTTGGCCTCATTGAGGGGCAGTATTTCAATGTGAGCAGGAAAATAAGAGTACCCCTAAACACACACACACACACACACATACATATATAACTGCACTTCATGATTATGTGAGATTTCCTCATCTCTCTTCATTATATCTACCTAAGGACAGGACAAGGATGAGGAGTTGGCATGATTAGGTGCTTACTAATGTCCATAATACAGGGGGTTCATCACCAAGACAACTGCTTGCCATTCCTTCATTTTGCTCAGCAGGTCCTTCTTCTGGTCCAGAAGGGGGTGGTAGTGAATAATAGTGTTATGACTCCCAACCAATAATTCTTGGCAGCCCCAAGGAGGAGAGGGATCCATTTCTTGGTTCATCCCATATGGAGCAATGGACACCAGAGCCTGCATCTCCTCCCTTGAACCCAGGGAAGATGTCTCTGCCACAAGACTCCAGTGAATGGTCCCCAGATTCCTTGGAGGATCTGAAGAGCCCTGAGGATAACCACTGTTTGAAACTTCATGATCAAGAAGCCGCCAATGGCTTCAGAAAAGAACAACTGCCCTTTAACTGGCCAGATGCAGCATGCAGGTATTCTAGTCAAGAAATACCAATCCCAGTCTATAAAGGTCTGCCAACTGCCCCACAACTCTGCCGAGATAACTTGACCATTCTTCCTCAGCTGTAGGATTGCTAACCATGGTACTGAAACCCACACCTTGGTCCCTCTCCAAGGTGCTGATTCTGCCTTGCCTTCCTATCTGCCTGGAACCCAGAGTCTACTGACTTACCTTGTTGTTGTTTAGTCGTTTAAGTCGTGTCCGACTCTTCGTGACCCCGTGGACCAGAGCATGCCAGGCACCTCTGTCCTCCACTACTTCCCGCAGTTTGGTCAAACTCATGCTGGTAACCTCGAAAACACTATCCAACTGACTTACCTTGGACATCAGCTATGGTGGGCATTCCCATAGATCAAGGTCAAGGAGGAGAAGGGGATGGCTGTTCTTTGACTTGCTCACCTAACTGCTCTCTCCCAAGCAAGCCAGGGGGCAAAGAGGAAGAGGAGCACCAGCAGGCCTAACTGAAGAAGGAGGACACATTGAAAGAGCAAAACCACTAGGGTTGTTTTGTCTGAGGGTTAGGATTGGCAGTGCTTATAGGTAAAGTGTGATTTCTCACATCTTGGATCTCAGTCTCAGTTGTCTTCTTGAAACTGCTTCAGGCTTTCTGTTAAGTTTTTTTTAAGCTAATCTGTAAAATGTTTACCTTTTAAACTGTAAAAGTCTCATTGTTCTCTGTTCTCAATCTTATTGCATTTAATTGGTTACTCTTGCACTTTTTTGTGTGAGCTAATTTGAGGGCCAGAAATCAGCACAGAAGAAAAGTATTTCTTCACACAGCCCATATGGAACTCACTCTCGCAGGAAGCAGTGATGACCACCGAACCTAGATGGCTTTAAAAGAGGATTGGACAATTCATGGAGGAGAGGGCTGTTGGCAGCTATTAGCCATGATGGAGACAGCAATGATTTTGAATACCAGTTGCTGGAAACTGCAGAAGGGTTGCGCTTGAATGCTGTTTGTGAGCTTCTGAGAGGCATCTGCATGGCCACTGTAGGAAAAGGATGCTGGGCTATATGAGCCTAAGGCCTGATTCAGCGGGCTCTTCTTATGTTTTTATATTCATACAAATACTTGGTTTGGTTGCAGCTTTGTACAAGAAACTATTAACCTACACCATGGGCTCTGTGTTGGATTTATAACTTGTTTGGGAGGGAGCTATAAGGCAGAATATAGGCAATGGTGTAATGTGATATGACTGGCCAATAAAATCAATCTCGGCTCATTCCAGGGAAAGTACACTGTACAGGACCCCAGTACAATTGACATATAAGACACCTCATACCTGTTGATGAGGCTATGGTGCTAGGGGAAACATACTTTCACCTCTGGTGGAAGTGCTGCAAGTTCACATATTTTGATTCTTGGTTTTCAGAGAAATTGCTGCAATTGCTAAGGAGACAATTCAATTACTCCCTTTTCTTGCTATCCAATTTATTTTGGGACATAAAAAGATGGATGTTATTTTAAAAGAACTAGTAATCATCTTATTGGCTGCTGCACACTTGTCCATCATCCAGAAAGGTAAAGCATTATGGTACTTGGACCTTATGCTTTGGTACAAGAATGTTAGGAATATTGCTATTCTGGAAAAGATGAGACTCCATCTTTGAACATTGTGAGGTGCAGCTACACACAGGTGGAGTTTTACTTTGTGCACAAATGAACATCACATACAACAAAACTTACACCAGCCTCCCATGAGATCTGGAATTCTTGAGTTAACTTATCTTTTGCCACAGTGTGTGATATATCATTTCTGCCATCCTTCATCTCCTATGATCCCTTATTGTTTTGCTTTTACAGAATATTGTTTATTTTGCATTAAAATCAATATAAATCAATATAAATAAAAAAGGAATGTTAGGCAACGCCCTTTAGTTGATTTTTACCCATCATGAGCAATAAATTTAGATGCATGGATCAAAATTATTTAAAAGAATTACTGGATTTAAGAAAAATAATAAGAGTTCTATATAGCAGCCAGTTCTGGAAATAAACAAGTTCTGAAGTGAATAACATTATCTCTCCTTAAAAAACAACAACACTGGAAGTGTTCAGCTCATACCTGCCTCCATTGTGCCTAAATTTGTTCAGCTTCCATTGCAGCTCTGGAAATAAAGAATGCCAAGTCCATATTACTTCTCTCCCACAACACAACATGCCATCAGTGCAGTGGGCAGTTTGCCATAAATATTAGCAGGCGCTTGAGTGAGATTTCTGTAAATGAAGATTAAAGGAAGCCACTTTGAAATTGGCTGAACTGGACAAAGTAGGGATTTCACATCCCTCTAAATATTGTAGCACAACAAATACACAGCACAGCCACCAATTCTTTGATCAGCTTCTTTGTCACTTGCTGGAAAGAGGAGAGTTGCTAAGGCCAAAAATATGGAATGTACAGTAATATCACAAAGTCTGTGTTGCTTCCAATGCAAAATATGATGGTTTCTACTGTATAACATTTGAATCACAAGCTTCCATTCCTCAGCAGCTCCTCATGCATATGGATTCTTTTTCTTAACTTCTGTCACTACAGGTAGGTCCCTGAATTAGTTACTCCTAGGAAATGGGAACATGTCAATCCCAATTTCCCTGCAGTTTCTCCTATTTCCAAACTTAAATTCAGTACTCTATACCTCCACATCAGTTAGCAATTTTTTTAAGTCATCATGAAACTTCATCAGCAAATTTCTCATGAAATTTTGACCCCAGACCACATCTTTGCAAAGCAATTTCCCCAATTAGAAGGCATTTTGGTATGTTATGTTCAGTAATGAGGGGCCAAGAAGAGTATGTGGCCTGAGGGTGCAGGTGAATGTAAAAGTTGTGCACTGGATTTGGCCAAGGCCCTAAACCCAAACCCAATCAGGCCAGTTCATGGGGATCTGGGTGTCACTTGGATTGAGGCAACCCCAGATTGCCATGGATTGGGTTGGTTCAGAACAACCTGAAGCTGTCAGGAAGCAGGGCATCAGGCAAGGAAGAGAGGCAGGCATTGGGTGGAAAGGAGAAAAAACACAAAAAGAGTAGGAGGGACCTACTTTACTAGCAACATCTTCCTGGGAGAAGGTAGGAGTTAGTTGGAAATGGATGCCTTTGGATGTGGAGTGTGGGATGTGGGGTGCAAGTTTTACTGCCAAGCCTCACCTTCCTGTCCAGTCTCTTCTTCTGATGCTCCACTCCCTGAACCAGCACCATGCAGGATCAAATATTTTGCTTGCCAGTTGTTAAGCAAAAGATTCAATCCCACAGGGTGCAGATTGCTGCTCATTCATGAGGAGCTTCCCTGTAGGGTATGAGCAAGATCAAATTCTCCTGCTCTTGGTCCAGGAGAAAGCAGGAGGAGATACAACATCTCCTTCCCCCACACCCCACTGTATGTTGAACCAGAGTTTGAATTATTGTTTTTTGCCATTGCTGGAAGTTGTAATGTTGCAAATATAATGTGGTTATGTTTGTAGCATTGGTTTGTTGTTCTGTTGTTTTATTATTCCTGCTGTTATGGAATTGCTCTTGCAATGGTTGCTTTAGAGGTGTATTTCTACTCTCTTTGTTGTAAGCCACTTTGAGCATATTCAATTTTGTGGCTGGTGACCAGTATGCTTTTTAGCAAAGAATCCCCACACTTGCACACCTGTATGCATAGCACCATGCAGAAACATCTACCATTGCCACCCAGTGTGCCTGAATGGTCAATGCACACACACGGAAAAAGAACCATTGGTGGGGAGGATACGCTAACATTCTACCTGTAGGGTCCTTCCATCATCTGGCAACCAGCCAAGACATCCAGTCGGCGGGGCAAACCCTGCCAGGCTGGCAAACCTTCTTGCTTCTAATATTCTATTGCTCCGTGTGTTGGGAATTTTTTGTACGAAGGACACATGGGAATCCCTGCCTGCACTCTGAAAGGATACAGTGGAGAAGCTGGCTTTACTATCTCATCTGTTGTTTGTGAGAGAGAAGTAGGTCATAGTGAGATGGTGAATAAAATTTCATGGAGATTGATCCTATTTGATTGGATGAAATATTCCTCCTTTGTCTGGCAACTTGCTTGAATTTCAGGCTGTCTGTGTGATACATCATCTGTAGCATAAATATCAAACCAAGCAATGATATCTCAGTAGTGTGAGTTCATTTGCCATCTTAAAACAATGTACCTGACTGTATTTTAGTTTATATTGGGTCTCTATTAGTACCTGGCTCTCACTTACTCACTCACTCACTCACTCACTCTATATATTTTGTCTTAAATTGCACTTGTTAGATGGATTTCCCATTCCATATAAACACCCCCATACTGACCAGATTATTATTATTATTAAACCCTCTCTTGATAGCATGTGGCAATGGTGGTTGTTTCTTTTTCCTTTTGATAACATTTTGGCTAATGGACTTTCTGTCTTTACTGTGCTTCAATAGTTTCCCCATGATCGTCATAGCAACTGGAATCAAAGCTGTTGTCCAACTGTTGCACAAGCATATTATGTCATTCTTTTGTGAGACAAAAAAAAATGACAGCAGCAACAAAGCTTACCATCTTTTTTTAACTCTATAAAAAAATGAACTTTTGCAAGTAAACATATAATATCATTCTATGAATGACAGCTTTCCTTTCACATCACCACACCACAGAAAAACTGACCATTAAAGCGCGCACGCACACACACAAACACACACATGCTTAATCAATCTACACAAAACCCATTTTCATTGTTAAAATCAAGAATAGGTCAAATACACTTTCAAAACAGTAGCACAAGTATTGTGTGCATGTGTATTTAGTGTGGGTTTTTAACTCCATTGCTCCTGAAAAAGAACTGTATATTCTCTAATCACAGTTGAAACTATATTTGTTGTGGATAGCACCTTTGCTTCTTCCTATATACATAAAAATGTAAGGTTGTCATCATGCTAGTACTTGTGCACATGCACAGCCAGCAGAAAGGGAAGAGCTTAGGTAGGCATGTGTGTGAGTCAGTGAGAAAGGGGGGTGAGAGAGCTAATGTGGCCTGTGGGAAGCCTTTCTGCCTGCAGTGGAACTTTGTGTCGAATTGCCTGGGGCAGCCCCACAAAGAGTTCCAGAAAGGAACGTGGCAACATTCTCTGCATTCTCAGAGGCAGCCACAAACAAGTCAGTACCTCCTTCCTTGGATGGGAGGAGGAAAGGGTCCATGTGCTTGTTTTGTTGCCTAGACACTATAGAGCACATGCCTTTAAAGGCTACAAAAGAAGGGCAATGGGGCTGCCAGAAAGGTTGAGGAGCCAAAGAGGGGGGGGGTATGTAGTTTGTAGAAGTGTACCTGCGCACGCACACACACCCTGGCCAGGCCAGCCTTCTTGTGGAAAAGCAGCAACACCTCCTTGGTCCTTCCCAACTCTCTCTTTTTCATTCCTTACACACACAGCCCACAAACATTTCCCCCTCCTGATCATGGCCTTAAGACTAACCTTCTGGATTAGGCCAATGGCCCATCTCATCCAGCATCCTGTTCTCACAGGAGCCAAACAGATGCCTGTAGGAATTCAGCAAGCAAAACGTGAGCTCAACAGCACTCACTCCTCCTGAGGTTTTTAGGATCTGCCCTGAATCCACTTCCTAAGCATGGGATGGAATAGGATGGGACAGGATGGGACAGGAGAGGGAGGGAAGACCCACCTTGGGGTCTATGAAGGATGAAAAGTGGAAGAAAAATGTAAGGAAAGAAATAAACTAGGCAGAGTATCAGGGGTTAATTGGTTTCATGTGGTTTTTGAGTGACCAAGGAAGCAGGAATGACACAGAGCTCCTGGAGCAACACAAATCTACCTAATAAAATGGTCTGTCTTATCTAAACAAGTATAATTATCTGTCAGTGTTAATTATTGTGCTGTGGATTTATATTAATGGAATCCCATAAATTAGGTCTTTCTGCCTTTGCCTCTGTCTTGTTCAATTTGTATGTAAAACATCTCCCCTGTGTTTAGAGGGTCACTGTCTAGAAAATTCACAGCACAGTCCTATGCATGTCTACTCAGAAGTAAGCCCCACTGAAATCCACTGGATTTCCTTCGAAGAAAGTTTATATAGGATTGCAGCCCCAGGCTTTTTTGAAAACAACACACACACACAGGTCTCCCAAAACAGATCAATACAAACTGTTCAGGCTAGACTTTAAGTTTCAGCTAAAGTCACATATTGAGCTTTGAACTTCCTTGCACACAGCCGGAATAACTTCTCAGAGTCTCCAAAACTGTGTTGGACCTTCACTGCTTCAACCAGCTTGACACTCTCCTAGGAATGAAGCATCCCAGTTCCACCCAAACGTCAGTCTGTATCATAAATAAAAGATGGTTATCCTTGCACTATGTTATTTTATGGCTTCTGTAGCGAAGAATGGGTCAGGGATTATGAGAGTGGAACAAGGAAATGCTACAGCACAATCTGTCTTCCCTCCTTTGCTACGAGTGTGCATTCTGCAGCACTGTATACTGTCCTGGGTGATTAACTGGGGCAGTTCTTTGTCTCCGCTTTTCAGCAGAAAAGATAAGCCACTACATGAATCCCAGAAAAGCTTTCCACAAACAAGCTTGATGTTTGTCACTGGAGAATCCATAACATTCTCCACATGAATGGCATGCCTCAGGTCCTCAGGATGCTGGAAGTTTTTCTGTTTTAGGCAATTGTTCGCCTCTTAGGGTTTAGAATTACACTCTGCTCCCAGTGCTGAATGAGGCAAAGAACATGGGATCAAGAACTATATGTAGACAAAAGTGTAGTAAAGTCTTTATTGTTCACTTATTGCATTCATAGCCCACCTTTTCCTCCAAGGATCTCAAGATGGTGTATATGGGCCTTCTCCTTCTCCTCATTTCATTTTAGACTGAGAAGCAGTGACTGGCCCAAGGTCACCCAGTGAGCTTCATCATGGCCAAGTGGAGATTGGAACCCTGGTCTCTGGGGTCCTAGACCAACACTCTACCCATTCCTCCACACTGGCTCTCCAAAATGGTCAGTTTTTATTTGCTGCAGCTCAAAAAATTCAGCACAACATAAGGCACATAACTAGATATCGGACAGCATGCTGCTGACCAGTGCCACCACCCAATCAAATATGGTGCTGTAAACGTTGGTAGGGGGTAGCAGAAACCTCAGACCTGCCTAAGGTGGGCTCTCCCTACAAACTGGCTGTAGCAGAACCAGCATGGCTTCTGTGAGGAAAAGTTCTATCTCACTAACCTTATAGTGTTTGTTGTGATTGCGAGAACAGGATGCAAGACTGGATGGGTGTTTGCTCTGGTCCTCCTCCCAGCACCAGCATCTCATCGAAGAAGCACTGAGACTACACGGTTTTGCCTATCTAGCTGGCCCTGCACTTGGAACTGGCAGCATTTCTGAGGGTGGTATTCAACTAAACACTTGTGCTAGCACATAGATTCATACTAGCACAATGAGATTCCCCCTCCTCTCCTTGTGAATGACCCACACCATCCCCAAATTTGCTCCAGAAGTTTGAGGGAATACCCAGAACATATTTAGGGGGTGCATGAGGAAGGAAAGGAGGAGACAGTTCTGTCATGCAAGGAGAATTCTTTCCACTGATAGAATGCTCTCCTTAGTTCTACTTTGAATAAAACCCAGATAAATTAGCTTATCTTAACTGACATAGTTTAGTTAGGAGATTACAGTCAAGTAGAAACTGAGGCAGAGAAGGGGAAGGGGAAAGGAAAAGGAGGCACAGCAGAAGAGGTAACCTTGAAAGCTAATAGTTTATCACCATCCAAAGTAGGAGAGTTGGAGAATCAATGTAAAGAATTTGCAAAGCACTATGCAGTGGTTATTCTTTGAGAATGAAGTGGTGATGTGATTTTTGTTTTCAGCTAAACATCTGGAATCAGTTTCTACTTAACTTCTAGCAATCAAAATCTATTATACTGAAGATGTCTATAAGTTATATTAAAGCTGACAACAGTTTATTGGAATTTGACAGCTTTCAGAAGGTAAATGAAGGTAAAACCACTTTCTTAAAGGGAACAATATATTTAGCCCAGCAGGTTTTTGACCTCACAATGATCCATTGTGTTTACCTGCCAACCATTTTCGAGAGGGGGGTAGAATTGCCTTTGTCATAGTTGAGAAACACACCACTTTGTTGACCATAACTTTATATGAAATAACCTGGATCATTTTTCACCTTTGAAAAATGAACAGTGAAGCTGTTTGCTCTTTACAGGAGAGAAACGAACCAAGCATTAGTTACAATCAAACATCTGACAAAATGCTTAGCACAGTACTGTGGGGCTGGCAGTCCAGGGTGCAGATGAAGATAGTTTCACTGGAGCCCAGAAATGCAGGATATGGAGCAGGGGAAAAGATCTGTTCTCGTTTTAATCTGACCCTATCAAATCCACACTTCCCAAGCCAAGACACAAACTTGAATGCAACTATCCTTCAAAATTCACACTGAATTTTGCAATGCAGTTCTACAGTCAACAGATCTGTATAAAAAGTGTGTGTGTGTGTGTGTGTATAATAATCTTTATTGATTTAAATTACACACATATACAAAGAATTTACAATCTCATACTACAAAAAGTAAATTAAAGAAAAACATTTAAGAAAAAAGAAAAGAAGAAAATACAGAAAAAAGAAAGATGAAAAAGCAGATTTACGTGCATAAAAAAGCTTAATCTTCCTAATTAATACTTAAATAAAAAAGACTTCTGACAAAACGAATCTTCCAATCATTCTCATTGTACTGTTTATACTGTCGTCGTTTTCCCCACACAGTTTTATATTCTTTAATATTGTTCCCGTCTACTCCACAAACAGTATTTGTTGTGTTTACAAGTATCACTCAAGTTCTGCTAATATTCTCCATTCTCCAAATATTTTCTGGTTCAATATTCCTCTAACTCTTCCCGTCAGTTTTGCTGTGTATGTGTATATTAGGTGGAACTTGATTCTGCAGTGGTTGCTGTCCCAACCAAAGTGCCCAGTGCCAACAGCCTGCGATGTGTTTTGGAATCACTTTCCATTTATGCAGTCTGATTATATGGGTAAGGTGCTTGCAGCTCTATGCCGGATCCTCTGCCCCTTTGATCTTTGTCCCTCCTGGCTTATTAAACTTGCAGAGGAGGCCTGTCTGGTTGGGTCTGCAGTGTGGTTAATGCTTCATTGTATCATGGGATGATCTCTGCTACCTTAAAAGACCAGATGTATGTTCATTCCTAAAGAAGCCAATTCTGGATTCATTGGTTTCAATTAACATATGACCAGTCACAACGCCCCCTATTTAGGGAAGGTGATGGAGAGAATTTTGGGAGGGCAACTGCATACATTCTTGGATGATACAGTCAGAGATGGATAACGTGGCTGAGACAGTTATATTGAATTTTATTTCCCTGGAGAGAGAGAGAGAGAGAGAGAGAGAGAGAATATATACAATAGAGAGGAGTTTAATAATGACATTTTTATTATACATACTGCAGTCATGTATTTCATTCTTGGTCCTAGTACTTTCCTAGTCTTCCTTATTTTCTGCCTAGTGAAAGGATGCAACATATCTTATAAAATTATAGCTGCATTTCTGTTAAAAAACAAAGAAGTAAACAATAAACTACATTTTCATATTATAACTATTTTTTTATTAAAAATAATAATCCCATGCATAGTGTTAATATATTGAGCACTACAAAGAGTTGAATATCAACCTGTTTGGTTCAGGATTCCTCTAACATTTACTGTCCATAAACAGATTTCAGTGTGCTGATGCAGGAGTCCTGATACAGGAGTAGGAGATTGTTTTATTTGTCTTTCTGAAAGGTAACAAAGTGGTCAAAGAACTCAAAAGTGAAGTTGCTGGGGATAAGCCAAAAATATATACATCCACACAACTTAACAACTGTATTCACAAAAATGGGGCCCTACTTTCACTAAAACAAGATAAATTCAGTGAGATCCGGCTTGGAATAGTTCTACCACACCCAGAACTTAAATGTCACTACCATATGTGGCTAATATGGAATTCAGTACCATCTGTAAACAGAAGCAGATGGGGAAAAGCTACAGAATTATCTTTCACACTGGATAAATGGGAAATAGAATTACAGAGGCCAAAATACCATGCAATGTGCCTTCAGAGGCAACAAAAATCCTAACTTTAAAGATGCACCAATGGCATATATGCTTGCTATAACTCTCCAAGAAAGTGATGGAGTCATACTAGAAGCTGAGTGGAAATTTCAGCTCAGTTTGCTAGGGCAGTGAGCTCAGATATGACACTTCTTTTTTAGGGACAACTCTGATTTAGCACTGTCAAAGTGAAAAGAAAAATTATCTTCCATTTTGAGGTAGTGTAGAAGGCAGATTGGGTTTCTCTTTGAAAGTACCAAATCTGAGCAACAGTTTATTTTCAAAGCATTTTCAGCAACAAAGTACCTTCTAAGCTTTCATTTCCTCAGTTCTGGTTTGGAGACAAATTATGGCTTACCATAGTTTGTCCTATTAGTACATCATTAGTTTCCACAAATCAGGACACAGGGGAAGGAACTAGCACACAGGAGCAGGAAGGAGGGAGCACCCAAGTTCCAAGTTTGGATGATGGCCAAACCAAATGTTAGCAGTGGCATCCAAACTGAGCCTATGAAATTCTAACTCACAGAATGCAGTGATGGCCACCAAGTTGGATTGATTTTAAAGGGGGATTAGACTAATTCATGAAGGATAAGGCTATCAGTAACTACTAATCCTTATGGGTATCTCTCATCCAGTATCAAAAACAGTATGTCTCTGAATATCAGCTGCTGGGAAACACCAGCAAAAAAGCTTCTGATTCAGGAACAAGATGGTGGACTAGATAGACCTTTGCTCTGATCCAGCAGGGCTCTATGTCTGTTCTTTGGCCTACGTGTCTGGCTGCTGTTAAAGACTGGACAGTCCTACCACAGAAGCTTGTAAGCCACCCCATTATAAAGGACTTCAAATCATCAACACATTTTGCGCTAGTTTTTTTTATTAGCCTGCCTTTTTCGTGAAATAGGCAGGGAGGAAGAAATTAAGTGACATTAGCCATAATATTACTACTTCAAAGCAATACTGGCTTTAACAGACATATTCTTCTTCTATAACTCTGTGAAGAAAGGAGAGGAGAAGAAAGAAAAGATTAAAATCAGGTCACTCCTTCGCTGAGCAATATAGGCTACCTTAATTGGTTTGTGTCACTCGACAGAGAATAACAGCAGTGTAGTTCTGAGTAAAATACTTCAGCAAGTAATTACCATTTCCTAGAAATGGATCCTTCCAACCTGGCTCTCCCAGAGCAGCTGCAGGAGATCGCCTCTAAAATAACAGTAACAGCAGGCTATGGTGAAATAAGACTGTTTATCCATATCTCATTCTGTGTGTGTGTGTGTTTTTGTTCCTTCCCTTCCTTGCAAATGTGGCCTGGAGAAAATGAGATAGAATGAGCTAAACAAACCAGGTTTAACTTGCACAAAGGAACAAAGAGACCTGTCCACTTTGCATTAAGAGCAATGGGGGCGATTCTGTGTGCTTTTCCCGCCATGCTATTGTAAGGCTGCAGAAACAGGAGACTAATGTCAGGGTGGTAATGATACAAGAAAGGCTTGCAAGTTTGGAGCCTATGGGTTGTTCTATTAATTGCAGGCTCGATTATTGCACACTCTAAGCAGAAAACACTGCACAGTCATTGGATGAGGTGACACAATTAGTACACAGGGAAGGCAGCGTTTGACAGAGGCGCAACGAGAAGTGTGCACAGCAAATTGCTGTGAATTGTTTCTACATGGCATTTAAATAGACTTAATTTGCTTGCACAGCTCGGTAATCTTTCTAAAGAGGAGAGGTAGCCATGCAGGTTGTTCGAGGGATGCAATGGCTCTCCAATGTGGGCACAGCATCAGAAAGACTTCACAGCTGAACGAAAGGAAGTTTTGCTACCATCAAGTGCTAGAGGGAGAGGTAGGAACACTGGATTGGATCTAGGGTGCCCTTCTGTGAATGGAAGGGCTTTCCCCAATTTAGCACAACATCCTTCTATGAGAAAAGAGAACTGAACTCCAGTGGTGTGCTTCTTGTAGCCCTATGCCTTGCACAACATCTCAAGAGCCACATCTGTACTCAGTCAGGGTTGTGCATAGCCCCTGTCACTTGTGCGCACTGCATCACTACCAGAATTTCTTCTGCATCCAGCCCACAGAAGACAGATTGTGATTGGCCTTTCTAGGTGTTTGAAACTCATTGAGCCTCAGAATTCACCTAACCAACAAAACAAAAATTTGAGAAGTATCTGTATTGGAACTGTAGTGGGACTGGCACTTTTTTACTTGGTCATCAACAGAGTGGGATCAGAGGGAGATGAAATGCAAAAGCTATACACAGTGCTACTTATGCAAATGCCTAAGTGTATGCAAAACAATCATCTAATTATTAATGTTTGGCCTCACTCTGTATTCCTCACCATTCTTGTCCCTTCTTTCGCATACAGATGCTTGCCAGCTCCTGATAACTCTTCATACATGTGATGAGTACATTTGCCACAATAAATTTGTCAGTCATCACAATAATGCAAGATTCTTGGTTACTTTTGAAATCAAGTTCCTCCCTTGATTTTAACCTCTGGGGAGAGCTTCATCTGAACAAAGTGGGAAGAAAACAACATGTGCATCGGTAATCACACATCCATCGGGCACACACATAATCGTTGCCGCCTGTGCTTTAATTGAATTTTAATTATGGATGTTTATATTTCTGAGAAACCTTTTTGGTTCCATGGAACAAATCCTTAGTAGTGTTGGCCTTGGGGACCAAATTTAACAGATTGGGGGGCTGCCCACCTGGCGATCACATGAGGTCACCGTGACATTGCACAGGTGATAGGTGGGCAGGGCTGCTCACTCATCAAAAGCCATGCTGTGATTTTGCAAAGCACCCCTTGAACTCGCTTCTGGCCTCCATTACAATAATGGGTAGACCAGTTCAAATAGCACTTCACTCTGCTTCTCCTTCAAGCAACCAGCAGCAGTAGCACCCCTCCATGGCCTGCTTAAACATGACCACCAAGGCTCACAACACTATGTTAATTGCATAGAGTCTATTAACTGAAAGGGACTACTGACATGCGGCTAACAGCAATTAGTGATTTAATGGGGTAAGTATAGGGAAGCTTGCTACTATCCAAGGGATGGCACATAATAAGTGGATTTAAATGTAGCAGCTTTGTGTTTCCTCATTCATCAATAAGCCTACACAGCCTCAGTCATATCTTATACCTTCTTTTACCATGCGATTCCCACAAAATCTTTCTGTACCAACACTTTCAGAGTTGCATTCACTGCCAAACTGTTGAGAAGGTTTCTTTTCATGACCCTGGGATCATGCAGTGTGCAGCAGACGAAGCTGATGAAAGTGATGTTCAGGCTACTTTCATAGGTGGAGAAGCACTAATGCCTTATCTGGAGCCCTCCCAATTGGAAGCAAATCACTCCAGGTCTGACCAACTTACACAAGGCCTCAATTGGCTCCAGCTCCTTGTGTCTTCTGTAGATGCCTTTGCAGAACCATTTGGAACTGTCCAAGGTGCTGTTTGAGCAGACTTTGACTGCTTCCCCTGTGAGTCTCAAGCTTCCATGGAACCAAGCAGTGTTTCCCAAACTTGGGTCTCCAGCTGTTTTTGGGCCATCCCCGACCACTGGTCTTTCTAGCTAGGGATGATAGGAGTTGTAGTCCAAAAACACCCGGAGACCCAAGTTTGGGGAACACTGAACTAGAAGATCTTCTACTCCACCTTTGCGTCCTCACTAGTGTTTCATCAGCCCCCACCGACCTGTTCCCAGTCTATGGTCTTTCCTCAGTCTCTGTCTCTCCTTTTCTTCCTTCATCTCAGGAAACCAACCTTTCTCTCAAGGGTAGAGAAACAGGTCACAGCACAGGCTGTTGGGAAATGTTATCCTAAGACTATATGACCCTTTCTTATAATACAGAATGTGCCAGGTTCTTCTAGGCATCTGAACTTCCACTTTCTTTAGCACTAGCACCTTCCAGATGTTGTAGGACTACAATGCCCACCAACCCTAGAAAGCACAGTAATTCCAGCTGAGGCTGATGGGAGTTGTAGTTCAACCACATTCAGAAGGCACAAGGTTGGTGAACGCTGTTCTAAAGCAAGCTGGGGAGTGATCATCTCAGAATATGTGATGGGTCGTTTAAACTAACGTCAGTTCAAATAAGCCAGGATCAAACCATGGTATATTATCCTGACTTGTTAAGCAACCATAGTTTAAACCAGGCATCCCCAAACTCGGACCTCCAGATGTTTTGGGACTACAATTCCCATCATCCCTGACCACTGGTCCTGTTAACTAGGGATGATGGGAGTTGTAGTCCCAATACATCTGGAGGGCCGAGTTTGGGGGTGCCTGGTTTAAACTGGAGTTCAAATGTAATAAGGAGCTTCAGTTCACTTAAAAGCAGAAAACTGGTTTAGAATTTCAGCCTTCCTTATCTTTCCCAGAATCAGTCACAAAACAATCAAAGTTTGCAAGCTCATCTCTTGAATGAACCAAGGCATCACGTAAGAAGTTCAGCACACTGAACTCCCCATTGCATTTTAGCTTGTTTAATGCAAGAAACTAATTTACTGCTTTTACTGCTTCTTGGACAATCCTTGGGCTGGTAATTCAATTTTACATTCATTTAGCTTGTATTGTGTAGGGGAACATCTGCAACAACTCCTAACAATAACTACATTTCAAAACAATTACACAGTAATAACTAAGCTGGAGGATACTATCAAAAACGCACAAGAAAACGAAAAGAAGAACAAACATATGAGGCTGGAGGAGTCAAATTAAATTTGATCCTTAATCGGGAAAATGAAAATGTATGGGAGAGGAGACATAGACAGTAATGCTAGAAACACTGTTACCACTGGGCAGTACCAGTCCTGATTCCACAGTGTGAGATGCAGTGGAGCACAGAAGTCTGCAGATATGCTGAGCAGGTGCACGAAGAAGGATAGTTGGAAATACTCCTTTTATCCCAAGAAGGAGCATCTTTTACTCACTCATATATAGGGATGGAAATATCTCTTTATTTTGGTTCTCTCTGTTCCTTATTTTTTCCAGTCTTATGTTCAGTTTGCCACATTTCCACATCAGTTTCCGGTTTTTAAAAAGAACCCCCCCACACACACAAACAAAAATTCATCAATATGTTGGTGCATTTCTGAACATGCTTATCACTAGAGATTCATCCAGCTTTCTGGAATGGAACAGAAAGTTCTAATGGTAAGATTCAAGCATAAGATTATGGTAGCATTTTCATTTCCTATTCCACAGACAAGAAAATTGCTGTAGCATACCTGACAGGTCTCTTCCCAGCTACAGTCATGCGTAATGATAATAATTAAGGAACTGTTGCAGTTCTGTAGCATTTCTCTAAAAGAAGCCGGCAGTACTGTCAATGTTCTTCACCATTTACATTTCATAGCATTTGCCTTTGATTTGGCCCACCCTCTTTTCAGCTGTAGACAGTGGATATTGGTGCTAGATCTTCAGGCAGCAAGCATTACAATAAGCACCAGGAAACTATTTACAAGGAGCATGGGCTCCAAGAATTCTCACTGGATTTCATCTAGGCAACACCTCTCCCCTTTGTGTATCCTCAAGGATACAATTTCTGTGCAGTTGTGTATCCTCAAGGATACACAACTGCACAGAAATTGCCACCCTGGACTCTTTTGTAAAAAATGAATAAATAAATATCAACATAGTAAAGGTAAAGGTAAAGGGACCCCTGACCATTAGGTCCAGTTGTGGCCGACTCTGGGGTTGCAGCGCTCATCTCGCTTTAGTGGCTGAGGGAGCCAGCGTACAGCTTCCGGGTCATGTGGCCAGCATGACTAAGCTGCTTCTGGCAAACCAGAGCAGCACACAGAAATGCCTTTTACCTTCCCGCCGGAGCGGTACCTATTTATCTACTTGCACTTTGACGTGCTTTCAAACTGCTAGGTTGGCAGGAGCAGGAACCGAGCAACGGGAGCTTACCCCATCACGGGGATTCAAACCGCTGACCTTCTGATCATAGGACTACTTTTAAAGAGGGGAGGGGGCTTACCTATGAATTGCTAGTCAGGCAGCCATCCTATGCTCAAGAAGCTGGTACAAAGCAAACTAGTGTAAATTAAGCTGGCATAAAGTTACACTAGATCCAAAATCCATTCTGCAGTGGGGCTGCTGCTGCTCTGTCTAAGCCTGGCAGAGCGGAAACAATCCTTTAAAATAGTGTTCTATGCTGGGTTAGCTGGTCACATGGCCAAGCTGAATAGGTGTAGGATCCAACCTAAATCCTCACTCTCTGGTCCAACCTCTGTCACCCCACCAGAATGCCTCTTTTTTGGCCTCAGCCCAGCCAATAATAATAATAATAATAATAATAATAATAATAATAATACCACACCCATCTGGCTAGGTTGCCCCAGCCACCCTGGAAAGTTTCCAACACATATAAAAACATAATAAAACATCCAACATTAAAAACCTCCCAATGCAGGGCTGGCTTCAGAAGTCTTCTAAAAGTTGGATAGTTATTTATCTCCTTGACATCTGATGGGAGGGTTTCGACTGGGAGGGCACCACTGCCGAGAAGGCCCTGTGCCTGGTTCCTTGTAACTTCATTTCTCACAGTGAGGAAACTGCTAGAAGCCCCTCAGATCTGGACCTCAGTGCCAGCTTCGGCTGATCCAGAATGAGCAAGTTACATTGATTGATCTGGGGTTGGGAATGTAATGCTAACTGAGGCCGGTTGAGCTGGGAATCAGCTGGCGGAGTCTGAGATCTACTGCAGCCTAAACTGCTCATCCTGAATGACCTTGCCATAGGATTGCCCCCTTAAAATGATTATGGATAGATATAGATATAGATGATATGGATGATATAGATGATATAGGTAGATCTTTCTTAAGGAAATCAGCCCTGAGTGCTCACTGGAAGGACAGATCGTGAAACTGAGGCTTCAATACTTTGGCCACCTCATGAGAAGAGAAGACTCCCTGGAAAAGACTCTGATGTTGGGAAAGATGGAGGGCACAAGGAGAAGGGGATGACAGAGGACGAGATGGTTGGACAGTGTTCTCGAAGCTACCAGCATGAGTTTGACCAAACTGCGGGAGGCAGTGGAAGACAGGAGTGCCTGGCATGCTCTGGTTCATGGGGTCACGAAGAGTCTGACACGACTAAACAACTAAACACAACAACATTATAGATATATAGATATAGATATATAGATATAGATATAGATATAGATATAGATGATATAGATATAGATATAGATATATTCACTATACATGCTTGTTTCAAGATTTTATTTTTATTTTCCTTCCAGAACATTCCCTTGCCACATTGCCGATTACTTTAACAATGTAATCAAAGTTAACACTCTGCAGCCAACAAGCAACCTAATTGTTTTTCAATACTGGATTGTAATTAAACCGCAGGGCTGTGCTGGAGGCAGTGCAGTAACATGGAAAGCGTCTCCGAGATTTGGATTGTGGCCTATGAATAAGTAGAAATGGCACAAGAATAAACTGCTGGATTAACCAAAGGGGATTTTACTTTTCCATTTGATCAGAAAAGCACAGGGTTTAAATGCAGAACTTTGCAACATCTCGTGGGGTTTGTTTCTTCTTACATAAAGGACAGCAGCTATTTTCTCAGGACAAATCAAAGTATCAGCATTTTAGTATGCTGCTATGAAACATACGGGGATTTGTGCAGGGAGAGCACAAAGCTCTTCAAATTGAACTTCAGTGAAAGGATTATTTCAAAAACAAAGAACCTAATCTAATATCACTGTAAGTATATTACGAAAACCCGATCAGAATTCTTTTGGTGGCTGATCAGCAAGCATATGTTGCCTCTGGATTCAGAGATTTATATGGTCCAAATATGATTAAAACATATTCGTTAACTTACAAATCTTTTATTCAAGAACTGAGGAATCAGCTGCCAGGTATTTCTTTAAATTATGGAAGAAACCTCAAAGAACATCAAGACCAAACCCCTGCCAGTTCAGGCTCTTCACTACTACTGTGGAACGCCCTCCCACCAGATGTCAAAGAGAAAAACAACTACCAGACTTTTAGAAGACATCTGAAGGCAGCCCTGTTTAGGGAAGCTTTTGATGTTTAAAAGACTATTGTATTTTAATATTCTGTTGGAAGCCGTCCAGAGTGGCTGGGGAAACCCAGCCAGATGGGTGGGGTATAAATAAATTATTATTATTATTATTATTATTATTATTATTATTATTATTATTATATAATGTGAGGCCATCCAGCCTCTGCTTAAGAACCACTACTGAAGGAGAGTCCACCATCTTCTGAGATAGCCTCTCCCACTGTTGAACAGCTTGTCAAGCACCATAATAAGACACACATTATTTTGCACAATTAAGTCTGATATACCCATGTGTCCATGACAGTTGCACTTCTGTTATATTTATAACAGTACTGTTTTTAATGTAATCAATCATAAGCTGAATGACTGAGCGGAATGCTTGAACAGAAGTTAGCTCTGCTGTAAAAAGAAAGGACTTTGCCTCTGCGGAGCACAGAGGTGGGCTACCTTCCTTGGAAATTTCAAATGAGCAAGACATTGATTGGCTCGGAATTGCATAGTCATGGCAGTGGTCTTCCAAAAAGTACAGCTGTATGCTGTTATGGTCAGAGATCCTGTAATCACGAGGTCAGCTTGCCTGCCATGTGACTTTGGGCAGAGCAAACAGAGAAAAAATAAGCTTGGGGAATGGAACAAGTAAAGGTAAGAAAACAGTAAGAATTTTGGGGGCAGAGACACTTTGGGGCCAAGACTTCTGCAGCATCCCACCTACCCATCATTCCTCTGAGCAGCTGTCTTTGGTAACTATATCCCTGCAGCACAGGGATTCTTGAACAGATTAAATTAAAAGTTTCCTTCTGAGAACTGGTCCCATTGCCTTGGCCTGTGATTTCACCCACCAATCCCAGGCTACCTTCATGGCAAGCTGATGCAAAAAAATAAATAAATAAAAATCCCCTCCAGGTAGCTGCAATTTGCCTCAGGAAAGATAGCTCCCTATTCCCTCTGCTCAGTAGTAATTATGGTTTAAACTATAGTTATGTTCAATGACTGTAATGTGTAGTTGGCCCACCAAAGGGTTGGTTTCTATGCTGATACATTCTATTTTGGGGCTGTAAACTTAAACACATATTTACATAATCCGACTTGTGGTTCCCACAGGATTATTTCAGAATTAATGAGTAGTTGAGGATTGCAGTCAGATGCCAGGTTTCCATTAGAGTAGATGACCTAGTGGAAGTTTTCGCTTAAAACGTCTTTCAAATCGCTTGCCACGGGTACCTCAATAGGAATGATAATAATAATAATAATAATAATAATAATAATAATAATAATAATAATAAATTATTATTTATACCCCGCCCATCTGGCAGGGTTTCCCCAGCCAACCTGAGCGACTCCCAACAGAATATTAAAAACACGATAAAGCATCAAACATTAAAAACTTCCGTAAACAGGGCTGCCTTCAAATGTCTTCTAAAAGCCAGATAGTTGTTTATTTCCTTGACATCGGATGGGAGGGCGTTCCACAGGGCGGGCGCCACTACCGAGAAGGCCCTCTGCCAAGTTTCCTGTAACCTCACTTATCGCAGCGAGGGAACTGCCAGAAGGCCCATGGAGCTGAACCTCAGTGTCCAAAAGATGGCACTGCTAGTCAAACTCCAGTGGCAGGTGACCTCTGTACAATTCCTCCCATAAGTGGAACTGCTGTTGATGGGAATTATTCCAAATATGTGGTCACTTAGCTGAAAAGGCTTCCACAACCTTTTGTGGAAGGTTCCTCAGTTGGATGCTGGCAGAAATAAAAAATGTGGAAAAGCTTTAACACTTGTTAACCCTGTTAACTTTAGTCAAATAACTCAATTCCCAGCAACTTTCTCAAGAAGGAGCACCAGTTTTAGTCTGTTGCACTATTTTAATCTTTGTTGTGCAGGTGTAACCTACCTGAGATCATTCGTGCTCAGTTAAAGTGCTTATTACCTCTTGCACGACAGTAACTTGGGGAGAAGCAAACCATACTTATTGGGAGGTCGTTTATGAATGGCAGTCTTAAAAATGAAGGGTTATCACAAGAAGTCAGACATTATAGCCGTGCAGGTATGTAACCTTCAAAATACTGGAATTTTTATATTATTAATTTATTTAGTGGCCAATTATCAGGCTTTAGCACAAAGCAGCAAGAGGTCTTTTCTGTCTGGGGGAATGTACAAGCATCACTCGCCTGATGAGATAAGATGTACCTAAAATAATTGACCATAAAATCTTGGGAAACGAAATTATTTAAACAGACAATATAAAGACGGAACAGAAGTGACAGCAGTGCAGTTGAGTGGGGATGTTAATAAAGAAATCATAAACAATATGGATAGTGGAGCAGAAGCTGTAAGGATGAAAATGGGTATGTCACATTCAAGTTGCTAGAGAAAATGTACTTTAAAATATTTGTATACAAAGAGACCCTTGGGAGAAAGCCATCAGAAATGTTAGTTTTCACTGCCATGTTGTCTGGTCAAAATATACTGGGGGTCAAGTTCAATGTCACCTAACAAAAGAGAGGCTCACACAACTCCCACCTCAGACCACCAATGTCTGTGCCAGAAACACTTCCCCGGAATCTGCAGGTTCAGCCATTATGTGTGAGGGTTTTATGCATGCAGTGATTTTAATTAGATAATTAATTGATTTGTACATTTATATCTCTCCTTTCCTCCAAAGAGCTCAAGTGCCATGCCTGGTTCTCCTCCTCTCCATTTTATCCTCACAATAACCTTTTACGACAAATTAGGCCGTGGACACAACGGCTGGCCCACGTTTTGTGGCTGAGTGGGGATTAGAACCTTGTTCTCCCTGGTTCTGCAACAACATTCTAACCACTACATTGGCTTTAGGTTTATATTGATCCAGAAATGTGCTATTGTGTAGTCCTCCTCTCTACTGTTCCAGTCAGCCATGTCTTTCTCCATGATACTCCCACTCAGTTTTCCAAATATATTGTTATAGATGGGGGGAGGCACCCTAAACCCTAGAAATTAATGAATGGTAAGATTTTGATTATTTGGGGTGTGAAGGGAGAAATACAAACTGCAGAGAAATTTTGCATGGGCTAGCCAATACCCAACCTCTCTCACCACCAAGGAAATGCAAACTTGTCGTTTAGTCGTGTCCGACTCTTCGTGACCCCATGGACCAGAGCATGCCAGGCACTCCTGTCTTCCACTGCCTCCCGCAGTTTGATGTTGAACTAGCTGAGTCTGAATCTTATTTTAGCAAGGGAATCCTGACCTTCATGCCCTGTGCTGTGGGCCCAGTCTGGATCTACTTGAGTTTTAAGTGTTTGGAGAAAATCTTGGCTCTTTAGATAAATGCTTTCAAGAAACATCAAACTATTTAACTGGGGAAAGTCACCTCAGCAAATGCGGAGCCTATTTATTCAGAAGCTAGCTTGAGGTTTACCTTTACGCACCATTGATAGGGATTAGTCACAGCAGAAAGAGGAATGTATTTGCCTTTCTTCCTTACTGAAGGCCATTAAAACCATTTTTAAAGTCCAATAAACAACATTGCATGACATCGGCTCTGCTTCGCTCAAACTGTTCGTTCCTTTCAATCCCGAGCAGAAAAAAATGGCAGATCTTGAAACAAACATTTTTTAAAAACGATGCCCAGGATATTGCTGTAGTGAGTATAAAAAAGTATTTGCACACAATCAAGTTAGGTAATGATGCAAAAAATTGCTCCATAAATCAATCAGCCAGCTATACTTGTTTCATTAAGAGATAATATAACTGTGATATAATTTCAGTAAAATTGGCAAGGCTGTTCAAATTTGATATCCATCCAGGGTTTTGTTTTTTTGTTTTGTTTTTTTAAAAAAGGCACGACTCAGCACTTTAGAAACAAAGGAACTGGGGTGACAGTAGAGATAGTGCAGATGTACATTTTCATGATGTTTTATGCATAACAGCAAGGTTGCAATACATTAGTCATTATGGCAAAAGGTCTATATAGAATACTAACTAACGCTCAAAGGAAAGTTGCCCTTCCGTGCACCCTGAGAGGCTAACCACAAATTGAACTGAGTCTGAGAGACAGAGAAAGAGGGAAGAGAGAGGCAGTTAATTTATTATTGTGATACATTATGTGCCAGATTCTGCTTTCTTGGTTAAACATAAGCAATTATCATCAGGCACAAGTTAGATCCCTCTGCATGCAGCAGAGAGAGGATGTCTTGCAGAATGTGTTGTAACTCTCCAGCCTTGGGGGGGGGAGGGGGAACGGGGGAGGGAGGACTCTGTCAAGCCTGTGTATCTGGTCATACTGAAAGGGGGGAGGATTTGTCTGGGTGACAGCTCAGTAGTGAGAGATTGCCCCAGGATTACTGCCCCTTAGGTCTTCCCCAGTTCAAAATATAGACCCTGTTAAAAATGCATCACTAGCCTAAGACCTAGACCAAGGATGGGGAACGTGTGGTATTTCAGATGGTGTTGGAAGCCCCCGCCAGCATGGCCAATGAATTGGGAGGAGGAGTCATAGTTCCACAACATATGGAGGCTCCCTGATCTAGACATTTCTATCCACCCATAACTCTCCTTGCTTGAACTGTGTCACTGAAAACTACTAAGATTTATTATTTATATATAGCGTTCAAACAATATATTACATATAATAAATATTAATATGTAATAGTGATACTGCACAATTAATAGAAGAACTCTTACCAGGCTTTAGCAAATTAGCTTTAATCTATTTAATGTGAATAAATGTGCCTGTTTCTAAGGCTGCAATGCTATACACATTTTCCTAAGAGCAAGCCTCATTGAAGTCAATAGGACTTCTAAGGATAGAAGTAATAATTATGGAGGAGCCCTTCTTAAGTCCTTCTCAAAAGAGCTATTACCTCTTGCATTTTTTGTATATTTAAAAGGTGTTTGAATCACAGAGTTGGAAGGGCTCTCGGAGGTCATCTCACCCAAGCCATTGCTCAGTCCTGGATCTGCCATGCAGGAAGTAATCACTGCATCTCTGATAGATGGTTGTCTGCCACTGCTGAAATTCTTAAGCAAAGGACAGCCAACCACCTCCACTCCACTGTTCCACTCACTGATTAACTGATTAATGGTTGTAATTCTACTCCAAATGAAGTTTGAAATTTTATGGAAGGTTCATAGCTCAGTGGCAGAGCACCCATATGCAGAAGGTCCAGGTACAATCGCTGGCATCTTGAGGTAGGGCTGGGAGAGACCCCAGTCAGAAATTCTGGAGACCCACTACCAGTCATTGTGGGGAGTGATGACCAAACTTGGCCATCCAGCTGTTTGGGGACTACAACTCCCATCATCCCTAGCTAACAGGACCAGTGGTCAGGGATGATGGGAATTGTAGTCCCAAAACGGCTGGAGGGCCAAGTTTGGCCATCACTGGTGTAGGGGAACCTTTTTTGGCCTGGTGGGCCAGAAGTTTATCCAGGACGATGACGACTGAGGAGGAGGCGGAGCTGGAGCCGCAGCATTAAGCTGCTAAACACGCCCCCCGGAGACACCTGGTTGGCTGCCTCCGGTGGGCGTGGGCGCCAGCCAGGTGAGGAGGGGCGGGGGCTAAGGCCCCCGGCCAGGGGCGGAGCTCGGGCTCCCGCCCACAACCGCTCCCCTCTCTTCCAGGGAGGAGAGTCTTTCCCACTCTACCTCCTGGCAAGCAACAGTGTCCCACCTCAGGTAATTGCTGCTAGCCTACAACTGCCCCCTGTCCCAGGGGGTAACCAGGACTTGCAAAATGTGAATCCACAGCTGCTGTCTGCCCAGAAGTGTCAGAACAACAGATAACATCATTGGCACATTCTGGGCAGTGCTTTGCAAGTCATAGATATAGTATGTTTGTTAATATACCTTCTCCAGAGAAAACGTAATAGTTAAGCTTGTTGATGGTCATCTGGCCTGAATAATGCTGCCTGAAGCAGGATTTCCTGTTAAGCTTAATATTTTCCCCTTTTATGCACACGTATTTTCCTAATTGTGCTGACTAGTGTGCAGAGTATCCTTTTGTTCTCTTGTGTTTGTGTAAAGTATCAGTGAAGGCAGTTAGCAATGGCTACCTGATTGTATTTACCCCTCACATCTGTACTCTGTTCACGTGCACTAGGCCTGATCTTGTAATATGCTGAATGCTTCTGGGGAGGCGCTCATCTCCCTCAGCATGCATTGATTTCAGCAGATGAACAGCCTGCCATTTTCAATATCTTTTATTGCGGCTGTGGGATGCTACAGGCTCCTTTATAAATCAGATTAGAGAATACTTGCAAAGAAATTTGGGTTGCATCTCAAATCTGAATAAACATCTCATCATCACAAGCAGCTCCAAACAGGCCAAAGCAATGCCCAACTTGCAGGTTCCAAATTAAAATTCAATGCAACACCTTCATTTGCAGTACAGCCACTTTCACCTTTTCTCAAAGGGACCCAAAAAGTATCATTGCTATAGATTGGATAATTTCTGCCAGGCTACTTGTGGAGGGGTCATATGCACATCTAATATACCCACAGCCCATGTGGTTCCTGCTTTGTAATTTGTTAGTACCTGGTGGTTTCCTGTCAATCTGAACTTTAAAAAAATGAAAAGAGGGGGAAAGTCATGTGATCAGCATAATGAGCCAGTCTGCATGCCCTGAGAAGCAGTGGTGACATGGCTTTACCCACTGCACTGATATCTATCAATATGGTAAAGGTAAAGGGGCCCCTGACCATTAGGTCCAGTCGTGGCCGACTCTGGGGTTGCGGCGCTCATCTCGCTTTATTGGCCGAGGGAGCCGGCGTACAGCTTCCTGGTCATGTGGCCAGCATGACTAAGCTGCTTCTGGCGAACCAGAGCAGCACACGGAAACACCGTTTACCTTCCTGCCAGAGCGGTACCTATTTATCTACTTGCACTTTGATGTGCTTTCAAACTGCTAGGTTGGCAGGAGCAGGGACCAAGCGACGGGAGCTCACCCCATCGCGAGGATTCGAACCGCCGACCTTCTGATCGGCAATTCCTAGGCTCTGTGGTTTAACCCACAGCGCCACCCGCTTCCCATCAATATGGTAGCATTATCCATTTGATATATTTGCTTAGCTGAAGAGCAACAGAGCTGGTCTTACTTATGCAGGTGTCTGCACCAGCCTGCCCTGAGCCGTATAAGCTAGTCTGAGGCCTTCTGTTGCAGCAGAGGGCAGTGTCCCCTCACTAGTGCTGAAGTAAAATTCAACTGCTTGTCCATTCAGCTTTTATTCATGGGATTGGAGGGACACCTCCTTGTCCTTTGCCCCAGGCAGCAAAATGCACTGCACTGCACTGGGCGGGCCAATCAACTCCCATTTGCTCCAAGCAGAATGGCTAGTGGTCAGGGATGATTAGTCATTATTATCAGGTTTTATTAATTTAAATAGCACTTTACATACAGCTAGGCTACAAAACATAAAAAGCAGTTGCACAACATTGTGTAAATAATTAAAAAAAAAAAACTACCACCATTCAAATACGCAATAGACGTAACCCGCTAAAAAAAACCAAATGTCCATGATATAAATGTGCATTCAAACAATCCCATTAAAACAAGCAATTAAAATAGGAAACTTGGGTCAAGAGATCAAGAGAATGCCTCTGTAAACAGGTAAATGCACAGTAGCCAGCAGACCTATACTGATTGATTGATTGATTGATTGATTGATTGATGCATTTAAAATCTACACTTTCATGAAAGCATAACAAGGCAGCATACAACATACAAAAGTATAATAAAATCAGTCACAGCATCGATAAAACATCAGTAACTAATAGTTGGAAAAAAATTAAAAATAACATACTTCAAAGGCCAGTCTAAACAATACAGTTATTGCAACATGTCTAAAAGAGGCAGGAACTGACCTGTATGGACCAGCTTTGTACTAAAGACTCAATCCCTAGTAAAAGCCAATTAAGCCTCAGTGGTGTGTGGAACCACTAGAAGTTCCCTATCATATAATCTCAGTGATTGAGGTGGAGTGTTCAAATGGTTCTTACACAGTTCTTTGGATCCAAATTGTTTAGGGCTTTGTGGATTAACACAAATACCTGGAACCTGGCCTTGTGGAAAGTTAGCAACCTGTGCAAATGGGATTTAAGAGTCTAACAACTTCTGAAGAGCACCAAGTTGGCTATAAAAAGAAAAAATGGAATTGGGATTTTGAACCAGTTGCATCTTTCAAACTGCCAAAGGCAACCACAGGTCTCTATCGCTTGAGCAATTTCTTGGGAAAGTGGGGTTTTCAGATGAAGCTGGTCATAGGAAGAAAGAAGCCACAGTTCTTGAGGTACCTCAGCTTTCTTGAATGTGAGAGGTTAACGAAGAGGAAATGGATCGAAATGGTAGTAACACTGGCCAGTCATGATAAAGAACAGTAGTGGCAGAGCATAGAGAAAGCCTTTCTAGACTTAAAGCAGTTGTTCTTTCTTGAAACTGCAACAGTTTCAGTGGAAGAAAGGAGGAAAGAAGAATGGGTTGAATGTGTCTCACCAATGCTGGGAGCACATGTAACAAGGCTGCTGAATTGGAAACATATGTTGAGGAAACATTGGCTTAATTGGAATGGCAGGGACTGGTTAAAATGAGATATCAGCCGCAAGGATAAAATATTGCTTGAGGGGGGAGGGTTTCTGATGGGCTTCATGGTAAAAAAAACAACTGCAGAAGGAGCAAAAATATGAACAGAGGAGAAATGTCAGGCCCATTGAAAAGGGGGGGGGAATATTAAGCTGAGGCTGCAAAGACCATTTGGAATCAAGTGAAGGGTTAGATGGGGGGGGGGGGGAGAGATTGATCCTTGGCTATTGCCAAAAACCTTCTGGAAGCGAATAGACAGCAGACCAGGAAATGTTTGTGTGCAAGTAAAGGAAGTTTGTAACAATGCCAGGGGCAGCAATTGTGCTGAGTTAAATTATCTACATATCAACTGGGAAGGCATTTAGAGGCGAAAGTGAGGAAGGAAGCCTGATCCTGCCTGGACCTGAGCTGCAGGACAGGGTTCATTCCTCAGAACATACACTGGACCATGAAAGTTTTATCCCAGTGTTTTGGAGAGGAACAAATGCTTCACTGCCACCCAGTAGGGGTGCTCAAAGTTTTCATTCATTCTTAAGCCAAGTGACCTGATTCACACTTCCTAGACTAATACCTGGACCAGAATGCAGTTAGGCTTTTCACACATGGAATTTGTTCACTGTATATGTCAGACAGTTTCACTCCAAACTTGATATGTCAGCTGCATTTACAATATTAGACTTGGGGATGAGGATTAACACTTGCCTGCAAAAGGCTAATAACTTTGTTACTCCAAAAGACAACCCATCAGGACTATTTCCATTGAACTTGCATGTCAACAGAACACCATCTTGTACTTTTAGGTTTAGGGTTGTCATTTTTTATTCATTAATAAGTACTTACTAGCTCATATTGACTTTCTTGCATCTAGAATGATGATGATGATAACAACAACAACAAAATGCAAGGAAAATGCATATAAAATTTGCATTTAGGATAAAATGTACAAAAAAGAGAATTTCATGGGATAATGCATACAAAAGTCATATTTTGTTTTTTAAAAAATAATGTGAATTTTTGGTGTTTTCTTTTTACAAAAATGCTGATTGGTGTAGAACTGGGATGGAAGAGACTTATGACTAAACTTGTGAGAAACTGAATTAGTTCAGAAATGGACTTTATCCCTACAGCAAAGGCAGACCACTAACTGCTGACTTTTTCAAAAAATGGAAAAACTGGAAAGTTTGCAGAGATGGAGAAATAAATTAATGGGGGAAAATGGATAACATATAGAAGGTGTCCTTTCAGGATGGCGGGAAAATCAGGTAGCTAGAACCCATTTAAGTGGAAAGAAGACTAGCATGTCACTGTTAAGACTTGCAGGATGTGATATTTTTAATTAGTGTAGCACAAAGATTAAAAGATTAACCAGACAGTAGAAAAATGGTACTGATATAACGGACACAGTCAGCACCATAACAATTAGGTTGGGAAAAAATGTGAAATAGCTTAAGGAAAGCTGGCTGGAATACAGGCATGGGGGAGATGCTGAGACATATTTAAGATTCATTGGGGAAAGATAAAAACCAACACACATCTGAGAAATAGATATCAGAAAACTGAAAAGGCAGACAGTGGAAAGTGTGTTTAAATATGTAGACTACTTTGCCTTGTTCTCAAAATCCGGCTTAAACAGGTTTTGTCAAAGGTTTCTCTTAGCTAATGCCACTGACCAGTTCCATTAGGTTGTATCAGCAACAGCAGATTCCTGTCCCGTAGCTGAGAAGCTTTCCAAAGTTTTCTTTTCTTTACCAATATGTCCCTTTGTTGCTTTTTCCATGTGTGGTACAGCATGAAAGTGACGTGTGACTGTAAATCCTACCAGGACACTTATAACTTGATCAACGGGCAGGGAGAGGTTCAGGCCTACAGTTTTACATGACTACACTGCAGCTCAGGGGGTGCCATCGCTATGGGGCCAAGGTGTCTTTGCTCCCCACCAATAGCTGTTGGGAGGAAGCCGGGTCCCCTCAAACTTGAGGGGGTAGAGACCAAGCATGACATGCTTCTGCAAATAACATCAAACAGGGGTGTCTTTTGCAGTGACAGGCGCAAGTCGTTGGACAACCTGGGTGAGTTGCCTCGATCATCTTCATCTGGTGGTACCGTCCCTGCTTCTGTCCTCACTTCCACGCACCCCTGTGACTTACTAGATAACGGGCAGACTCCCCCCCCCCCGGGAACCATTTCCAGTCCAAGAGCAGCATTCTCTTCTGAGTAACTTTTCAGGGGCCACATGCCATTGGAAAGTGGTGCCCAAGAGAGAAAAAAATGGGTGGACTAACACGTGTGAATTCTATCTTTGTACCATAGGCTTGTTTCTTTTCCTCCCCAATGGTGAGCCCCCACTGCCCCCCACTGAGGTTTGTCATCCCTAGTGAGGGGACAACAGAGTCACTTCAAAGGTCAGGGCCAAATAACACTAATGGCTTCTTCCCCCTTACCTATAAGGGGAATCAAGTCCTATCTAATCCAGGGCAAAAGGGCATCTGATGTAGTGGCTAGTCATCTTAGTACAGTGGTTCACAAGATATCGCTGATAGAGGGGGAAGAAAGCAATGGTGAAAATGGTCCAGTGAGTTGGTGCAGGGGTGGGGATGATAGCGATTAGGCTTAAAGATTCGTATCTCACTAGCTCTAGGTGATGTCAAACTGTGCCATGTTATAAATTTATATGCAGTTGCATTTCTATCCCCTACATAGCTTCTTACAGGATAGGGCAACTTGTTCCTCGCATAGACCTGCTCATTGAAATTCAATATATTCAGCACATTGGAAATTCAGCAGAAGCCAGAGGTTCACAGTATATTTGCATATTTTCATGGCTAACAGCATTTGCATAAAATTGATGTTAACATGTTGGGAACCAGACCATAGCCAGCGGACATGTTTCTTTTGTTCCTTTTGTGGTGCCATTTGTACAAATTCTGGAACAAGACTGGAAGTAGCATTTGTTTATGTCAGTGAAGCAAGTGCAAAAGTACTAGCATTTGGTGTGATATGTTCAAGGCTGTTTTATCAGTCAGCTGGACACCCAGGACAGATTCTGAGGGCTCTGCCGTTGCAATGCAGGAAGAAGGAACCTGGTCATCAAAAAGGTTGCAATACATAATGGGTTGCTTTTTTCCCCACCCCCTGTGTGTTGAATATGGAGCCCCAGATTGCCCACTAAGAATATATGAACAAGCAGCTGGATAATAATAATAATAATAATAATAATAATAATAATAATAATAATATTATACCCCGCCCTCCCCAGCCAGAGCCGGGCTCAGGGCAGTTAACACCAGTAAAATTACAGTAAAAACATAATGGGGGGGGGACAATTTAAAATACAGGTTAAAATGCAATTTATAATGCAGTCTCATTTTAATAGTAGCCCGTAGATCAAAACCATAAGGGGAGGGAAACATAAGGGTCAGACTGAGCCCAAACCAAAGGCCAGGCAGGACAGTTCTGTCTTGAAGGCCCTGTGGAAAGATGTCAAGTCCCACAGGGCCCTAGTCTCTTTTGACAGAACGTTCCACCAAGTCAGGGCCAGCACTGAAAAGGACCTGGCCCTAGTTGAGACCAATCTAACCACCTTGCGACCTGGGACCTCCAAAATGTTGTCATTTGTGGACCTTAAGGTCCTCCACAGGGCATACCAGGAGAGGCAGTTCCGTAGGTACGTGGGTCCTAGGCCGCATAGGGCTTTAAAGGTCAAAACCAGTACCTTAAACCTGACCCTGTACTCCACTGGGAGCCAGTGCAGTTGGTAAAGCACTGGATGAATGTGATCCCACAGCAAGGACCCCATAAGTCCAATGGCCCACCCAGTCTACCATCTCATTCTCTCAGTGACCAACCAGGTGGCTGTAGGAAACCTGCAAGCAGGATCTGAGCACAACAGCACTCTCCCTTCCTGTGGTTTCCTGGAACTGGTATTCAGAAGCATTGTTGCCACCAACTGTGAAGACAGAGCATAGCCATTGTCGCTAATAGGCATCAATGACCCTCTCCATGGATATGTCTAATCTTCTTTTAAAGCCATCCCACTTGGTGGCCATCACTGCCTCCTGTGAAAGTGAGTTCCTGCATGAAGAAGTATTTTATTTTACCCATCCTGAAGCTGACAACATTCAGCTTCATTGGATGTCCATGACTTCTAGTGTAATGAGAAAAACTTCTCCCTGGCCACTTTCTTCATGCCACATATAATAAGAAAAGCTTCTGCCTTGTCACATCTTATAAGCCTTTTCTCTAAGCTAAAAAGTTTCTAACACAGCAACCTTTCCTTATAGGGCATTCACTCCATCCCCTTGATCAATCCCCTTCAGATGTCCATAGATCGTGGGTGGGAACCTGAGGCTCCTCCATGCCTCTCCATCTAACCCTCAAGACTCTTCCCAAGCCACATCAGCCCAGCTCCATCAGGTACTGTCAGGTACTGGGCAGAGGAGGAATGGTGGAGACCGCCTCCCCAGTCTGACTCTTCCGGGGAGGAAGAAGAGGAAGACAGTATAGATTTACAACAGGGGTTTTGTCAGGTGTGCGTGCAGGAGCCAGGCCTTGTGACCAATAGGACTTTGCAGGACTGGGGCCTTCCTAAGTTTGTTCTGAAGAGGCAAGGTGCAGCCTCACAGGGGAGGCTGATTGGTAACTCACAGCACCTGGTGGCAAGAGCTGGGAAGGGATATAAGGTCAGCATTTCCCTTCGGCTCCTTGCCACAGCAACACGCTTCCTGCCTTGCTGCGTTTGGCTTCTTGCTTCTTGATCCTCAGACCCTCGGATTCTTGACTCCCAGGCCTCTGACCCTTGGACTCTTGGCTTCCTGACTCTTGGCTTCTGGACCCCCGTTCCTGCTCCCACCCCGCCATCTTGCCCCCAGACCTGACATCCCCTGCCGGGACTTCGATTGCCTGTGAACCGTACCGTGACAGGTTTAAGGGAGGTCACAGCTCAGAGGCAGATGAGGGGGGAAGTTGGGAAATCATGGAAGAGCCAGAGCACCACCTGGCTGACACGTCATTAGAAAGCATTCCAGACCCTCCGTCTCCCAGAACCCGGCAAGCCTTGAAAGTAGGAGCGCAAAGAGCTCAAAGACAGAGAGCACATAGATGAGGAAGTGGGAGAGAAAGGGGGTGGAGATTCACTCGGGACAACATCATTATCCAAGAGACTGGGTTTTATAGCCTCTCTCTGTAAATACTGACTAAAAAAATGGTGGTAAGAAATCTTCTCTTGTCTTTATACTCTCCTGGGCAACAGCTGGGAGTCGCTGACAGCATCCTGACAGGTACTTCAGCATGACTGGAATGTATTCATGAATTGTTATCTATGTCGCTTAGCTGGAGGATGGAAATTCTGAAGGGGTGATGGTAGAGGAACCCTACTGTACAAAGGCAAACATAACATGTTGCTCCAACTGATCCACAACTGGCATGCAGGCTTTGAAAAACTGCTTATGAGGGAACATGGTCCTGCAGCTGAAAAAGTTCTCCCACCCTTGCCATGAAACTTAGCGTACAGTGATCGAAACAATGAAAATCCCTATAGAAGAACAGGAGAATAAATAGTTGTTAGAATTAACCTTCTGATTACTCTTGGGGATAAAAATTAATATAGTGGACAGGAAGTGTCAAGGAGCTGTCAAGCGTGCCCAGGTCAGCCACAGGGCAGGGAAGCACAGGAGACACAGAATGCAATTAGCTTTTTATTAACAGAAATAGCAAGAGAGTCCTCTGGTTCTACTTAATCCAGCTGAGACGTTGCTGAAACTGACCACTAGCCCCATCCTTCCCCCTCTAGCCTCTCACTTTGGATCCCTCCCAAGCAGACAAAGGCTGCATCAAGAGGATGGGCTCCTCCTCTGGGCCTGTCTGGCCTGTTGCTCAGCAACGTGCAGGACTCTCCTAGAGCAGTGTGTCAGAGGGGAAGGAGATACAGAAGGACTGGGACTGTCCTGCTGCTGGGTAACAGGGGCAACCTCTGACTTGCTTCTGTGTGAGTCTGTGCTCGCACTGTGAATCTCAGCCTCTAACCCTGTCCTGGAAGGCCCTCCTTCTCCTGACCACCACCACCCTTGATCACTCAAATCCTCTGCTTCTTGCTCATCCCTTCCCCAAACTGCTCTTAAGCATTCCACCACCACAATCTGGGATCTAGGTCATCTTCTGTGTCCTCCCTGTGTCCTCTTGGGCAGGTGGAACCCACCGCTCTTCCTCATCCAGCCAGTCCCTGACAGGAAGGTCCACAAGTCCAAAAGGAAGACCTCAGCACAACAGCATTCCTCCTACTCATTATTTCCAGAAACTGGCATTCAGAAGCATACTGCCTCTGACAGTGGAGGTAGTCTTAGGATATAGTTTCATTCCACCTTTAGAACAGATGTGTGGATTGTTGTATGTCACATGTCTGTTTACATTCCAGCACAGTCTACTGGGAACTTCCATTGTATATTGCTGTTGCTAATCTTCTGTTCGCTGGGACATGAAGGGAAGCAGACATGGTTTTTTTCCTTTTTTCCTGATGTTGAACAAGGTAAAGGTGAAGGTACCCCTGACCATTAGGTCCATTCATGACCGACTCTGGGGTTGTGGCGCTCATCTCGCTCTTATGGGCCGAGGGAGCCGGCATTTGTCCGCAGACAGCTTCCTGGTCATGTGGCCAGCATGACTAAGCCACTTCTGGCGAACCAGAGCAGCACACGGAAATGCTGTTTACCTTTCCACCAGAGCGGTACCTATTTATCTACTTGCACTTTGAGGTGCTTTTGAACTGTTAGGTTGGCAGGAGCAGGGACTGAGCAACGGGAGCTCACCCCGTAGCAGGGATTCGAACCGCCGACCTTCTGATCAGCAAGTCCTAGGCTCTGTGGTTTAACCCACAGCGCCACCTAAAATGCTGTAAATATGCTTACACATGTCTCTGTCCACCACTTCCATTGTGAAAAGTTTTTCACTCTGCTGATAAGAGCATGCTTCTGAGGCTTGAGTCGCTGATTGATGCTGTTCCGAGAACCGGAGTTCGCCTAGCTGTTGGCCGGTGGCTGGAGCCAGCTGGGGGCCTGCCAAATGCCCCGTCTCCCTGGACACATCCCAACAGGTAGAACATAGCCATCATACTGTAACTAGTAGCCACCATTATTATTTTTAGCCATTCTAATGGGAACTACCTTTTGTACCATGGTTTGCTCTGGGTGAGCCATTTTCTTGTCATTCTGCTTTAGGTAGCCTTTGTAATACCAATGAACAAAATAAGTAATTAACCAGACATCATGCTGTTGCCAAAACATGGGCTGCTTCCACCATCCATACACTCTGTTTCATTATATCAAGATGGACTGGAAGGAGCCCGCCAGCCAGGAGAAAACTGACATTGTTTTATGCACACCTGTGCTTATTTAATTCAAATGGCTTTCCAAAATACCATTTACTACTTTTCTGTAATATATAAAGAATAATGTGTTTCTAAGTAGCTGAATTAATGTGCTGGGTTATGCAAGGGCTGCGGAACACTCAGGACAAAACAAAAAACTGTGAAACAAAAGAAAGGTTATTTGGGAACTGCTTATGAAAAGAAACAAAAGTAGTGCAGCCCCAAGTGCACTTAATAGGAAGTTAGCCCAATTTAAAGCAATATTTCATAGGATCAGGTGGTTAGCTTAAGATGTTAAATGTGTCACAAATCAGGACTTCGTACTTACGTCTTTGTTAAAACAAAACAATAAAACTAGACATGCTCGAAACCAATAGTTTTCTTCCCTCAGCCATGCTGAGAGCCAGACACACATACAGTTTGTAGCCATGGAAACAACCATTTCAGGAAACACAAACTTGAACATCCCTGTTAAGTGACAGCTCCTTTCTTATTAAGAGAAGCTGTTCGATCTGGCATGATACTACAATCCCATCTGGGACTGAACCTATCGCAAGCAGTTAGAATAGAATCATAGAATCATAGAGTTGGAAGAGACCACAAGGGCCATCGAGTCCAACCCCCTGCCAAGCAGGAAACACCATCAGAGCACTCCTGACATATGGTTGTCAAGCCTCTGCTTAAAGACCTCCAAAGAAGGAGACTCCACCACACTCCTTGGCAGCAAATTCCACTGTCGAACAGCTCTTACTGTCAGGAAGTTCTTCCTAATGTTTAGGTGGAATCTTCTTTCTTGTAGTTTGGATCCATTGCTCCGTGTCTGCTTCTCTGGAGCAGCAGAAAACAACCTTTCTCCCTCCTCTATGTGACATCCTTTTATATATTTGAACATGGCTATCATATCACCCCTTAACCTCCTCTTCTCCAGGCTAAACATGCCCAGCTCCCTTAGCCGTTCCTCATAAGGCATCGTTTCCAGGCCTTTGACCATTTTGGTTGCCCTCCTCTGGACACGTTCCAGTTTGTCAATGTCCTTCTTGAACTGTGGTGCCCAGAACTGGACACAGTACTCCAGGTGAGGTCTGACCAGAGCAGAATACAGTGGCACTATTACTTCCCTTGATCTAGATGCGATACTCCTATTGATGCAGCCCAGAATTGCATTGGCTTTTTTAGCTGCCGCGTCACACTGTTGGCTCATGTCAAGTTTGTGGTCAACCAAGACTCCTAGATCCTTTTCACATGTAGTGCTCTCAAGCCAGGTGTCACCCATCTTGTATTTGTGCCTCTCATTTTTTTTGCCCAAGTGCAGTTGTGTGAAGTCTTCCAGATAAGAAAAAATTACTCAGCATTGAATTAAACTCAGGAAGGAAGATGACTAGTTGAAATCCTTGGAACACATTTAGCCACATCTCCAGGGACATCAGTATAGGTATCTGGCAAGGAATGCTGGATGCAGGATACAAGGACAACTAGTGAAGAAGTTCCAGAGGGGTAGCCATGATAGTCTTCTCTAGCAGTAACAACAGAGGGAATTCCCAGAGGGAATTGTGGGAACTGTAGCTCTGTAGAGGGAATATGGGTCTCATAGCAGCTCTCAGCACCCTTAGCAAACTACAGCTCCCATGATTCTTTGGGGGAAGCTGTCGCTATTAAAATGGTATAATAGTGCTTTACAGGGTGTGTTTTTCAGGCAGAACTCACCAGAACTCAGTTCTGGCACCTCTCAGGTGGGCCATTGCCATTATAAGAGAACAAGGGAGGCATTCGTGGTGAGTTCTGGCACCCTTTTTCTAGAAAAATAGCACTGGTGCTTTAAATGTATGGTATGGATGTGGTCCAAGGCAGAAAGAGGCAGGATAATTTGAGAGTGCAGAAGACTTTCAGGCATGGCTGTCAACGTTTCCCCTTTTTTAAGGGAAATTCCCTTATTCGAAATAGGATTCCTCATAAGAAAAGGGAAAAGTTGACAGTTATGCTTTCAGGTGTCTGAGGAATGAAGGAATGAAGTTCATGGGTGGCGGTTTAAGACCAGAGAGAGAAAGGAGGACAATGGATTGGCAAGTAACAGTGGGATTTTTGCACTTGACAGGGAGGTGGTGTTGGTGTCTCATTCAGCAATGGTTGGCTGTGAATGGAGTGTTCTGGTTTCATAGCCTCCATCACAACCTCCAGAGCTACATTTCAAGGAATGGGTCATTTTGTGAGAGGCTTCTCATCCTCTGTCTTCCATTTCAACTTCCCTAAGTAGACTAAAAACTAATTTTCTCCCTCCAGCAGTACTGTTGTGGAAAGTGAGTGAAAATGTCTGAGAAGGTTGGAGGGAGAAGGAAGTAGGGGAAATCCAGCATCTCTTTCAGCAGATTTAGATATGAGGGATAGCAGAGAACAATAGCTAGGAATGAGCAAAGACACACCCTTCCCATTTTGCCAAAGTAGAAAGAAATTTTGGTGATCTTTTGTGGCAGCAGATTTTCATGAGGATTAAATTTATCACCCAGGCAGAGTCATTCCTCTCAGTGACCCACAGCAGGCAGCTACATTTTCTTCCCTGTAATCCCCCTCTGAGAGAAGCTATTACATAATTTCCCCCTTATAATTGGCCTGTGGGAGATGTAATAGCATCCTGGAGTTTCATTCTGGGACAAAGGGGATGTCACCTCCTGCTTTGCACTTGCCCTAGAAAGCCCTTGTGAATGACACTTGATATAGCATCATTTAGAGGCATTGTTGGAGATGGAGTAAGGACTGCAGAGAAATTCATTTAGTTCACATCTTGATGTGGAGATGCCATACTCACTGTTCTCAGCCAACATGTGAATCAAAGTACATCTCTTCTTTGAAATGTTCGCTTCTCTGAATCTATCAATGCAGCTCTCCAACCAAAGAATGCACACAACAATGTATCCAGCAGGGGGGAGATTACAAAACTGCATCCAGTTAGTAGAAAAGAGCTTGTGCAAATGCATACGCTGGACAAAATTGTACATACTAGACAAAATATTCATATTAGAAGAAATACATTAAACATTATCAGGCAGAAGTTTTTTGGGCTTTTAAAAAACAAATTCACAAACGTTCAGAAAGGGGGTGAAAAACTGGAGACTGAGAGAAGGCCAAACTGACAGATTCGCCCATCCATGAGACAGATGGGAATTGAAGGCCACTGAAATGAAAAGAAAAAAAATAAATCTGCTATAACCAATACTACTGAAAAGCAAGGTGGCAAAGGGTCAAATGAGTCAGTAGATTTCATCCCCACATGGGTCTCCACTTGGGCAAATAACACCAATCTTCGTCCTACTTCTAGTCACAGCTGTCTGATGTGAAAGGAGCAAATCACCAAAGGTGCATTGCAGTTGAGCCACTCCTAGTCATTTTCCTGAGGTGAATTGATTTGTGGTCGTGATGAGGTTGAGTTTGGAGGTTCCCATTTTCTTCCCACCCAAATGAGGAAGAAAAAAAAAAAACTATCCTGAAGCTCTTGAAACAAGGATTCCAAATCGAATAACACTGATTTGTCCCGACTGACGGAATGTGTGTGTAACCCTGTTATTCGTAGAGAGCTGGTGTAGAGAGGTCAATGAAGAGCCAGAGATTGTCCACAACAACTGCATTGGCCATTTTCTGAGCACTCCTCTCTGGTGCAGTGGGATTTTGCTCCTCTGTTATTTTTCAAACTCTGCAATGCGTTTATGTTCCAAAGTGAAGAACTTCATTTTGTGCTTTCATTTAAGTGTGGAAATTAATCACTGGGGAGTGTAATTAAACATATGATGCTTGAGGAAAGTAGAATAAAATTTGAAGTAGAACATCTTTAGCCTGCATTTTGTCCTCGACATGTTAGATAATGCTTAATGAAGCATTTTACATCCTATTAAAGCTTTATGGCACACAGTACCTCCTACTTTAAAAATGCTGAGAGCCAGCATATAATTACAGTTTAAAATTAGATAATACTTATCAACTGTAAACACATTATATAACTGTCCCACTGTAATGTAATAACAATGTTTATACAGCTTGTGGTAAAAGGCAGAAAGCTGCCATAAAACATGTGCATTTGCTGACACAAAAATGAATTGCTGTTTTTTAGGACAGGCATATGGTGAGCAGCTACAACCTGATGGGGACCCCTGTGCAACACAAAGTCCAAATCATGTAGAAACTTCTTTGTGAGCAGCTGTGCACATGTATTTCATCAGAAATAATGACTCCCAACAGACTTCCATTCCAAAATATGGACTTCCTGGAGCATCAGCATGTCTGAGTCTAGGGCCCAAATTGTGGCTCCACTCTCTAGTCTTCATGTCCTGACCCCTGTGTATGGATAACATATGAAGAGGCTGTACAGGTTGTTGACTTAGAGCTGTCCAAGGTTCTGGAGCTCCAGTCTGACGCTACCTTCTCAGTTGATTGCTATATGGCTGGGTCTGCCCAGGGACCCCCTCTTGGCCAGGATATCATCCCTCTGCTCTCTCCTCCAATGAGTCAATATGCTTTATTTCCATGGTTTCTGGTAAATACGTAATGTGCTGCTATCCAATAATAAAGTTAGCAATATAGAATATGCATTCTAATTAAGTGGTATTTTTGGTGTTTTGTCACCATCATCATTAATTTTATTTGTTATCTGCCAAATGGTCCCTAGGTGACTCACAACAATTAGAAACAGTCTTACAATTTTTTTTCTGAGGGGCAATGAATTGAAGAGGCCAGAAAATGAATGTAAAGATATATAATTTTTGTATATGGAAATGCTAAGGTATGAGCCTAGCACACATGTTCAGCAAAACTCTCCTTTAGGTCACATTCCCTTCTGAACAACTTTCCAGAGGACACATGCCACAAGTGGGCATAGCCAGAGTCAAAACTGAGTGGTATAACAGCTGTAAATTTTAGCTTTGTAGAGTACACAGATTTCTCTTCACACAGACAAAATCCTATGTACACCAGCGGTTCTCAACCTGTGGGTCCCCAGATGTTATTGGACTACAACTTCCATCATCCCTGAACTCTGGCATTGCTAGCTAGGGGTGATGGGAGTTGTAGTTCAACAACATCTGGGGACCCACAGGTTGAGAAAGGCTGCTCTACACAGACAAGCAAGAGGCACTGTCAGAGTTCAAGAGTCCATCCCAGCCACACAGCCACACACTTGGAGTTACAAAGCAGAGCCGGTGAAAGGAGTAGCCTGGTGAGAGTACAGAGGGCTAAGTAGAGTGGTCTGGGTCTGGCTCCTGGGTTCCTCCCCCCCGGCATATAGGATTGCAACTGACATCACCTTTCACTGCATGGTTCCTGATCCAGCAGAGAATTAGTGTGTGTGTGTGTGTGTGTGTGTGTGTGTGTGTGTGTATCCACCACCTTCAATGGATTGGGTTCCATATTTTTTTTTACTTCTAAGCTCTTTCTGAGCTAGTGTATATAGTACAATGATACCTGAAGTTTCCCTAAGAAATATATCCAAAATGTACTGAAATATAAAAGCATTGTGCTCAACTCCAAATCTACTTGTGGATTAGCAGTTTTGCTTTTACGGTGTAAGATAATTATGTACCCTGTTAAAGAAGCTTATTTTGCTGATTAGACTTCTTTCAGATGACTACCCACAATAGCTACTAGGCTAGGAACAAATTGTGTTTAGAGACAATATGCTTTCATGACTAAGGAAATCATTAAATTCGCTCTTTTTCTCTTTGCTCCCTGGTTTGTGTTTTTTCTTTCACAAACAGTTGTGGGCGAGTGAAGATAATTCATTTGGAATGCTGAACAAATGCATACGAGGAAATAATATATAATGATTCATTACCATATTAACAGTCTGTCAACACTTCGGCTTTTTCGGATTACTGACGTGGCACTTGTTGGTTTTACAGTTTTATAGTAGTAAAGCATGATCAGCAGAAGAGAAGAGAAGAGAAGAGAAGAGAAGAGAAGAGAAGAGAAGAGAAGAGAAGAGATCTGATCTGGTGTTTGGTTTCCTTTTCCTTTTCTTCATCTGATAAATGCTGCCCTGTGAAGCCAATGAGCATCCTTGCCCTTCAGTTCACTCTTAGGCCTCATCTGCACCATACTTTTAAAGAGGCACCATACCAGTTTAAGCAGTCATGGCCTCGTCCAAAGAATCCTGGAAACTACAGTTTGTAAAGGGTACTGAAAGCTGTTGGGAGACTCCAATTTACCTCACAGAGCTACAATTTCTTGAGTGATTTAACCCTCAATCCCTCATCTCAGGGAACTCCTCCAGGATCAGAGAAAGTATGCTAGCGAGTGTGAACAAGAGAGTGCTGTTGTGCTCTCATCCTGCTTGTGGGCTTCGTATAGACATCTGGTTGGCCTCTGAGGGAACAGAATGTGGCACTAGATAGCCCTTTGGTCTCATCCAGTAGGTCCTTTATTTTCTTTTTTTTAAAAAAACTACCAAACAACAACAGGAGTTTAATTAAAGCAGGGATGGAGTTACATTGAGGGGAGAATAGCAGTTTAAAGCAAGGTTTGCATACAGCAAGAAGAGGGTTGGGAAAGGCTTGGTTGTGTTTGCTTTTTTGTATTACTTTCTGTGGTATACCCATCTTTGCTATTATTAATAACTGTTAAAAACACACACACCCTCAGTGTTTCTCCATCCCTGCTTTATTCAAAACTCTGCTGTTGTTTCAAACCACCACTTTTTCCTATTGGTGTCCCTGTACCCCTGTTTCACTCAAATGTCTGTCACTATATTAAACCACTTTTCCCCCTCTCAATGGGGAAAGTGTCACACAGAGTGACCCTTCTCGCCGCCGCCACCAACAAGGCCTCTCCCCAAGGAATTTACTACAAACAAGACTTTCCTCCTTTTTCTTCCCCCACGTCTACCTCTAGAGCCTTGGAAACAGCCAATGACAGCAGTGCAATGAAGGAATAGTGCAGATATAGTCCAGAGATAAAACGTTTTTGGCACACTGTGTTATTTTCAGGCTTTGGAAAGGCATCTGAAATTGCAGGGTTATTTGTAGCGAGTGATTTGCTGACCATTCCTTTTTTGTGTGTAGCTCCACTCAAGACACAAAGCCATCATCATTTGTGGAATGCTTCTGATTTTCCAAGCGTTCTACAGCCTTTATCATGTCCTCACAATAGCACTGAGAGATGGTTCTCTCTTAACACATTCCAAAAGTATGGGGCATACACAGGAAGAACGCCTTTTTCATGGTAGGCATTACAGCCGATAATGAAATTCAGAAGCATATTTCTGCAAATATCCATTTAGGATGTGGAGAATTTATATGCTTTATATTCCTTTCTTCTCTCAGCTATACATTCACACTACACATAGAACCATTAAAAAAAGGTTTCAATCACATATAAAACTCCATAGAAATTTCCATTTTTTGCCTGTAAAAGGCAAAAAAATATAAAAAGGCCAACCCTAGAATTAGATTTGTTCTCACTCTGCCAGCTTTTGTGTTGCTATGTTCCGTTTACTTTCCTTTTAACATGGATTTGTATGCACCTTGATGGACAGCTTCTCCTATGGGCTATTTTAAATTTTGCTCTTTAAGTTCAATATACTGGCATTGAAATTTATCTTTTAAACAGCTGTTTTCCAGCACTTAAATGTGTACCTTTCCTGAGGATCATAAAATACTTCAGGTGCTGAAATGTTGCTGCTGCATTGATCACTTCTGAACAGAAATTATTTGAATCCCTGCACTTTTATAACAATATGTTGTTGCCGACGTGGGCACTTATCTATGACTGATTGGCTGTATATTTCTACGTCATGTTCTTTAGTGGTGAAATAAACACTGGCTGGTCAAGGAACAAAGTATTCATCTGAATTCATTGACCATAGAAAAAGCAAGGCAAAAGCATAATCCAATGTGTAAACTGTAGGGAATGATCTGGTCTGTCATATTTTCTGCTTTTAAAATCTTACTGGCACTCCAGGCCACATAAATAACATAGCCTTTTCATACTTCTGCAATAGCCACAGTGGTGAAAATTGAGGAGTTAGATTACAAATCAGCTCTCTGGGGTCTAAATATGCTAGCACATAATAGGAAAGCAAGACTCAGGCACATTTTACAAGTACAGATGGACAAATCTGTCAACTGCAGTTGCTCTTGGTTTCTCATTTTTCCAATATTAACTTCAGTTTACCACATTTCCACACCCCTTTGCAAAGTGCTCTTGAACATTTCTCAGCATTTTAGACTGCATTTCTCCCAGTAAACATATTTTTTTTGAATCCTAACTAGTGTCTGTATTTAGATTTTTATTCATTTTATGCATGTGCTGCATAAGTGGCAAATCATTTTGGGGTGCCTCCTGGGAAGTGACTTATAATCGAAATAAATAACTTTTAATACTGTATCTGTATGCGGTTGTTACCCACGCTGGACCTTGTGGTCAAAAGTGGGTAAGAAATCCAAAAGGGGAGGAGGATTAGCTGCTTTGATCACTGCTTTAGATGGTTTTTAAATGTTTATGTCTAATTGTATAGTGTTATCACTATGGTGTCTGTCACTTTGGGCTCTTTTGGGAGAAAAGGCAAGGTATAAGTGGGATGAATGAATAAATAAAGAAGTGTTGCCTCAGAAGGGGCTGGAGTGTTGGACTTTGGCTGGGGAGACACAGCTATGCAGTCATGTAGCTGAGCCCATCCTTAATCCCAGGGTTGTGTGTGCCCTGTGTGTTGTGTCACTGGAAACTTTTAGTCGTATGCCTCATGTTGTTGTTCAGTCGTTTAGTCGTGTCCGACTCTTCGTGACCCCATGGACCAGAGCACACCAGGCACTCCTGTCTTCCACTGCCTCTCGCAGTTTGGTCAAACTCATGCTGGTAGCTTCGAAAACACTGTCCAACCATCTCGTCCTCTGTCGTCCCCTTCTCCTTGTGCCCTCCATCTTTCCCAACATCAGGGTCTTTTCCAGGGAGTCTTCTCTTCTCATGAGGTGGCCAAAGTATTGGAGCCTCAGCTTCATGATCTGTCCTTCCAGTGAGCACTCAGGGCTCATTTCCTTAAGAATGGATAGGTTTGATCTTCTTGCTGTCCATGGGACTCTCAAGAGTCTGTATGCCTCATGCAGAGGTCTAAAACACAGAGGCTCTTTTTCACCTTAGCTGTGCAAACGAAGACTGATTCCACGAGACTTCTGTTTTTGAATGCTGATGTTCAGAATCCACACCGTCTGTTCAGGCTATTAATTGCATTAATGACTATTGCAGAGGGATTGTGCACTGAACACAAACTGATATGGGCACGAGGTTAGCCAGACATGACTGGAGCATGCAGGATGCACAAGCAATGGTAATTTGTTAGTTACCACATGGGGTTCGTTGCTGTGCAATGCCATACATTGAAACTGGATATAGCACTGAGCTAATTGGAATAAATGACTCAGCACAGTTAGAGCATAAAGGTCAAAAAGAAAAGCAGATTTCCTTAAGTGGAACTAACAGTGTGGTGAGGAACGGAGACAGGAAGAAGAACTGCCTGTGTGGAGAAAAGTTTATAATCAGGTTTTGATCCCTGACACGGGGAAAGTTATTGACTCTATATATTCTAGCTAACACACATGCATATAGCTGCCTGTTCTGCCATGCATAAACTAGCATCAAACTTCTTTGCTGATGAAAATTGTATTACACAAGTGGTTCTAAGTGAGCTCACAGGCAATTAGGCTTATTTATTTATCTGGCCTGTTCAACATGCCGAGATTAATATGGCATGGCATTAACAAAAGTCAAGGCGAATCATTATTTCATGGCTATTATGCTATCGGAATGGCAGTGGTTAGCAGGGAGGTCACAGATTTTGGGGTTGAGCAGAGATACACCCAAACATTTCACATTTCACCCGCAGCCATTTATAGTGCCATTTTTGTGTCGTTATGGGAGTTTAGTGGGCGGGAGGATATCACCTGGTTTCATCTCAGGACAGCAACTAAAATCTGGCTAGGTGAGCTAAATTATTTATTTATTTATTTATTATTATTATTATTATTATTATTATTATTATTATTATTATTTACTTATACCCCACCCATCTGGCCAAGCCTCCCCAGCCACTCTGGGTGACTTCCAACAGAATATTAAAAACACAATAAAATACAAAGCGTTAAAAACTTCCCTAAACAGGGCTGTCTTCAGATGTCTTCTAAAAGTCAGATAGTTGTTTATTTCCTTGACATCTGGTGGGAGGGCATTCCACAGGGTGGGCACTACTACCAAGAAAGCCCTCTGCCTCGTTCCCTGTAACTAATTAATCAAGATCATGAAAATGACCATAGCAGGACAAATCAGATATTATTCTAGCTCTGATCCTGTCCACTTGTAGTACAGTATGTCAATGCCAGAAAAATTCCACTGAAGTGTACACAAAGCAGGCCAATTAGAAAACAATCCATCCACCCCCTGTTGTTCTCCCCAACATCTCAGAAAGCAAAGGTCATTAGAAGACAACAACTTCATAACAAACAAGACAGTTGTCCTCCCTCCCACCTTTTCCTTATCATTAACCTTTAAAAAGCTTGTCGTCATGGGAAATCATGGCTGCAAACAAAATAAAAGAACTCAAAAAAGGATTAGAAATGCCCATGTCATATGGATATGCATTTGTGTTCATGGCTACGAGGCAATCTTGTTTTTAGAATATCCTTATTGGTATCTGTGTTGTTCAAGGGCACTGTCTTCTTCTGGGTCACATGCCGGTGGTAAGCAAGGACAGAAGTAAAGGCAGAGCAACAAACAGGCTTGCTTGTACACACACCCATTGCTATCCTCCATCCAGGTAAGCAAGCAAGCAAGCAGGATTACCAGAATTCAAAGACCCATTCTAGCCAGTCAAAAGACTCAAGAAGGCTCCAAAGCAGGACCAGTGAAGGATGTGGCCGCGGAGGTGAGATGCAGCCTGGGGAAAGTCCAGAGGGCCAGATGGAAAGAACCGGAGGGTCAAATTAGGCTCCCAACCAGATGATTGCTATCTCTGGTCTAGAAAATGGAAGACACCAAACAGGGCAAAACTACCTGTGCATGTTCCAACCAAAATAAAAGATTGTCATTTTAAGCATGCTTATCTTGCAGGTATATCTTACTGAAACAAATAGAACTGAATTCTGCAAGTCTCACTGTAAATAAAGAGTTTGAAGTGCTTGATTCTGTTTGGATCATGCCCATTGCCTGCTTGTTTGCAACTTAGTTGTCCATTAGGCAGATCTGAACAACAATTTTTTTAAAAAATACAACATTAAACAACATCAAATAGCATCATGGAACCAGGGATGGGAGTAAAATTAGTTTTTATTTGCATTTTATTGAGAAACTACCTAATTTGCACTTCTCGAATGAAGCTAAACACAAGTATCATTCAAAGTCTGCAATTATCTGAATTTTGCAATTCAGATTTCCAATAAAACAATGTGTACCAAAAAAAAAAAAAAAACTATATTAGGGGAAAGGGTGAACAAAAATGCACACGTTCATCAAAAGAACATACCAGGAAGCATTACATTAGGGAAATGTGCAGATAAGGAGAGATGCAAACTAAAATTCTGAACAATTTTCACGAGAAATTTTTTAAAATGCAAATTGCTGCAAAGATTCAGAGACCTGAATTCAATATTGGAAAAAGGGGAGAAACTGAGGGAAACCAAAACTGACAGATTTGTCCATCCCTAGATGGAACCAATGGCAGGAATCATGCAGCTCAACCAGGCACTGTCCAGACCCAGACCTGCTTAGCAGCAAGGTGTTAAATTCATGTGACTTCCAGCCACACCTTCAACTACAATCCCCTAGTCATTGCTGACCCCTTTGTTTATGATCCACACCCTACCTTGCTTCCTGATCATTAGTAATTGTTAATAGGAATTCTGGAGCAAAGGACTTTTCCCATTCAGTATCAACCTGTACACACAATAGTGCCATCTACTTCAGATGAAGAATGAATGGCTCTTACAGAATTTGAGGTCTTAGTACGACATGGATGGACATGCTGTTTCACTTTAGTCGTATAAGCCTTGAGACCATTCCATGGACTGGGGATGTCAGTAGGCATGTCTTTAGTGTGGGATCGGGAGAGAAGAGAAAAGGTCATTCCATTTCTAGCATTTTGATTAATTATTACAGTTGAAGGTTAAATTTATAGACACGTGGTAGGAAAAATGATACTTTCTGGTAGTCAGCAGGTAAAGGAATAAGTCTTCGGGAAGTTTGTCTGGGGCTTTCTGAAACATTTTAGCTGTCTGTAGCTTTCAGTTTGCCTTAAACCACAGCAGCAGACGCTGAGCTGATGATTTCAGAGAACTACCTGCAGAGACACTAGGGTCTCTTTCATGAGTGGGTATTTGCTCTTCCGGGAATTCATGTAGTTTTCTTCTCATGGCCCTTTCCTGACATGAATGTTCTTTCAACTGATAATCCAGTAGCCTCAATGACTCTCAGTCTGCCTTCTTGCTTCTGATACACTTCAAGGAGGGAACAGCAGTGGAAAGAGAGAGGAAATACAAGGGAGATACTTTGTGAATGGGAAAGTCTGCAAAGAGAATAGAGGCTGTTTTGTTAGAAGTACTTGGCAGTCAAAGAATTTCAAATAACAGTGAGTCAGAAAAGGGATAGGTTGGAGAGAAACTGAGGAAAGGTTTCAAGCGTGCGTACATACACCAGGATTTGGATTCAATGTGTAGTGAGTTAGAGTGTTGGATTTAAAAAGACCTGAATTTGAATCCCTTATCAGCTATGAAGCTTCATGAAGGAATTTCAGCCAATCATTAACTCTCTCAATAACTTACAGGTGCAGGGGAGTTGTGAAGCTAAAATAAGGGGAACGTGTTCGTTTTGAAGGATATGAAGTATATACATGAAAGGCAGGCAGGCAGACTGGCTAACTAACTGAGAGTCAGTGTGTTGTAGTGGTTAAGAGCAGTAGACTTGTAATCTGGTGAACCAGGTTTGTGTCTCCGCTCCTCCACATGCAGCTGCTGGGTGACCTTGGGCCAGTCAGACTTCTTTGAAGTCTCTCAGCCCCACTCACCTCACAGAGTGTTTGTTGTGGGGGAGGAAGGGAAAGGAGATTGTGAGCCGCTTTGAGACTCCTTCAGGTAGTGATATCAAATCCAAACTCCTCTTCTTCTTCTCTGTAAACACTGTGGTATTTGCCTGGGCTTTGGGGTACAGAGCTCAGAAGTAGAGTTAGGAGTAGTAGAACCCAGCATATATATATATTTGCAAGTCTAGAGATAAACCACAGTACAAAAGATTGCTAGTTGCTTAAGATGATGTACAGGTAAAATAAAGCCTTGGCCCTTAAGCAAACCATCTGAGGGAGTTGACATCTTGTTTAATGAAAGTGCCCTAATCTGAAGAGGCTACTCACTCACAAGGCCTTCCAACAATGACACAGATCAAGGGGGAAATCCCATCCTTTCCTCTTATCTGCCCACACAGCAGAATTACTCTCACACTTGCGAGGTGTTAGGACTTTGCCTGAAGTTTCAGTCTAATTCTTTGGGTCGTCATTGAAAGAGTAAAATCTCAGGGTGGCAGGCCAGAATCAAGGGGGATGGAACTATGTTCTGCTTTTCTTAAGAACGTCTCCTGTCCATTTTGCTCCACCACCTAGGGATAAGGGACAAATGAAGTCTACAAGACTTCATTTGTCAGGTACTAGGCACTACCATGGTCTCCCTCAACCCACCAGGTGTCATCTGCGTCCATCAAATGCAGCAGGGCTTTGACAATGCACTGTAAGACTCGATTTTCCTACTTTGCAGACACAACCCTAGTTTAATTCATAAGCTTATGAGGATTTGAGCCTTAGGAGGCCTAGCAGTTCTGTTATTACTGGATCTAGAATCATCCCACCATGCTACTGAGGGCTCATTTGCTTATTAATGTTGTATAGTTAAGACCTGAGGTCCCAAACATGATATCCATGAACACCATTGCATTTTCAGCTTCCGTTGGTGTCCTTTTCTTTATAAAAAACAAAACAAAAAAATGAGCTGTGTGTATTTGACTTGGGGTGGGAAGGTTGTTTGCTGGGAAAGACTGCCTGTCCAGGGCTGTTGCCTAATTCTTGCCTGTATTTTATTTGTTTGTGGGTATGTGTAGATGTTTTGCCTGTTTGAGGAGCAGTGGTGATTCTGAGCATGACTAGATTTTTCCTTCTGTGAAATGGATATTTTGTGATGCTCACTGCATTTCTTTCGATTTCCAAATATGTCCAGGTGCCAAAAGGTTGAGGTGGGGGCTGCTTTAAGCCAGTCATCTGTTTTTATCAACACAACAAGATAGTGCCAACACAAGTACAAACAGATACATAGTAGAAGTAAGAATATAGCCATGGGAACTGTTATTGACTTTCTCAACCATATTAGTACATATCCAGCAATGGTCAGAACTGATCACATGGACCAAAATAAATAAAGAAGTGAGTGTATCAGCCTTTAGAATGTTCTTTCACTGGAGTTTTCCTTTTATGTTATATTAAGCAAAGTAAAAGATCCAAAATCCAAGCTGGGAACTTGATTTATTCATTCTTGGTACTGAATGTGGTTTTCCTTAAGTCGCTGGAAAAACTCTGCATATTTGCATTAACCAGTATTATTTTTCATCCAGATCTATCTCTTTTTTGACCCTTCAGCTGCTGCGAAAATTAATCATGCTATTACTCAAATCTAAAACCAAGATTTATCTCACCATAGAATAATAAATCTTGTTTAGAATGCAGCAGGGGTTTTTTCTAACTTAATGATTCTGCAGTCAAAAGAATGTTAAGGTTGTGACAAAATCAACAAAAGCCAGGAAATCCAAAGTTAATGCTGAATATCATCCATAAAGCACATCATTAACCCCCGTCATTGCATCGTGTATCGTTTCCAGGGACATCTGCAGTTGCTTACAATTACTGGGCAAGTTAAGGACAAGCAACTGAGCCAGGAACATTCAAGGCAGCATCTTCACAGGTTTTATGCTACAGTGGCGCATCCCAGCTATATCTTGAGCCAGTGCAGGCAGCAGAGTATGGCAAATCTCAAGCATACCTAGGAGGTGAATACTGTACATTACACTGGTGGGACAACCCAGTGCTGTTCACCTGCCTTACATATGACCCCCACTCTTCCGTCTGGCCAACATTCCTCTTTCCTTGCCACATTCTGCTGCTGCATTCTGCTACTTTTGATCCTCTGCCTGTCTTTTGATATTACTTTGATTACAGAAAGCACAGGGAACTTGTGGCACTCCAGTCCCATCCATCTCAGCTGGCAGAGATGTTGGGAGTTGTAGTCCAACAACATCTGAAGGCAGCCCTGTTTAGGGAAGCTTTTAATGTTTAATAGACTATTGTATTTTAATATTCTGTTGGAAGCTGCCCAGAGTGGCTGGGGAAGCCCAGTCAGATGGGTGGGGTATAAATAATAAAATTATTATTATTATTATTATTATTATTATTATTATTATTATTATTATTATTTGTCCTTCTGAGTCCTGGGACACTTGGCAGTACCTGTAATGATCTCTGGCAGACAAGCAAGCCTCGATAAGAAGTAAAGACTCTCCAGCAATTTTATGTATGTTTATTTAGAAAAAGACACATTCAGAGCCCGCCTTCTTACCTGCTCACATTTATGGTTGTTGGTCAGTCTGAAGTTTCGCCCTTCCCACAGCAGGAAGGACGCCAGACTCCTGCCTTTCCCCTCTTGCCCTTCCGTTGCCTTCTGATTTCTTTTTTTTTAAATATATTTTATTAGTTTTTCCATACAATCATTTCACATTAACAAATTGTAATACATTTCCAATTTTTGACTTCCTTCAGCTTCTCTGAGAATCATTCGAATTCTAATTTTTTGATACACATTTCCCAATTTCTATATTACCTTTATGCTTACCCCCATCTTATATTCTGCTTTTTTGCAATATTTCTTAATCTATTACAGAGCTTCTTTAAATGCCACTAACGTTATTTCGTTATCACTTATACATTCCCAATAATCTGTTAATTTTTTCCAATCCTCGATGAAACTTTGATCTCGCTGATATCTGATCTTCCCTGTCAGTTTATCAAGTTCTGCATAGTCCATCAGCTTTGTTCTCCATTCCTCCAACGTTGGTATTTGTTCTTGTTTCCAATTCTGGGCCAATAATATTCTTGCCGCTGTCACTGCATACAGGAAAATTTTGTAGTCCTTTCTATTTATTTCATTTCCTATTATTCCTAAAAGAAAAGCCTCTGGTTTTTTAACAAATGTATATTTCAACATTTTTTTCAGCTCGTTATATATCATCTCCCAGAAGCTTTTCACTTTCTTACATTCCCACCACATATGAAAAAATGTACCGTCCTTTTCTTTACATTTCCAACATTTCTTACATGTTTTGTACATTTTTGCTAATTTTACTGGTGTAATGTACCATCTATATATCATTTTCATAACATTTTCCTTTAATGCAGTGCATGCAGTAAATTTAATACCATCCTTCCAAAGTTTTGTCCAATCATCAAATTGTATATTATGTCCAATATCCCTGGCCCATTTTATCATAACTGATTTAACTTCTTCATCTTTTGTATGCCATTCCAACAATATTTTGTACATTTTGGATAAGTTTTTATGTTCATTGTTTATTATTTCTATTTGAAATCTAGAATCTTTTTCTATATATCCGTATTCTTTGAGATCTTTCTTAAACATTTCATTTGTTTGAAAATAATGTAACCAATCATACATAAATTCTTTCACTTCTTCATAAGGTTTCATTTTCCATTTCCCCCCTTCTTTAATAATCAAATTTCCATATGTGATCCAATTCTTTCTCATATTAGTTTTTTTAACAGCCATAACCTCTAATGGCGACAGCCAGTGTGGAGTTTTTGTTTCCAGTAGGTTTTTATACCGCTCCCATATTTCTATTAATGATCCTCTGAAGATGTGATTTCCAAAACCTCTATGGATTTTCTTCTTTCCAGCCCATAGGTACGCGTGCCATCCAAATCTATTGTCAAATCCTTCTAAGTCCAACAGTTCTGTATTTTCTAATTTTATCCATTCCTTTAACCAACAGAGACCTGAGGCTTCATAATACAGTTTCAAGTCTGGCAAGGCAAAGCCTCCTCTTTCTTTTGCATCAGTTAATAACTTAAATTGAATTCTTGGCTTCTTTCCTTGCCAGATATATCTTGAGATTATTCTTTGCCAATCTTTAAAAACCCCAGTCCCCTTGATTATCGGAATTGTTTGATATAGAAACAGTAGTTTTGGTAGCACGCTCATCTTTATCGTTGAAATCCTTCCCCAGAATGATAATTTCATTCGTCCCCACGTGTCCAAGTCTTTTTTTATCCCATTCCACACTGGTATGTAATTATTCTGATATAAATCTATATTCTTGGGGGTTATCCATATACCTAAATATTTCACTTTTTTCACCACTTCTATACCTGCTTGCTGCTGTATCTCTTCAATTTTATCTGAGTCCATATTCTTAACAATTATTTTGGTTTTTTTCTTATTCAATATAAATCCTGCCACTTGACCAAATCTCTCTATCTCTATAAGTATGTTTTTCATACTTTCTAAAGGGTCTTCTACCGTTATAACCAGATCATCGGCAAAGGCTTTCACTTTATACTCATTCCGGCCTACTTCCACCCCTTTTATTGCCTCATTTTCCCTTAATGATTTTAGAAAGACCTCCAGAACCATGATGAATAGCAATGGTGAAAGTGGACACCCTTGTCGTGTACCTTTAGATATCCCAATTTCCTCAGTAATCACATTATTTACAATTAATTTGGCTTTCTGCTCCGTATATATTGCTTTGATTCCATTGAGAAATTCCACCCCTACTTCCATATATTCTAAACTTTTCAGCATGAAATCCCAAGATATGTTGTCAAAGGCCTTTTCCGCATCAACAAATATTAACATCGCTTGTTTCTCATTTCTGGCAGTCAAATATTCCAAAATGTTAATTATATTCCTAACATTATCTCTCATCTGTCTGCCAGGTAAGAAACCCGCTTGGTCCTTATGTATAATATCCTTTATTTCTCTTTTCATCCTTTTTGCCAAAATACTCGCAAATATTTTATAGTCTGTGTTGAGTAGCGAAATAGGCCTATAATTTTTTACTTGTGTTAGGTCAGAATCTTGTTTGGGGATAAATGTGATAAATGCTTCCTTCCATGTTTCCGGGATTTCTTTTTCTTTAAGAATATTATCCATAACTTCTTTTAAAGGCAACGACAGGATGTGTTTCATCTCTTTATAATATCTTGCTGTAAATCCATCCGGACCTGGAGCTTTCCCTTTCTTAAGTTCTTTTATAGCCTCTTTTATTTCATCTAATTCAATTGGGGTATTCAGCCTTTCTCTTTTTTCTGTCGGGATCTTCTGCACCATTTTTTCTTTTAAATATCTCTCTATTTTCCTCATATTATTCTTTTCTGTTCTTTTATATAAATGTCTGTAAAAGTCCAAGAATCCTTTTCTAATGCCTTTTGGGCTGTCTATTTCTTCTCCCTCCACGATGATTTTATTAACTGTACTTTGTTCTTTTCTTTTTTTGATTTGCCAAGCTAGCCATTTTCCTGATTTATTCGCCGATTCGAAATTCCTTTGTCTCATTTTTTTTATATTCCATTCCACCTCTTTGTTGATTATCATCGCAAATTGTGCTTGTAACACCTTTATGTTCTGTTTTATTTTCTCATTGTTCGGTTTTTTGACCAATTTTTGTTCATTGTCCATTATTTGTCTTAGGATTTCTTTCTTTCCTTTCTCTCTATTTTTATTTTTGATGGAATTCTGCTGGATAAAGAATCCTCTCATAACCGCCTTGCTAGCGTCCCATACTGTATTGATTTTCGTACCTTTGTTGTAGTTATTAGCAAAATAGTCCGTCAGAGATTTTTGAGCTTTCTCCACAATTTTTTGATCATCTAGAAGGCAATCATTCATTCTCCATCTGAATGTTCTTTCTTCATATCCTTGTAATTCTAGTTTTATTGGACTATGATCTGATATTACTCTTGGTTGAATTTCTATTTGTTTGATTCTTGGAGTTAACTCATTTGAGACCCAAATTTGGTCAATTCTTGACATTGACTGGTTCGGATCCGAATAAAATGTAAATTGTTTTTCCAGCGGGTGTCTCAATCTCCAAATGTCTATTAAGTTGCAGCTTTTTATCAGTGAAAAAAAAGTTTTTGGAAGTTTTCCTTCTTTACTGGTTCCTGCTGCTCTTAGTCTGTCCATTTCCAATGACACCACTCCATTCATATCACCCAGTACAATTATCTTTTGGTCTACATATTCGAACAGCTTTTCTTCCAAATTTCTGAAAAAATCTACCTTATTTCCATTTGGTGCGTAGATCCCAACAATTATTATTTTTTCGCCTTGCCATTTGATCTGTACCGCAATAATTCTTCCTTCTTCATCTTTAAAGATTTGCTGGGCATCAATTTTACTCCTCACATATATTACCACTCCTCTCTTCTTACTTTTATCAGAGGAAATGAACTCATTCCCTAATCTTCTGTTGATCAAGACTTTTCTGTGTTTTTTTGCCACATGCGTTTCTTGTAAACAAATTATGTCCAAATTTCCCTTTTTTAAATGCTGTTCAATTTTATTCCTTTTTTTCCTGTCATTCATTCCATTAGTATTCCAATTCCAAATTTTTAATGCCATTTTTGCTTCTTGAATTAAATATAATCTTTTTTCCTCTAATTTTATTGTTCCTTTACTTTCCCTTCTTCCTCTTCTTCTTCCTCGTCTTCTCCTTCTTCCTCTTCCTCTTCCTCGTCTGTTCTCTTTCTTCTCTCCTCTTTTTCTTCACCTGCTCTTGCGACCAGTCCTCCTAATGCTGTTCCTCCTACAGCTCCTTTTTCTTCATCTTCTTCTGTTCTTAGTTCTTTATATTTTCTCTGGAACTTACTTGTCTCTTCTGGACTGGTCAGTCTATGTTTCTTGCTTTTATAGAAGAATGAAATTCCTTCAGGAAATTCCCATCTGAATTCAATTTTATTTCTCTTGAGGATTTGTACAAATGCTTTGTATGGCTCTCTTCGTTTCAACAATCTTATTAGAATATCTTTAAAAATAATAATGTAATTCCCATCGATGTTTAACCTTTTTTCTCTATTTTTTTGTAGTATCTGATTCCTCATATCTCTATCTTTGAACGTAATTAGACAATCTCCTGGTACTTTCCGTATTTTAACTGATTTTACTCTCAATCTGAATGCACTTTGAACTGTCTTTGCAAATTCTTCCTGCTCCATCTCCAACCATTGTGCCAATTCCTTTATTAATTTCTCCTTAATATTCTCTCCCTGTGTTTCCGGTATTGCTCTCAACCTCAAGTTGCCTTCTCTCTGTCTTAATTCATTCATTGCAATCAAGTCCAGAACTTCCTCCTGAGTCTTATTCATTTCTGACATGTCTGTTCTCATCTTCTCTTCCTCTTTTTTCATATCCTTCATTTCTAATTTTGTTCTTTTCCATCCTTCCTCTAGTTTCTGTGTTCTTTTAGTTACCTCTTTTATTTGCCCTTTAAGTTCATTCACTGTTTCATCAATTTTTTTATCCATTTTACCAATTCTATTATCCACCTGTTCTAATTTAGTTTCCAAATTTTTTTCACTTTCTTTAATTTCTGCAAACATCTTCAATATTTCTGCTCTAAAATCTGACTCTTGTTTTGACCCTTTCCTGTCCCCTGGGGTTCCTTCCCCGGATTTCTTCATCTTCCCCCAATCTCAATTTTATACACCAAATAAAGTAATATTCGGATTATTACTATCAACCAATATCACATCAAACAATATCAGACAATATCACATCAATTAACAAATAGTCCTTTCCCCCTGGGAGTCAGAAAGGGTGTAGTCAATAAATCCAAATGTTATTAATAGAGGTAGGATGGTAGGATAGTACGATGGTCGGATGCTACGACCCTTCTCTTCTCGCCACCACTTAGGCTAATCCTTCTTCTGCCACCAATTAGGCTATTTCCAATTAAATAAGGGCAGTCAGAACCAAAGTATCCAATCCGCAATAATCCAAACAAAGGCGTCGATAAATGTGTAAAGGAATTGGTCAGTTATAATCCAAAGGTCCAAATTTTTCTTTTTTTTAAAATTGTCCCAAAAATTAAATCCAGATCCCTTCAATAATTCTTCTCAAATTGGAGGTAGAAGCAGAAAAAAACACAATTTTGCCAAAAAAGAAAGAGAGAGCATAAAAAAGAAAAAATTTAGAGTTTGCCAAAACAACAACAAAATCCAGGAAGAGAGTCTCTCAACCGAAGTTCAGTACTATAACCTCAATAAAATAGGTCTTGATCCAATTCTAAAGTTTCCAAATTTGGATAATTCCAAATTCCAAATAAAAAAAGAAAAAGTTTAACCAATTTCTAAGCTTGGGGGTCAGAAATTAATGTACAAAAACAGCCGTCAAAAATAGCCAGTTCCGAAAAAAACATGTTGTAATTCCCTGTTTGCCCACAGGGTTTTAGACCACAGTCTATGGCCAAATTTTACTTATTTTCCCCAAAGCTTATAAAGAAACAGAGGAAAGGTAAAAGCAAAATTATTCTCCTTCTACCAACAACAAAAAATAACAAAACGAAGAAACAGCAGCAAGAGACTACCAAACACTAACAAAAGTTGTGTAATGGCGTTCAAATCATTCCTTCTTCTCTGCGTTCCAAACAAGAAGCATTGTTCTATAAATAGTAACAATGGAGTCTTAAGCTCTGTTGCGCAGATATTTAAACAGTCACAGATTCCAATTATCACGTACTCCTCCTGACCCCGTACTAATTTCCTCGAGGGCTTAGGGTTTCTACCTCCCTCCTCTTTTTTTTTTACTTATGTTCTCACTACCGCTGCAACAGTTACTTTAAAAAGTAACCGTTTTCAAAGTTTTCAAAGGGGCAGGGAGACGGAGCCGCTAGCGGCAACTCACTTTCGGTTTCCAGCTCCGCTTGCGGTCCTGCGTCTATGCTGATTTCAGAGAAAGCCGACCTCCGTTGTTTTAGCTTTCAATTCCGAATCCTTCCTTCCGCCAAATCAGTTCTTTTTTGTTGTAATTAGGTCCGAATTTCTTATAGTTTGAGAATTGAGCACTCCCCCTGCGAACTCGGGGCTTTGCTTTCCGAAGGCAGCAATGGCTTCCCTTCAGCCCGCTTCCCTGCTCGCCGTTCTCTTCGCTCCGATAGGAGTTACCTGACGGCCGGGCGGTTAGCGTTTCGGCTTCAGCGGGAACCTGAACTCCTGGACCTCCTCCAGAGAGTATTTTCGGGGGCTACTGCGCCCTGTAGCACCCCCTTTTCCCTCGGAAAACCCGGGATTCCCTCAGCGGAGAGAATCCCCGTCCGCTCTGGTGTCGGGCTCAACCGGAAGTCCCGTTGCCTTCTGATTTCATCATGATGCGTAGATCAGAGAATGAGAGGCTGACCTCCCCTCTCCTCCCCACTTTCACTCGACCCAGACTCAGACCTCTGCTTATCTGCTGATTGCCTAGCAGCGCTCTGGCCACCTTCCAACTCTTCCTCTCCTTGAGAGCTAATAGAGTCTTCTCCGCAAAGGGGAGTCGAACTGCCCTTTCCTGATTCTGTCAGCCAGTTCTCATCTGCTGAGTCGGTCCCTTGTACAACTAGTTCCATTTCTGAGTCTGACTCATCCCCTGCGCTTTGGAGGACACATTCCTGACAGTACCTGGCCTGGCTGACTGCTGGCACCAGGGTTGGTTTGACAATATTGGCCACTTGTGAGCACTGATACCAACATTCAGGCCTCCAAACAATCCATCAGATCTCACCATGTCCTCCATCCCCACACTTATTCTTTTACCTAAACAGAGAAAATGTTCTTGGAGTAAATGAAGACTTTTGGCCCACACTGCCTTACTTGCTTCAACAATTCTTTTCAAGACATAGATGAAAATCCTCAAACAAATAGGCTTCGACAGGACTATTGCACCAATGGGGCCAATGTTTGAAATAAGCCTTAGGATAGCTTGACTGCAGGCAATTACAAAGCAATCTACTGACTTAATTGAATTGCTCTTTTGTAACTTGAAGGGCGAGAATACTAGTAGCAAACTTTGGGTTTAATTTTTTTTTCTTGGGGGCTGGATTTTTTAACAAAATAATTCTTACCTAGAATACAAAGTATAATTAATTGGCAATACTTTTGGATAGAATACTTCTGACTCATTTAACAGGCAATAAGTACTTCAGTCTGATAACATGAAGTAGTTAATTTGCTCATAGGCATCCTTCAGTTGGAACAAGTAGCAAAGGAAAATACATAGCTGTTTAGGTTGGAATGGTTTTGCTTGCTATTATTATGACTGATTTATATGTTTCTATAGTGTATCTGCCAAGTTGTTAATTAATAAGGCAGGGTAAGAAATCATGAGACTATATTGGCTGTGAGTCCTGGAAGATCTGCTCCCTGCCTTATAGGCCCCACCTGGCCTGAGGGCCCTGACAGACTCCAGCTGCAAAAGCTGGCTCTGTGAACTGCCCTGAGACCCCTGGGTATAGGGCGGTGTGTGTGTGTGTGTGTGTGTGTGTGTGTGTGATAAATAAATAAATAAATAAATAAACAAACAAACAAACAAACAAACAAACATCTTGACTGGGAGTCCAGGAAACCTGATCCCTGCATTGCAGGCCTTTTTCTACCTGGCCTAGGAGGGCAGGACCCTGACTGACTCCAACTACAAAAGCTGAGGCTGCTGAACAGACTCTTGGGATAGGATGTTTTGTTAGGAGAGTTGTTGCAGGAGGGTTGTATCTTTTTTTTAGATCTTGTGATTTATGTAGAAATTGTTTAGTTAGGTTATGTATTTTTTGTGTTTAATTTATTGTTTATGACTACTTTTTGTAGATATGTATTTTTTTATGTCGTAAGCCACCTTGAGCATGTTTTGAACTGTGGAAAGGCAGCATACAAATAAAATGATATAAGTATGTGAAATAAAATAAATAATAATAAAGACATATTTTTCTTCTTTGTCAACAAACTTTATCACCAAGTCAAAGGAATTTAAATTAACGTAGACTTCAATACTACATCTAGTTAAGATGGAAGGATTGCAGATTACATCCGAGTAGACAGGTCTACAGGGTTGCCAGCCCCCTAGGGCTGACCTGAAGCCTCCAGATTTGCCTGCCTTTCCTCAAGTGGGTGGCAAGGAGAGGGCTAGAATGCCCAGGTGGGCAAAAGCAGATTAAAATTATGAAGATGATGATGATGATGATGATGATGAATGTGCATGCAGCTTTCAAGCTCTCATCCTCTCACAATGAACCACCATCTCTGCAAATTATTGCATAGACTCTCAGGGGCTGCCCCCTGCTCCCCAAGACCAGCCCTAGTTCTCAAATTAGGGTCCTGAAAACTCAGTGTCTGTGATACATGTGTAGATAGCATTTTGGCTCAAACCAATGGGGATTTTTTAAAAAAACAAAACAGCCCTGGGGGCGGGGAACACTGGATAAGTGTGCTCACCTCTCACCCTGGCTGGAGCAGCAGAACTTGTGAACTGGCAGTACAGTCATACCTCATGTTACGTTTGCTTCATGTTACGTTTTTTCAGGTTGCGTCCCGTGGTGACCCGGAAGTCCTGGAAAGGGTTACTTCCGGGTTACGCCAATTGCGCATGCGCAGAAGCACTAAATCGCGCTTTGCGCATGTGCAAAAGTGCCAAATTGCGCCACATACCTGCACAGATATGGCGCTTCGGGTTGCGGGCTTTTCATGTTGCGAACGGGCCTCCGGAACGGATCCTGTTCGCAACCAGAGGTACCACTGTATATCTACCAGTTCACCACACTCTACCCCCCAGCCAGTCCTATTCACCTAAATTCATATAACGATTTTGTAGTTCTATATAGTTCAGATGAGTGAGACACTCCCTCTTTGTTCCCCACCCTGATATGGATTTGGTCTCTACTTATTTTGGTCTCCAGCCATGATTTGCCATTGTTACTTTTGCTGATAGGTTTCAAAATGAAATGGGTATTGACAAGCCCTGCATCTCCAAGTGCTCTTACGTCAGCAAAATCTACACAATATATCTCTACTTCCATTCTGTATATATAGAAAGAGAAGTGTGATAGATGCTTACTCCGTGACATTTATCTTCACACCCATTAAAAAGATAACTCTCGCCACTGTTGTAAAGGAGCTGGGAAGATAAATGCTTCAACAGAGCCATTTTGTTATTAGGTTTTGGGGAAGAATTCTTCCCTCCTGAGAAGCTCCAAGTGGCCTGATGCCTTTACTGAGAAAGGCATGTCTTGGGAAACATCAGAGGAGTCAACCCCTAGTCAACTCCCCAATAAAATATTTGAGAGGCCTGCCCCCCAAAAGTTGATGGGCATTGCATTTCAAATGGGGGCTTACCTGGCCCCCATATTTTATTCAAGTTGGCACCTCTGGGAAACATTGAAATTGTTTGTGCACAAAGATTGATACAGTACTAATTTTTTAAAAATGCAAGACAAGCCCACTTAGCTCCTTCATGAAACCATACATAGGTATGCTGAGGTTATTGTTTATGATGGTGATGAGATAGACACTGTACCCATAATCCCTGTCCGTTATTGGTAACATCTCCCAATCATATTCTTACCAATCTTCCCATGCAAACCTCACTTTCAAGCATCCCCACCAACTGCACCCGCAACCCAGCTAATCCTCAGCCAACTGTATGTTGCAAAGGAAGTTCTGGTCTTCAAAGAAAAAAGAGGAGGCAGTATTAAGCATAATTTACAGGCAGCTCATTCAACCGTCTCCATAGGGCAACACAGTACCATACAAACAACAGCACTGTCAGTCGCCTTCTGTCTTTCAACATGTAATAACCAGAGATGATGGGAACTGCATGGCACCTGGCTGGGAAAGCCTACTTTAGGTGGACTACTATAGTCAGACAACAACAATTAACCAAGAGCACTCCTAATCTCTATTTCGGAAAACTCGCAATGGACAAACACCAGTTGACAAGCAACCATTAGATGTTTTGGTAAGGACAGAAGAATGGCTGTATACCAGGCTTCCTCAACCTCAGCCCTCCAGATGTTCTGAGGCTACAATTCCTGTCATCCCTGACCACTGGTTCTCCTAGCTAGGGATCATGGGAGTTGTAGGCCTAAAACATCTGGAGGGGCCGAGGTTGAGGAAGCCTGCTTTCTACAGATGTGGAAGTGCAGGATCTGGACTAAGAGTCGAAGGTAAAGGAATGACCAGCAAATGCTTTCTGATATTCTCCAGGTTAGCTTGTCATCCCCCCACTCCCTTAAGTTTAAAACATTGTACAGATTCTCATCACCCAAGCAACTGTGTCTGATAGATTGCTTGGCATTCAGTACTACATTCCATGATTAGAGTTAACCAGCATCCTGGTGAAAGGCAGAACTGGAGATTCATTATGCTAACAGAGCAACTGAGAATTTGTTAGCTTTTTCAGTAGGTCTGATATAGGAATAATTATGGGGGAAGCACTGGCAAAACTTGTCACCTTCATTCTAAAAAAAATAGGCGGATTCAATATATCTGAAAGCACAGCCAGTGTTTACCTTGTTAGCTTCACTGAGACCACATATCAGATACATCTTTTGTATTATTCATACTATAAAAGGACCACAAGAAAAGCCATTCCTTTCTTTCCATCACCTTGTGCAGATGTTAAATGCAGAAAATGTGCAAGGGATTCAAAGATAAAACTTACAGTGCAACCCATGTCTACTCAGAAGCAAGTCCCATGGAGTTTTGTGAGGCTTGCTCCCAGGTAATTGGGTACCTGATTGCAATCTCAGGGAAATTTTATTTTCTACATCAAAAAATTATGTTAATCTAGGAAAAATATTAGATATATCACAATTTAAATGACAACAAATCAATGATTGTGCAACTGTCAAGTCTGAAGCAAGGAGCCTCCCTGTGCAAATTTCAGAGCCCTTGAAAGTCAAGTTCTAAAATCAGAGGTTCCCCCATGAGTGGAGGAGAATTATTGCTTCATACAGTCACCCCAAAACTCATACAGAGCGATGAGAACAACGTAGGCAAAGTTAGCACACTTGGGACTAATCTGCACTGGTCAGTTAATATGTTTAAAATGTGTTATAAAAATGTGACACCAGAGGGCGCTGTAGAGCAGCAATCGGTCATCAATGGGAAATTTCATTGAGAGCTATATTATGTGGGTTTTTAAGTGTTTGTTTTTTTTTCAGATCAGTGTAGATCCAGCCTTGGTCTCACAATGTCTCCCCTCTTGCATGATGGCCTTGCAGTATATGGTCTCGGAATACCTGAAGACATCTTGAATCAGCCACAGGAAATAACATAATGCAACAGAATTAAAAGTTATTCAAAGACCAGAGACAGTTCAAAACCAGTTCAATAAAAGCAAATAAACATTTTTTTCAATAAAAGGCTTAGTAATGAATTGTTCCTGCTAATCGTAATCAAGGACTTCTGGTGAGTCACAACAAACCACACAACCTCTCATCAGATATATAGAAAGCCAGACTTCCTGTATCTATCATTTAATTACTGTTGAATGATTTCCCTGCTAGTGACCCAAACCAAATGTAAAGATTTGGAATCTCCAGGGGAGGAGGTGGAATGTAACTTTACAGTAAACACTTTATTAGTCTGCTAATCATAAATGGCTTTTTAGAAATTCTTCAGTGAAGTATGGATGGATAGCTGTAGCGTAAGTGTAAAAATGTGGTCTTTTTTTAAAAAAAATGTGCTGACTAGTATAAAACAAGAACATTTGTAATGAACAGCATGTTTAATTCCCGATGTTGAATTCTGAGCTGTCGCACAGAAGATGGATTAGATTTGCTCCAGGGTGCAGGATTGGAACCAAAGTATGGAAACTGTAGAGAAACAGATTTCTGCTAAACATTCAGAGAAATGTCCTAATGATACAAGTTGTTTGCCAGTGGAACAATCTGGACGTGGCAGCAGGCCTGACTCACCCATGAGGCAAGGAGAGATGACTGCCTCAGGTGGAAGGATTCGCCGGGGCAGCAGAAACCTGATGTCAATCTTTCTTGTTCCTGGTGTAGATCTTCCCTCACCACTTCTTCCCTGGCACAGGTCTGCCTCAGGTGCCAAAATGTCTTGGGACGCCCCTGGGTGGTAGACTGCCAGTGGCCAGAGGTATTTAAGCAAAGAGCAGATTATTTCAGAGGTCCATTCCAACTCTGTGATTCTCTCTATGTGTTGGCTCTGCCCTTGTTAAACACATACCGTACTTTTCTGTGTATAACACCCCCCCCCTATTTTGGGGGACTGAAAATTTAGAAAATGGGGGGGTTGTTGACCTTTTGGGGGGAGGATTGCCCACAGTTGTTGAGCTTTGGGGGGCAATAGTTAAACTTTTTTTAGGGGGAAATGCTCACCCACCAGACCAACACTGCCACTCGCGTGCATCGACAAAGCAACCTATCCCCTGTCCCATCCCAAAAAAAAAACAGCAAATCGCCCACCCAATTGCCACAGCAGCAGTCAATCAACAACAGCCCTTGCAGCAGCCACCAATAACAATCTCCAACTCATGGCAACAACCAATCCCACGGCCCCACAGTACATACCCATGTATAAGATGACCCCTAATTATGAACATGATTTTGGAATTAAAAAAACCGTAGTCTTATACATGGAAAAGTACGGTATATGCACAAAGTGTGTAAAAAATCCTTTTGCAGAAGTGATTGCAACATGGTCCCATCTTCACCATACATCAGGTAAGCTGAAAAAGTGTATTTTCCTCCACTGCCAGCAAAGGCAATAAGACTAGCAAATGGAACTTGGTTGTTTTTGCCATGATTAGCAGTTTGTGTTAACACTGAGGTGGGCTTTTTCAATGGTGGCAGCAGTGCTGTGGAATGCCCCTCACTTCTGAAATATGAGAGGTCCCATCAGTACTAGCCATGGAAAAATGTTTGTTTCTCCTGCAACCAAAGCACTGTGACAGCTCAGAGGGAATGGCACCCAGACCATCCCAATCTATCATTATTTTGGTTAGAGAAGCTGACGCCAAGCCTGCCATCTTAATAAAAATGCTGTAGCAGAAGACGAGTACATCTCCCTCCCCCCCCCCGAACATGCTGGTATTTTCTAAATTTAAACTCACTCCGTGATTGAAGTGAGTATAGTTTTCCTGAAGGTTGATGGGCACCTAGCAACCAGATAGAGTAATTTATCACTGTTAGGAAATAGCAGCTTCCAACCACAGAAACAGTTTTAAGCAAAAGTGTGTTTGTGTATATGTGTTCTCATCATTTGAATTTACTCTAATTTTTGTCTTTGAAAACCTCATTTTGAGCTTCATTACAAACAGCAGGGGAAAATCTTACAATAATTCAAAAACAGAGTTCAGAACATAGGGTTCTCTGCTTCCGAAAGCATAGTAAATGGCAACATGTACAATTAAACACACCCTTCCTGCTCTGAGCTCATACTAACACCCCATGTATACATCATTCGAAGGCATCTGGGTAAGATTTCCAGTGATCAAATATTTATCCAAATTACAAAAAAGTAAAAGCAGCCTTGTTGACCCATCAGAATAATAGCAAAATCCATATTATGGCCAACTAAAGTATCACAAAAGATCAAACACATACACACATATAATGAATTGCAGGTGTTCTGGATGAATTATGTTAATGGTATAATGTATTCATGTTTATGTTTTTAAATATGTTGCAAGTCTCTTGGAGACCTCTGAGTAACAACTGACTAACAAGTCTAATAAATAGTGTGTAAATGTTTGAGTTCCCCGGAACTCTTCATCAGGCTAGATCATAAACTGAGCAGGGAGGACTTGGCTAATGTTGAAGCCAAGGAGTCTGAATGTGGTCACAGACCATCTTGACTGAGATTATGACCAGATGAAGAATCAGTGACTATTTTTTTTTTAATGATTCTTGGCTTAAGCCATTATTCAAAAAACTCATGTTCAGACTGTGGCCACATTCACACTATACATTAAAAGAACTATGATACCAGTTTAAGTAGTCATGGCTTCCCCAAACAAATTCTGGGAGCTGTAGAGCTACAGAGTTCCCTGTGAAGAGGAATTTATTTTTGAACAATTCTGAGAATTGTAGCTGTCTGGGAGGGAAACAGTGGTCTCCTAACAGCTCTCAGCACCCTTAACAAACTGAAGCTCCCAGAATTCGGGGGGGGGGGGAGCCATTGCTAAAGTGGTATCATAGTGCTTTGAATGCAAAGTGTGGATATGGCTTATGTGTCACCTTTTGAACACCAACTTCCCCAAGCCCCAATCTGGTGCCCATATCTGCTAAATCACATGTGTACAGACTGAGGTATAATATGTGGGACCTTGTTGTTGTTTAGTCGTGTCCTACTCTTCATGACCCCATGGACCAGAGCACACCAGGCACTCCTGTCTTCCACTGCTTCCCACAGTTTGGTCAAATTCATGTTCGTAGCTTCGAGAACACTGTCCAACCATCTCGTCCTGTTGTCCCCTTCTCCTTGTGCCCTCAATCTTTCCCAACATCAGGGTCTTTTCCAGGGTCTTCTCTTCTCATGAAGTGGCCAAAGTATTGGAGCCTCAGCTTCAGTATCTGTCCTTCCAGTGAGCACTCAGGGCTGATTTCCCTAAGAATGGATAGGTTTGATCTTCTTGCAGTCCATGGGACCTTATAGTGCAGGAATAACTGCGCTGCAGTTTGTCCTATAAAAAGAAGAACACAGAGAGAGATGCAGGCCAGCCCAGCAGGAGAGTAGGAGTACACAGCCTCCAGCAAACATGCTCACAAGAGGTTCAAAAAGGGCACATCAATGAAGTGGCAAGAGCAAGTAAGGGCAAGTTGGTCTTTGCCAGCTAGACGACCATGACAGCACTGCTTTTCCCAGCAGTAGGGAGTAATAATACATTTAAATGTAATTAAAACACTAGACCTTAACAAAATAAAAGGAGACAGTTGAGCAGCTTAGAAGTATACCAGATGAAATATCCAGTAATATCCAGAAATATCCAGTCTATAACCCTTGAACAACCACAATCCACACTGGAATCACAAAAGGAACAAGTTGGTTAAAAATATGCAGGGAGGCACTATGGGTTAAACCACAGAGCCTAGGACTTGCCAATCAGAAGGTCGGCGGTTCGAATCCCCACGACGGGGTGAGCTCCCATTGCTTGGTCCCTGCTCCTGCCAACCTAGCAGTTCAAAAGCACATCAAAGTGCAAGTAGATAAATAGGTAAACGGCGGGAAGGTAAACCGCATTTTGGTGCGCTGCTCTGGTTCGCCAGAAGTGGCTTAGTCATGCTGGCCACATGACCCGGAAGCTGTATGCCGGCTCCCTCGGCCAATAAAGCGAGATGAGCACCGCAACCCCAGAGTCGGTCACGACTGGACCTAATGGTCAGGGGTCCCCTTACCTTTACCTTCAGACACACACACACACTTCCCAAACTATGAAATACTGTACTTGGAATTGTGGGTAATAACTGCAATATCTCAGTGACAATAGCATCCTGGAAAACAGTGCAATCTGGAGCAAACACCACATACAACAAATGTGCATTTATTGTGGGACACACACGCCATGCACCAACTATGTGAAAATCCTAAGAAGTGTCCATAATTCCTCATCGTATAGTTTGCATCTTCTGCTTGCAGAATGTGGGGCTTTCAGCACAGCATCAGTTAAAGTCAGCATTTTACAATGGCAAGAAACCTGGCCAGGCTTGGTGCCCTTGTTAATGTTACAGACGACACAATGGATAGGATCAATATTGTAATGAAAATAATATTAAATCAGAGCTGGGGGAAAGAACATATTTGAGGGGGGGCAGGGTTTTGCAGTTACCTTTTGCTCATGGAATTGAACCAAGACTTTTTCAATCTATTGAAGCCTGGCTTTCAAGGAGGCTGCAAAAAGAAAATCTGAAGAACACAATAGAAAACTGCTACACTAGCAAGAATAATACAAAAGGGTGAATCAAACTGCATCAACCTTGTATCAATACAAGAGGAGCAAAGCAATAGGGCATTCCATTAAAGAGCTGGCTGAGATAACTGCAGGAGATAGTTCAGCAGATACAGTTGACCTTTGGTGACAATGATAACATTATGGGAGATATTTATTTGTATTTATGAATTTATGGCCTCATCTACACCGCCCTAAGCAGCTCAGCTCAGGACTAGGGAAGCTTATAAAATTATGTCCATCTGAAGTTCTCTCAAGATTTGGATATTCCAAATTATCACTCAGGTTTGCAGAGCTCAGATTTTCCATGCTTCAGTTCTGATGTACGAACTTGGATCAGAATGTGCTGTTTGTTGCAGTTTTCTCTTCACATCTTTCTCTCTTTCATCCTTACAGATTACGGGTGTACAGAAGCGCGTGCACACATGGATGAAAACACAATGCAAAGGGAAATTTTGAAATGTCATTTCCTGGGACTTTACCATGTGTGTTGATAAAAACACAGCACCAAAAGGAATCCTGGTATGATTCATTTTGCGTAGTGTGTTTTAAATCATTTGTGCCCATGACATGCTACAGTAACCTATTGAGTGGGGAGGGAAGACATGTATGGCACACTGAAGACACTGTGCCAAAATGTGAAGTTAATTTTAGAAATTCTCTAAACTAAAGTGGAAGACAGGCAAAAACAATAACAGACCACAGGAGAACACACCTAAAGCATGCCTAACATGCATATATATGAGTGAAAATAACATACAAAAATTAATTACATATGGGGAAATTGTTTGTTAAACATGTTTATTAGGCAAAAAAAATGCATACAAACATGTGTATATTAAGAGGAATTCTCACTAAAATGCTGATGGGTTTCTCGTGGGCACCTGTGTAGAATTATAACAATACCAAAGGAATCCATCCCTTCCTTGGGTCTTATTGTCAACATTTTCAACTGCATATTATTTCATAATCCATATTTTAAATCTGTCCATATTGTCCATAGTACTTGTTACATTACAAGTGTTATTAAAACCCTGCTAATGTTTTCATCTGCTTACAGTGGTCTCCTAAATAAATTATTTCCCCCCCCCCATTCTTTCCTAAAGTTTTTGTCTTCTTGGTTCGTGAGCTTTCTGGTCAGTTTTGCCATTTCAACATAGTCTATCAGCTTAGTCTGCCATTCCTCTCTGGGCGGGACTTTATCTTCTTTCTATCTCTGGGCTAGTAACATACGCGCGGCCATTGTTGCATACATTAAAACTCTTTTCTGATCCTTTGGAATATCAGTACCTACAAATCCTAATAAAAAAGGTTTCTGGTTTTTAAATAATAGTTACTGTATTTTAAACATTTATTTTTCATTTCATTATATATCATTTCACAGAATGCTTTTATTACTTTACACGACCACCACATATGATGAAAGGTGCCTTCTTTTCAGGCATTCATTCCCAATCACCACACAGTCATTGCTGCTCAATGTGTAAAGGTCAGGGGTGGGATGGGCAGGGCTGGCATGCACCAGGACATTGCAGGGAGACCAGTGTGGTTTTCTCCATGCCCTAATCTCCCTGGTCATGACGGGAATTCTCTGTTCAGGTGAGGTGCTCTTGTTGCCCACCAATCACTGAGGACGCTTCCACAACAGAAAAAGAACAGCTGCACTGAAAGGACTCTTGACAATTTACTAAATGTTTATCTATCAAGGTGATCTGCTTTACACATCCGGAATCAAATACTAAACTTCTTCTGCCCCCCACCCCACCATAAATGCCAGAGTTTTTTACTACCTTTCTCCTATTTCCTATGAAACAACTGCTACTTAGATAGATGTTCCTTGTTTCAGAAGAGGCCTCTTTCCTGTGGTCTTGTTACATTAGACTACAGAAAGTGAAAGAGTGCTATCGGGTGAACCAATTTACACAGAGGAATTGTTTCTCAACAAGCACAGAAGCAGCTTAACAAGTTGTCAATTTGAAATGTTTCAACAGGAGACAGAATGGAAAATACTCAACTCCACTGCAGTGCTACCGCAGCTGCTGAGATCACTTAGGTGGGGGAAATGGAAGGCTCTTGACAGTAAGAAAAGGAGTAGGTGGAACAAGCTCTCATTCCTGAAACCACCACTTCTACAGGAGTAGCACTAGGGGCAGGGAATGAGCAAGGTGGGAAAGAAAGGGTTAAGGAGGTTTTCAAGAGGCCAGTTCTCCTGCAAACATGAGCTGTTAGGAGAAGGATGTTCAGGAAACGCATGCACTTGTTCACAGAAACATAGGGAGCTGCCTTATATTGAGTCAGACTCAGACCACTGGTCGATCTAGCTCAATATTGTCCACAAGCAGCCCTCTGGGATGTCAGACAGGGGTCTCTCCCAGCCTTGCTTGGCTATGCCAAGAATTGAGCCTAGGAACTTCTGCATTCAAAGAAGATGCTCAACCATTTTGCTACTGCCCTACCCAAGTCTGTGTAACGGTTCAGGTGTATGCATGTATGCCAGCAATCTTGGGAGGGGACAAGATTGTACATCATTTGAGGGAGTTGAGGAACTGCCCAATGTTGCCCTCTCCTTGAGTTGCAAGTCTGATAGCAAAATGGCCCTGAATATTGAAACACGCCCTGGAGTTGTTGAAAGTCAGGGAGGTGTTATAGTTAGAATCTGGTTTCAAATCTCCACTCACGAATAAAGCGCAGTGGCACTGCTGCCCAGCCAGGACCCTAAAGAGAGCCTCCCCTGCTTTAGGTTAAGAGAAAGTCAAGGGTGAATGAACTAAATCAAGCCAGGAAGTCCCACTCAAAGCACCTGAATTCTGCCGACAAGCACTTGAAACCCTGCTGGAATTCTTACAGCACCCCTAACTGGGTGAGGTCCACATTCACACCATACATTAGGCAAGAGGGGTTTGTTTCTAGCCAATAAGGCAAGATGACTCATCCCGGACACCCAAGAAGAAGAAGAAGAAGAAGAAGAAGAAGAAGAAGAAGAAGAAGAAGAAGTAGAGTTTGGATTTGATATCCCGCCTTTCACTCCCTTTAAGGAGTCTCAAAGCGGCTAACATTCTCCTTTCCCTTCCTCCCCCACAACAAACACTCTGTGAGGTGAGTGGGGCTGAGAGACTTCAGAGAAGTGTGACTGGCCCAAGGTCACCCAGCAGCTGCATGTGGAGGAGCGGAGACGTGAACCCGGTTCCCCAGATTACGTGACTACCGCTCTTAACCACTACACCACACCGGCTCTCAACCACTGGCTCTTAACCAATACACTCACACTGATTTCTCTCTCAGTAGGAAGATGAAACCCGAGAACTCAGGGTTTCAGGCCGTCAATCATTGCTGTCAACAACAGTAGAAGCTCAGCTCAGCAATCCTGAACAAGCAAAATGCTTGCATAGGATCTCTCTCTGGGAGCAGAGAGAGGAAAGTTGTAGAGCTAAAAAAAAACCCGGACCACATTGACTGCTGTTAAAGAGCAATGTGTTACTTTGTATTTTGTAGCATTTATATGTAACTATTTTAATACTGTTTCCAGTAAAAAATTAACGTTATTGTGGTGGAGAGCAAATTCACTTCTACTCTACACAAGGTTCTGGTCAGGGATCCCACTTGCATCAACAACATATTTTATATCCATTTTGTGTTTATGGAGGATTTTGGATTCATGCCAGTGATGTCATACTGTAGCTGCCCCCAGTTCCTCTTGGCTGCATAACCTCCAAGTTACAATAAAACACCACAAATAAGACACAAGTCAGATACTACATAGAAATGGGGGGCATGTTCAGCTCAGACAATGTAATCCTTCCTGACAACCCAGCTTACTGGGTGGTGTGAATATAATTGTGATGACACAGGTAAAAACCTGCATTGCAAGAAAGGAGAAAGCAAACAAACCAGTCAGACTAGCCCCTCCACTTTCTTAGAGTAACCACTGTCTCCAAGTGGATATTTATTTTTCTCTGACAGCACACTAAGCAGCCTTTTCACCTTTTGGACTTTGGCCCAACTTACTCCGAATACTAGGTAGGGTGGTATGACAATTAGACATAATGTGACTATAAGGCCACAGACCAATTTCTTCCCCAAAGAAATTATGCTTTTGTTTAAGAATGTAGACTGCAAACATAACCCCACACAAGCACAAATAAAATTACTTCTGAGTAGACATGGTTAAGATTGCAGTCTTAGTAAGGTGACAAGTTAAAAAGTTTGAAAAAATGAATTTTTTAAAAAGCTAATTTTACAGGAGAAAGCTTTTGTTAAAAAGATACAAGTGCATCCAGTTATACCTATACTTGACCATTATTATAATCGGTCTTTGAAAAAAGGTTGTGCATAAATTGAAAGGGGAAATAACTATTTATAAAAATCAGACTAAACGATATGAAAACTGTTCCTCTTCACCTCTCTCCCCACCTAGATGTCATTAATCCAAAGGGACTAATTGAGGTTTCAAGGCCGTTTAATCTCAATAGTCTGATTCCAGTGGCATTCATAATCATGTCTGCCTAAGTAAAGCTTATTGCACTCTGACTTTGGACAGTGTATTGTAAAGGTTACTTACTGCAGCTTGTTTGATGGCTTTTCATCCGTAATGGCTTCAAGGCCAAACTCATGGGCACTGGGCTTATAGCAGTGTATAGATAATTACTTGAAAGTCTGCACCTTCTGGCTCCCTGCTGGTTGAGTGCAGTTGCTGTCACTTGGAAACTTAAGCTTTTTTGCATGCCACTACAACACACACACACACACACACACACACACACACACACACAGAGCAACTTGCAGTTTCAGTGGCAGTCCAAAAGCTAAATCCTAATAATTGCAGTAGCCAGGAACAGCTGTCTGGCTTTGAACAAGGGATGCTCTGCAAGCTACCATGGACCCATGGACAGGGTTCTGTCTTGGGCCCGGTCTTATTCAACATCTTTATCAACGACTTGGATGATGGACTCAAGGGCATCCTGATCAAATTTGCAGATGACACCAAACTGGGAGGGGTGGCTAACACCCCAGAGGACAGGATCACACTTCAAAACGACCTTGACAGATTAGAGAACTGGGCCAAAACAAACAAGATGAATTTTAACAGGGAGAAATGTAAAGTATTGCACTTGGGCAAAAAAAATGAGAGGCACAAATACAAGATGGGTGACACCTGGCTTGAGAGCAGTACATGTGAAAAGGTTCTAGGAGTCTTGGTTGACCACAAACTTGACATGAGCCAACAGTGTGACGCGGCAGCTAAAAAAGCCAATGCAATTCTGGGCTGCATCAATAGGAGTATAGCATCTAGATCAAGGGAAGTAATAGTGCCACTGTATTCTGCTCTGGTCAGACCTCACCTGGAGTACTGTGTCCAGTTCTGGGCACCACAGTTCAAGAAGGACACTGACAAACTGGAACGTGTCCAGAGGAGGGCAACCAAAATGGTCAAAGGCCTGGAAACGATGCCTTATGAGGAACGGCTAAGGGAGCTGGGCATGTTTAGCCTGGAGAAGAGGAGGTTAAGGGGTGATATGATAGCCATGTTCAAATATATAAAAGGATGTCACATAGAGGAGGGAGAAAGGTTGTTTTCTGCTGCTCCAGAGAAGCGGACATGGAGCAATGGATCCAAACTACAAGAAAGAAGATTCCACCTAAACATTAGGAAGAACTTCCTGACAGTAAGAGCTGTTCGACAGTGGAATTTGCTGCCAAGGAGTGTGGTGGAGTCTCCTTCTTTGGAGGTCTTTAAGCAGAGGCTTGACAACCATATGTCAGGAGTGCTCTAATGGTGTTTCCTGCTTGGCAGGGGGTTGGACTCGATGGCCCTTGTGGTCTCTTCCAACTCTATGATTCTATGATTCTATGATTCTATGATTCTATGATTCTATGACCCAACTGCCACATGAGTCAGCCTTGGATCAGAACCACTGTCTTATTCTTAGAATGAAGGGCTCCAACAATATGGTTGTATGTGTGCGCGTATGCACACTCACAACAGCTTTACCATATCTAAATTGTGATCCTTGGTGTGTGTGTTTTTGAACTACATAATTCCTTCCAAACTATACTATTAGACTTCAGGAAGATGGATGTGTTGTTAGCCTGAGCTTGAACAAGGGCAAAGTTTAATGTCAGAAGTTATTTGAAAAAGAATGAAAACCATTTCAGCTTTGGGGGATGCTTTTTTAGCGCTCTCTCTCTCTCTCTCTCTCTCTTTCTCTCTGCCAGACATGCCAACGATTCTTTTATGTTCCTATTAGGGAAGGTTACAGAAGGAAGCCAGCTGAGTCTGCTGAACTTCACATGTACTCGCGTGTCCATAGCTCCTATTCCCTCTGTCATCTGAGCATGCAATCTAGAGAGGAACAAAAGCAGAATATAATGAGTGCTGCAACCGGAGTTTCGACTTTAAAGACCTCCTTGCAGTCTGTTATTTGAAACAAGACTCCAGCATGTTAAGTGGTGCAGAAAAGGATACTGGCACCCTTCAGCCACAAAGCAGATGATCAACCAGTTGCCCATATTCAAAGCTGAATGAGCAGCTGCCTGAATCTTTTTGCCACCTTGTTGGCTCGCCTTCCCCATGTGCCTCCTATGGCAGTGGTTTCCTATAGAGGAATAGAGTCGGAAGGGACCCCAAGGGTCATCTAGCCCAACCCCTGTAGTGCAACCATGCCCAATCTGATGAACTCCAGATGTTGCTGGACTGCAACTCCCATGCTGATTGCAGCATCAGGGCTTGACAAGGCATGTGACCCTCACCTGTTCCAAGCCTGCTGCAGCTGAGGAGTCACACAGCTTCTCCCAGAGCTAGCGAGCCTCACCTGGCCAGGCTATGGGCTCTTGCCTGCCTCAGCCTCCTAGAGCAGCCCTCTCTCTGCTCCCTACACCTCAGAGCCCACCATATTAGTGGGGACAGGGGCCACTCTGGTGACGGGTTCTGCTGCTTTGATTCCTGTGTATTGACCTCCACCCCTTTGCCATCACCCTGTGAGTGCTTCCTTCTCCATCCCCGGTTTGCCCCAGTGTGTCCCAGTCTCAGCTACACCCTTCACCGGGATCCTCTTTCTCCTCTCTGTCATTCTGCCAGGTTCAGGTGATGGATTAGTCCTGTTTGAGACCCACCTGGAAATCTGATGCCATTCAGAGTTGGTAGCACTGGGATAAGTTCCCCAGTGATCTGACTTGTGTTCACCCTAAGTTGACCTTGTGAGCCTAGGGGTTGTCATGCTCCTGCAAACATGATAAAAGCCACTGCAGATTGAATCCAAGTGCACTCTTCTTGAAGTGGGTCATGGACCTTCCCCCCTTCCTACTCCAGGCCATCAACACTGGAAGCTGGAGCTAAGTGCTGGAAGACATTTGTCTCCGAGATGCACTGACCCTAATAGGAATGCTTGTTGTCTGCCTTCTGACTCACCCCTCTGTATTATAAACTCTAGGCTCTCTCTTTCCCAAGCAGTGGTATAAATGTCACTTATTTTGTTTTGAGACATAACACACTTTAGTCGGGGATTTGTTGCTTTGTGGGGTTGTGCCTATATGCATTGAACTAAGGAAAGCAGCTTCTAATCATAAAACTATATGCAGCCCTAAACAATGCATGTAACAATGTCAGTATTGTAGAACAGATGATATTTGCAGCACAAAACTAAGAAACATATATATTCCTCATGGCCTCTGAAAACCCTCCTGCCCTGATCTGAGGACTTCTAATGCATGGAAATGGAGGCAGCCCAGCATGTTTTAGCACTGATGTAGTGAGTCTTATTTCTAATCATTAATACCATTTTCAACTGGTTGAAGGTTTTGAATCTAATTTTAACAAGCATATTTGGATTGTTTAGGGGGATATTCAGCCCAGTTCATTTTGGTAATTATATGAGATGAGATGATTTCAGCAAAAGTTATTTGTTAGATGGTGTTCTACTTTATTACTTTCTTGCAGTTATTAAATAAATCAATATCTTTAATAAAAAAAAACAGAGTTGGAAACCAAATTAGAGACTCAGGTTTGCTTTGTTTCACATGGGAAATGTGTGTGGAGGCGGGGAAATGACAAGACACCTAAACCATACAACAACAAGACATGTGCATTAGTAACATGATCCTTCTTCCCTAAATGCCACCTTTCCACAAATTGTCAATATATTTCAAAGGCATCTTGCCTTCAGTGACAGATTCTGAATCCTCAAGAGACAACTTCTTCTATCTGAGGGTGACTGGTGTGGAGAAAGAAAAAAATTCCATGGGTCCCTGGCTAATCATGTTAAATTGTTGGTGTGGTGCTCAGCTAAGTTTTACTCAGAGCAAGCCCATTGAAATTGATGGACCTAACCCAGCTAGTTGAATACCACCTTTGTTTTTAACCACACTACTCTGTTTTCTTCTCTTGCATGTTTCTTGTTGACTACAGTGACATCTACTGCTGCCAGGCAGATTTTAGGAAACAGCACAAAAAAGATGCATACTATGCTGAGGACTCATGAGTGCCCAATTGGATTGATATCTGAACCACAGCAGCAATAGCAACCAATGCAATTTCCAGAATAGAATGGAGCCAGGATTCAGTGTATATATTCTTAGCACACTTAGGGCTAATTTGGATGTCTACTTAACACTGGCTCTTTAAGATCTGGGTCAACATGACTTTTTAACGGGTGTGTCAGTTTTAATGTGTCAGTTCCATAATGCCAATGCATGTAACATTATCCTATTGTCATGGGCTGGCTGGGCAGAGAGGAGTGGTGGAAGGTACCCCCTGGGGAACCCCTAAGGGACGAAGGCTCAAAGCCTGGGGATTGGTGGTGGGACAATAACAAGTGGTCAGAAGGAGAAGACAGAGAAGATTGGGAGGAGGTATTGGAAGCTGAAGAGGTAACAGGGTTTAGTGAGCAGGAGGAGTCTGTGACAGAGAGAATCCCAGAAGCAGAAGCAGGAGAGGAGGAAGACGAAGAGGAAGAGATAAGTCAGGTCAGTGAAGAAGCTAGAGTGTCTCCCCCTCCTGCTGTGACAAGTTTCATTCCCCCCTGGTCTCTCAGAACCAGAAGAGGTATGCAGAGGGAGGAGTAGAGTCAGGCATGCCGACAGAGTCTCAGATTGCTTGGGAAGGACCCAGGGGAGGAGGAGACTTAGGCTGTTGTAGGAAAGCAGGGACCTTCAATCCTCACAACTGCCTCATAGGGGCAAGATCTACTGGGAAGAATTACTGTGCTCAATTAGGCCTAGCACTACTGAGCAGCCTTGTTTCTTCTAATAAAGAGTTAACTTCACTTACTCTGTGTAATCTATTGCTGACCCACTCCTGACACATACAACCTTTCTGAAACAACAGAAACCTCTTCCGAACAGGTGATCACAAGAGGAAAAGCTATCTGAGGTGTGATTTGGAGTGGGGTGGGGTGGACACGAAAGCAGTTAAATAATCATATCACTTTGTGCTTCTCAAATCCCCAATGATACTCCAGAACTGATGGATTCTGTTTAAAAGAAGCTGTCAGGGTAATGTTTCATGTGCCCTTGTATAATCTCTAGTTTGACCCTGAGAATAAACTATGGGAATAACATTACGCTAGCAACCCCTTTTTAATAGAGATGAAATACCGAAAGATGGTCTCTGCTTCTTAACAGAGCTTGAACCAACAGTGATTTGGCATTGGCCTAGATGAGATGACAAAAATCTTACATCAGGACTCCAGTTTGTTTCCTTCTTTTTTATTCTGCACAAGAAGCAAAACTTTTAGTCAGCTTTTAGCTTTGTACAGCTTGCTTGGCAAAATGTACAATTAGCAAGGTTTATCAAAATGAAGTCTCTGAACAGACCACTGCACAGACATTGCAGGTTAATGGTGTATGAAGCATTAGTAAAATCAGAACTGAATGTGCTGATGTCTCAAAGCCTTGGCGGCTGCTATGAGAAGCACGACAGCAAGGGATGTTTTTGGAGGTGAGCCCCAGGGCACAGGAGGAGGGGTGGAGAAATCGCAGGTTGCATCTGCAGGATTAATTCTGTACCATCGTAGCAAGATGCATGGCTCCTTCTCCCTTTCCCTCACTCACCCAGGCACCCAGACAGAAGTACACCTAAAAATCAGCACCTGTATCAAGGCATCCTAATGCATCCCATGAGGACACGGATTTAGAACCTGAGGAACCTGAGTCCAGCCACAAGTTCCCCATCGCCTAATCTAAAAAGGAGAACTATTGGCAAACCAATAATGATGTACACCTGGTTGGCAGAGCAATCCTAACTATAGAAAGCTCGGAACATATCCTGGCATAAATTACCCCTGTTCCAAACTCCATTCAGGAGAAACTTGGAGGAACTTTGATTGCCCTTTTGCCAGCCTTTTTCTTCTGGGTTGCTAGGGCATGTGATCAATATAAAGGGTTGGAATAGGTGTAAGTCTTTCTTTGCCCTGTCCTACCCCTGCAATGCCCCTTTTGGGGGATTCTCACTGGTGTAAATTATACCAATTTAAATTATGCTGGATGAGTCCACTGAAGCTAAATTAAAAGCAAGAAGTTGCCTCTGAGCTCCTAAATAGGTTGATAATTAACTTTTGTTGTTTTCTGCCAGCTAACGTGAGTGTTTAACCTTAGATCACATGGGAGGCTATTAAATTGCAAATTGCCATTTTGGAGGGAGTTACCTTTAGACTTTGTTCCCTGGCTCTTTGAGAGTAGGATGTAAATGAAGCTCTCTAGGAAAATAGCTCCAAGCAAAATGGATACTGTAAGGAGAGAGGCCTTTGCTTATAGATCTATTTGGATTATTTCATATTTTGTAAGATGCTGAGCCTATTCCTTGGACTGGCATATGTCTTATGGAACTGTCTGGATGTATCATTTGATGTTTTTGTTCTGTTTCTGAAGAAAATCATGCAAGTAAAGCTTTAATTAAACTTATGGGCCTTGGCAATGTTTTATTTCCAAAAAGGACTCAGTTTTCACGTTTCCAGTCACTTCAAACTGCACAATATTAATATTTGCAGAGTCTGTGCCAGGCATCAGGCTCAGAGTAAGTGCATAACTTGCTGTTTGCTTTCTCTCTACTTATTAAAGGGAGCTCAGTAGTGGAGCATCGACTTTGCATGCAGAAGATCCTAGATTCATTCCCTGGCAACAACATTCCCTGGATGTCTGAAATCCCAGAGAGCTGCTGCCAATCAGTGTAGACAGTAATATGGTGATCTGACTCAGTATAAGGCAGTTTCCCATGACACTGATCAAACAGCATCCTCCATCCAATGAAGCAAAATTAGCCTGAACCAGAGAACGGTACTGCATAATGCACTGAACAAATTTGCTTCCTTGTGCTTACCAGTTAAAATAAGACAGCATACATTCGTTAGATGACCATGTGTTCTCTTCCCGAACCTAGCAAAACTCTGCAGGGACAGATCCTGCAGTCATTTGCAGACGAATGAGGAGCCAAATGAGGCATGAGTCATAGCAATGCAAAAAGAAGTGTCACAAATGTTGACATTAAATACAAAGAGAAATGAGAAATGGTTCTGAGCAAGAGCAGCTGAACAAACAACAGCCAGTAAAGTCCAGCAAATACTGGGAAGGGAGATAATGAAAAAGGGGCAAATATTTGTGAGGAGGCACAAAAGAGAACAGTAAAAAACAATGCAGAAATAATAGATGAATGCCTGTAGAAAAGTTATAGAAGTGACATATCAGAACTTTAGGTTTTGCACAATTAAAGCGGATTATCGTGCTTTGTTGCTGTGTTTGGTTTAAAAGGCAATTTTTTAACAAAAGCAAAAAAAAACTTTTGGAATTAGGAAAGTGAAAGGAAAATGGACTGAAACGTGTAGGGTGAGCAAATGATTCATGGGAAGACGTGTAAACATCCTGCAAGCAATTAGGATGAATGCAAGATGAATGCTCACTGTCGTATAACTTCCCTGTAAACAAACCAGAATGAATGCTCAATAAAGGCCAAACATAAAGACCACCTTCTCACCTTTGTGCAAATGAGGACGAGTGCTGAATAAAGGAGGAGCCTCCTGTTGGCAGAACTAGGATTTTGTACTGTTGCAAACAGTCATGGGATGTGCGGATAGACAAGCAGGAGGAAGGTTAAGCATTTTGCACTGTGCTATTTGACCACATCCCCAAAACATCATCCCTCTGAAGTGGATATATTCTCCAGTTTTTTAAAATAAATCCAAACTTGCATCTCCTCACACCAGGGGTACCAACAGGAATAAAATATTTGGGGGGCAGGTAAGCCCCACCCCACTTAACTGATTGTGTGACCCAGTGCACGCAACCATTTGAATGGCAACGCCCATCAACTTTGTGGGGGGGGGGGCTGTCAAATATTTTATTGTGGAGGCCGAAACCCCTCACCCCAGGAGTTGGCTCCTATGCTTCACACTGGTGCAATACTGCAAATGCGAATCATACGTCTACAGTGGTACCTCGGGTTAAGTACTTAATTCGTTCCGGAGGTCCGTTCTTAACCTGTAACTGTTCTTGACCTGAAGCACCACTTTAGCTAATGGGGCCTCCCACTGCTGCCGCCGCGCCGCCGGTGCACGATTTCTGTTCTCATCCTGAAGCAAAGTTCTTAAGCTGAGGTACTATTTCTGGGTTAGCGAAGTCTGTAACCTGAAGCTTATGTAAGCTGAAGCGTATGTAACCTGAGGTACCACTGTACCTCCATTGGCATTACAGCTGGGACCACTGCCAGTGCCTAAATCCAAGGACCGAGACCGCTGCAATCATAATAAATTGAGCTTGGAAGGGGGCCTTATTTACCATTGGAGTTGAGCCTTTGATACATTCCAGAGAGCAAGAAGGATCCTGCTCCACCAGCCCCTTTTGCAAATTGGGCAATTCAGCCTCCCGGTATTCCAGAAATAGAGCTGTGGGCCTTGTCTTTATTTATGAGTTAGTCCATATCTCCCTCGGGGTTAACTAGGCTTTGCCCCTTCAGAGTATCCAAGCAACCTCATCCTGGCACCTTCCCTCTCTTAGCCACTTTGCTGCTTCACTTCAGATGCGAGCGAGCTGAACATACACCTGAAACGGGAGGGTCAATGCACATCGCTGGAGCTGACCCATGTCAGATGAAATGTTGTAGCTGCAAACAAAAACTGCACCTTTGACAGAATAAGGAACTAACGGATTTAAAACGCAAGCACAAAAATGTGAAAGGGGCACAGAAATTATGAAAGCGAGGGGGACTTCCTCCCATAAACTTTGCTAGACTTCCAAGAAACAATGGCAAGAGACAAGTCCAAAGTAATAAGACAAACCTACATCCACTGGTCATAAATCAGAGGTGCTTTATAGTGCCATAATATCTTTTTTATACCTCTAATACATTGTAGCACTTCCAGAGCTGAAGTGGATCTACAAGGGCTAATACAGCAATGGTGCAGGCCCTCTTGGCTGTGAGTCCTGAAAGACCTGCTCCCTGCCTTGAAAACCTTTTCCCACCTGGCCCGGACTGACTCCAGCTGCAAAAGCTGAGGCTGCTGAACATAATATTAGGCTGGGGTGTTATTTGGGGGGTTTTGTTGGGGGATGTGGTTGTTGCTGTCTGTTTTTTAAAAAACTTGTTGTGATTTATGTGGAAATGATTCAGTTTGGTAATGTAATTTTTTAATGTTTTATTTATTGTTTATGCTATGCTATGTTGTAGTTATGTATTTCTCTCATGTTGTAAGCCGCCTTGAGCATGGTTCAAACTGTGGAAAGTCATAGAATCATAGAATAGAATCATAGAATCATAGAGTTGGAAGAGACCACAAGGGCCATCGAGTCCAACCCCCTGCCAAGCAGGAAACACCATCAGAGCACTCCTGACATATGGTTGTCAAGCCTCTGCTTAAAGGCCTCCAAAGAAGGAGACTCCACCACACTCCTTGGCAGCAAATTCCACTGTCGAACAGCTCTTACTGTCAGAAAGTTCTTCCTAATGTTTAGGTGGAATCTTCTTTCTTGTAGTTTGGATCCATTGCTCCGTGTCCGCTTCTCTGGAGCAGCAGAAAACAACCTTTCTCCCTCCTCTATGTGACATCCTTTTATATATTTGAACATGGCTATCATATCACCCCTTAACCTCCTCTTCTCCAGGCTAAACATGCCCAGCTCCCTTAGCCGTTCCTCATAAGGCATCGTTTCCAGGCCTTTGACCATTTTGGTTGCCCTCCTCTGGACACGTTCCAGTTTGTCAGTGTCCTTCTTGAACTGTGGCGCCCAGAACTGGACACAGTACTCCAGGTGAGGTCTGACCAGAGCAGAATACAGTGGCACTATTACTTCCCTTCATCTAGATGCTATACTCCTATTGATGCAGCCCAGAATTGCATTGGCTTTTTTAGCTGCCGCGTCACACTGTTGGCTCATGTCAAGTTTGTGGTCAACCAAGACTCCTAGATCCTTTTCACATGTACTGCTCTCAAGCCAGGTGTCACCCATCTTGTATTTGTGCCTCTCATTTTTTTTGCCCAAGTGCAATACTTTACATTTCTCCCTGTTAAAATTCATCTTGTTTGTTTTGGCCCAGTTCTCTAATCTGTCAAGGTTGTTTTGAAGTGTGATCCTGTCCTCTGGGGTGTTAGGATCAGGATGCTCTTGAGTCCATCATCCAAGTCGTTGATAAAGATGTTGAATAAGACCGGGCCCAAGACAGAACCCTGTGGCACCCCACTAGTCACTCTTCTCCAGGATGAAGAGGAACCATTGATGAGCACCCTTTGGGTTCGGTCAGTCAGCCAGTTACAAATCCACTGAGTGGTAGCATAGTCAAGACCGCATTTTACCAGCTTCTTTACAAGAATATCATGGGGCACCTTGTCAAATGCCTTGCTGAGATCAAGGTAGGCTACATCCACTGCGTTCCCTTCATCTACCAGGCTTGTAATTCTGTCAAAAAACTAGATCAGGTTAGTCTGACATGACTTATTTTTCAGAAATCCATGCTGACTATTGGTGATCACAGCATTCCTTTCTAGGTGCTCACAGACTGTTTGCTTAATGATCTGCTCCAGAATCTTCCCTGGTATTGATGTCAGACTGACTGGGCGGTAATTATTTGGGTCCTCTCTTTTCCCCTTTTTGAAAATAGGGACAACATTTGCCCTCCTCCAGTCTGTCAGGACTTCGCCTGTTCTCCAGGAATTCTCAAAGATGACTGCCAGTGGTTCTGAGATCACATCTGCCAGTTCTTTTAATACTCTTGGATGCAGTTCATCTGGCCCTAGAGACTTGAATACATCTAAACTAGCCAAGTATTCTTGTACTATCTCCTTAGTTATTCTGGGCTGTGTTTCCTCTGCTGAATCATTTGCTCCAAATTCTTCAAGTCGGGCATTGTTTTCTTTATCGAAGAAGACTGAGGCAAAGAAGGCATTGAGGAGTTCAGCCCTTTCTGTGTCCCCTGTTTGCATTTCACCATCTTCTCCTCTGAGTGACCCCACTGTTCCTTTGTTCTTCCTTTTGCTACGAACATAACCATAAAAGCCTTTTTTGTTGCTTTTAACCTCTCTAGCAAGCCTGAGTTCATTCTGTGCTTTAGCTTTTCTGACTTTGTGTCTACATGTGCTGGCTATTTGTTTGAATTCCTCTTTGGTGGTTTCCCCCCTTTTCCATTTTTTGTACACATCCTTTTTTAATCTTAACTCAGTTAAAAGTTCTTTAGATAGCCACCCTGGCTTCTTTAGGCACCTTCCATGTTTCCATCTCATTGGTATTGCCTGAAGTTGTGCTTTTACTATCTCCCTCTTAACAAACTCCCAGCCATCATGAACTCCCTTTCCTTTTAGTATTACTGTCCGTGGGATCTCACCCAGCACTTCCCTAAGTTTTATGAAGTCGGCTTTCTTAAAGTCAAGAAATTGAGTCCTAGTATGCTTGGCTGCTCCTTTCCGCTGTATAGTAAACTTCAGAAGAGCATGATCACTCACTCCTAATGATCCTTCCACTTCTACCCCACTAACCAGGTCATCAACATTGGTT